>NW_027555514.1:153553529-153933529 GCF_003287225.1 Phascolarctos cinereus | reverse complement strand
GCTTATCACTGAAATCTCTTAAGTCCTATAGAGTCTCCATTATAACCACATGATAACTTTTTAAAAATCCTCTGCCCCCAGAAGATGAGCCTTTATGGTATGTACTCTTCAAATCATAATGTGTAGAGATGCTTTGTAGATAAAAATTCATTATACGAATGTTGTAGTTGCAGTTAAAGATATTTTTTAAATCAATATCATTTCTAAAAAGCTTATTGTTTGAAATTTGGTTTGACTACATATACTATAAATCTGAATTCAATTGAATCTAAATATTTTCTTTAGTTTGCAGTTTTAAATAGAGAAGCACATAGGAAGAATAATATAAGGAATATAAGAATTAAATTGTTTTTATTTTTAACCATTACTCTATGAAATTTTTGTGGAGAATTGCTAATATGAAAATAAGCAAAGGTATTCTTCTCTCTACTTGGGCAGTTTAATAAAGAGTTATTTTCAAGACTGAGTTGAGAAGTTTCTTGTAATAATTTTCTCAATGTTTTGTAAAATTAAAAAAAACCTACAACATAAGATGAGAAGAATACAATGTACAATAACACCATTTGAAGAGAAGATGGTGAAAGAAAAAGAATAAAATATAATTTGCCAAAATCCATTAAATAAAATTATATTTGTCAGGAAAAATAGTTAGCTAGAATCTTTGTATAAACAACTCATTATGATTTCTAGTTAATGGTTTACAGTTGACACATTCTCAAGGCAGCTTACATAAAGCAAAATAGGAAGAGTAGTTGATTTTGGAGATGGACATTATTTAGTATGTTTATTTTTCATGTATGCAGGCCTAGTTGAAGTAAATGTTATTCATACTCTTAGGAAAAAGACATATTTGACCAAATTTCCCTACCTCTCGCTGCCTTTATTTTGCCAAGAAGATTCTACTTTTCTATTTGACTTATAGGAAAGCCATCCCAGCTTGTTGGTTAGCTACCACTTGTTTTATAAACATATGACTTAAAATCTCTAAATCTACTAAGTCTCAAATTTCCTAACACAATGAAACTTCTTAAGGATATCAGACAAGTTGGCAATATTAAGTAACCAATACAACTAATTTGAAATTTTATGACTGTGGAAACAAGCTCATCATTTCTTGAATAATAATTCTAGTATATGGAACACTAACCAAAATATAGCTCTTCATTTTCCTTAAGGGATAGAGACAGAATAAATTCAATTTTCTGTGACTTTCAGCTGTAAAGACCATAAATTATAGTTTAGAGTTTACATAGAATGCTTGTTTAACAGAAGTTTAAGGTTCAAAGGATTATTATTTGAGAACATGGTTAGTCTATAAAACTTTACATCTATTTGCTTCAGTTTCTCAATAACTAAAAATAAATCTAGCTATATGTTCTATCAGAGCAGTATGAACATTTTCAGAACATGGAGTCTACCCAGATTTTCATGTATGTGTGTGGCTTGGTATATCTCTGGCACTTCATTCTGCTACTTGAACACATTTAATATCAGATGGCAAAAATATCACATAATAAGTAAACCATGAATAACATCTAAGAATGAAGTGAACTTTCCAGAATGTGAAGAGTTTTCATTCAACACAACCGCTATCTCCTGGATGGGGACTACCCTGGGGATGAAAGAAAATACTCAAGCAATGCTTTCATGCATTGAATTGTGATGACTTCAAATAGGATCAGCAGAAGAAATGATTCTCAGACTTACTAAGGCAAAGCTTCAAATAATGTCATATTTTGAAATGAAAAACAAAGAAAAAGAAAAAGAAAAGAAACAGAAGAATGACCTAGTGCTATTTAGTGATCAGAGAGAAAGCCTCGTTACTAAATGAAGAACAGTGTGTTCCCACACTGGACACGGATTACTCTAGTGGTCAACAATAATCTATTGGATCTTAGGGATAGTAGAAAAGTGTATATCCAAGTTGGTTACTACATTTTTCAGTAATTAGGGATCATGTGGTCCACTCATTCCCTGTTTTGAGATGGCATTTTGTTTTTAAGTCCCTTCTGTGCTTTTAAGTTTTTCCCTTAGAAATTTTTCTTCTTCACTTAAAAAGGGCAGTATTCAGAGAGCTAAATATACAAGTACACTTGAATATTTAGCAGCTAACTGCCTTTCACACCCAAGGTATTATTTTCATGATTTTCCTGGGCAAAGTGTTTAGTTTTGAAAGAGCCTACTTTGCTATTTGACTTATTATAACTCATATAAAATTGTAAAAATTAATTTTGTGTGTATTTTTTCACTGCTAAGTTTTATCATGCAAAAGCAATATCTATGTTCATTTGAATTCTCTTTCTTATTTTTCAGCAGTTCTCAGCTATATTACATTATTTGAAATTGTGCTTTAGTAGTTTGAGAATCATTTCTTCAGCTAATCATATTTGCAATTGCTCTCTGTATGTATTTTAAAACTAATAATAGCAGCTAGCATTTACACTGCACTTTGAAGTTCACAAAGTGCTTTTGAAAATATTACTTCATTTTATCCTAACAACCATTTTGGGGGTAGGTACCATTATTAACCCCGAGATGAGGAAACTGAGGCACAGAAGCTAAGTGACTTGCTGGGGGTCACATAGATAGTAAGTGTCTGGGGCTAGAATTTAACTCAGTTATTCCTCATTCCAAGTCTAGCACTCTATGCCCTATGCAGCCTAACTGATAATATATATATTTTTTCATATTTAACTTTGCTTTTATTTTTTGAAAAGTCAAAATGAAAATAAAAGGAGTGGTAGATAAAGCTGAAAAAAAAACGAGTTCTGCCTCAGACAAATGCCAGCTTTGTGACTGTGAGCAAAGCTTTTAACCTCTCAGTGCTTTCTGCACCTTTCAAAGACATTCAGTCAAAAATAAGTATTCAACCTACATTGGCAGAAGGCATTTTGCCATCTGAGGGTTCTCTAAAGCAATTAAATCACGGGTCCAATATCTGTTTCAAGGCACTTCCATTATTTAAGATTTTGTCAATTTAGATACAGGTATGTTAAATTCTATAGATTAAATTAATTCCATCATAAATTATTAAAATACATATTTTTCGATAAATTGAAAATGGTGCAATTCTTGAGGTTACTAGTCTCTAAAATGTGAGATGGTAAACTAGAGATGCCTAAATTACCCTCAGATTATAGATTCCATTAAATTAAGATCTCTTAAATTCTTTTATAGGTCTAAATAAATCTAGAATACAACAATTATCAATGGAATTACTTCACTAAAAATCATGAAGATTTGACAGTATGAATAATTTTTACTGCTACTTATAAAATGCTAAGATTGTTTCAGTTGAATCTGCTCTTCCTGACCTCATCTGGGATTTTCTTGGCAAAGATACTGGAATGGTTTGCCATTTCCTTCTCCGACTCATTTTACAGATGATGAAACTGAGGCAAGCAGGGTTAAGTGACTTGTGCAGGGTCACACTTCTAGTACGTGTCTGAGACCAGCCAAACTCAGGTCTTCTTGACTCTAGGCTTCTGCACACTATTCGCTTCACCACCTATCTGCCCTGCTAAGAGGCTAGGAAAATACATTGTGATATCTAATGCAACGTGTCTTCTCATTCTAATGGAATTTTGAAAACAGAGCATTGGCTACCACTAGGTAATAATGTGTTTAAAATGAAAAAAAAAATTAAGCCCCCCCCCCTTTTTTAAGTGGAAGAAGAAGAAGCATCCCAATTTGCAATTTCATCAATATGGGGAATCAATGTGTGTCCTGTTCTAGACACTCCCAACATCAATACAGATCCAGATCAGAAATTTGTCTGTGACTTAAAGCTTCAGAAAGGTTGACTGACCAACCCAGGGTCACGTAGTTAGTATGGCAGAGAGAGGACATAAACCTGACTTTTTTCTTACTCTGTGGCCTACTCTTAAATCAAACAGGCTCTTGTATTTTGCCACTAATGTAATAACAACCTGTTGACTTGGATATGAAACATAAGTAGCTATGTTTGGAGCGTCAGACCGGCAGGACAACTGGTAGATATTCAGCCACAAGAAATATATTTCATACCAGGTACAGGATACTATTCATTTAAGCAGAAAATTTAGGCTTTTACGGGGGATGTGAGTAATTCTAAAGTAAGTGCTGGCTCCTGTCAGTTCAGACATTTACAATGTATAGGTAGGTTGTCCCCCTACGTGGTCATTATAAAGATTATACTGGGTATAGTTAACCTTGACTGCTTCAGTGCACCCTGTCATTAAAAAACTCCAGCTGGGCACCGTTTACAGCTTGCTCTCAGCAGAGTTTCCACAATGAGCAGCCTTGACATGTCTCTCTGCTGATGTGGCCTTGTCGTGTTTTTAAAATGTCTTGGAATATGGGATGGCATGTAACTGAGAAATAACTCATGTGCAGCCAAGAATGTTCAGTCTTAAAATCTGTGGCTCATAAAAGAATCTACTAGTACGTATCTTTTTCTTTACTTTTCACAAACTCTTTAATGTATCAATGGAGTGTATGCAGTTGAGAGCTCTGATGTCTTCAAGTAAACCAAACACCATCACTTCATTGGCTACAAAGGGTCTGCAATAAATAGCCTTTGAAATAGAAAAGCTTGAAGTTTCTATTTTGTCAGATATTTTGAGTAAAAAGCATTCATTTTGGGGTCAAAATCATCATTGAAGTACGATGGGGTGAGTACTGGCTCAGAGGAGAGAGAGAGAGAGAGAGAGAGAGAGAGAGATTTGGGTTCAAATGTCACTTTTGATGTCTAGTATCTGTGTGATTTCAGGCAAGTCACCTAAATTCTTTGGACTTCAGTTCTTTTTATTTGTAAAAAAGAGGGGTTTGGACTAATGGTTTCCCAGGTCCCTTATTCCTCTAAATCTAAGGTCTTATTATCAAAGCTTTATTTGTATTTTTAGCCCTTTATTAATCTTATGTATGTTTACTTTGAGCATTCATCAATATACAAAAGAATCAAAAGAGGCAGTATTTTTGAGCAGAAAAACCCATTCATCAAGCTGATACTTTGGCTCCCTCACAGACAAATAGGAATTTTGTCATTAGCATATAAAAGTGAATTCTAACCAAATTCTTCATGGTACTTGAAAGTATTTGATTAATGAAATGAAATTTAGCCTAATTAATCTTTTTTTACATCTTTTAAATTCATTTTTGACATGTGCTAACAGTTCTTTTTATGAAAATATCTTTTATTTCTCCATTTACAATGTAGATTTGGTAAAAAAAAATTGTAGCAACATTTTTGCCTTTTACTTGTCTCTTCCTTCTTTCCTCCTTCCCCCCCTTTTTTCCTTTCTTCCTGTCTTTTCTTTAGCAAACAGTTCCCAAATCCTTTGCAAGTCATGAGATCATAGATATAGAGCTGGAAGAAACCTCAGAAACCTTATGCTCCAAATCTCTTCTTTTTAAATATTAGGAAACTGAGGGCTGAAGAGGTTAAGTGACTTGGCCAGAGGCTCACGGTACCTTGAACCCTGTCCTCTAATTCCAACTATGACATTCTTTTCTGCTTACTATGCTGCCTCTCAATGATTTTCGTTCCTAAACTAAGCATCTTTTATCAACAGTTGTTTATTACATGTTGATTTAATAATTATTTGTTGTTGTTGTTGTTGTTCAGTCTTGTCTGACTGTCCCATTTTGGGTTTTCTTGGCAAACATACTGGAGTGGTTTCCCATTTCCTTCTCCAGCTCATTTTTCAGATGAAGAAAGTGAGGTAAACAGCATTAAGTGACTTGCCCAGGACAACTAGACCACTAGTAAGTGTCTGAGGTCAAATTTGAACTCGTGTCTTCCTGACTCCAGGCCCTGTACTTTATCCACTATGCCACCTAGCTGCACCTAATACCTCTGCATAGCTGGACCGTTATCCCTGGAACTCTTGCTCTCCTCATCTCTGTCTCTTGAAACCCTTAACTCCATTTAAGGCTCAGCTCAAGTATCCCCTCATCATCCTCCTAGCTCTTAGTTATTTTCCCTTCTTCACAAAATAACTTTGTTTTTATTTTGTAGGTCTGTATTCACCTATCAGTTTTTCCCCAGTAAAATGCAAACTCCTTGATTGCAGGGACTATGTCATTTTAAAAAAATCTTTATATCCCTACACCTTGCACAGTGGGTACATAGTAGAGCCTTAATATATGCTGGAATTAATTGAATTCTAATGCCCTTCTAATTAAAAAGTCAATAACATCAAACATCAAAATAATTAATTCACACCTTGCTGCCTGTGAAATCAAATGGTGGATAGTTGTAAGCTCACTGTGACTCACCAGGCTCCTGCCCTGTTGGGCACAACTTTCTGCCTTGTTGGATGGGTGTGTTTTTATTTTCCTTGTTTTACAAATGAAATACACAGGTAACTTTATACTAAAAAAGCAGAATTTCAAGGACATTAGTCATTGTTTTGAAAGTTTAAAAGAGCAAGCTTTAAAGCCTTTCAGTTCTAGGAATGATTCATTCAAGGTCCAGGCACCACCCTTGAAGAGAATGTGGAGGAAACAAAAAATGCAATTAAAAATTTTATTACTGATATAATTAGAAGGAAAAATCATCTGCAGATCAATAATATAAACATTTTTCAAGTCATTAAATAAGTTAAATATTAAAAAGGGGAAAGAAATATTTTTTTAACCCTCTGATGATAATGGTGAATCTAGGCTCCTTGAGCAAGCTAGTCACCCTTGATCTAAGGATGACTGGTCCTTTCTTTATAAATGTAACAAGTACTTTGAGGACCATCTCATAGCTTTGAAGCTGTTATGTTCCTCAAGGTCCAGCCCCTTTTATTTAAAAGATGACAAAACTGAAGCCCAAGTAGGCTAAATGACTTATCTATCATAAAGCAAGGAGAAACATCAGAAACTGGATTTGGTCCTAGGATCTTTGACTCCAGAGCTGGGGCTTTTTCTACTATAATACACTCTACATACCCATATACTTTTTTTTTTTTTACTATGCTGTATTCGTTTTTTGACAAAACAATTACTGCATGTATTCCACTGCTGTGCTTTTTTTTCTTTTTCTTTTTCTTTTTTTTTTTTTGTGAGGGCAATTGGGGGATTAAGGGACTTGCCCAGAGTCACACAACTAGTGAGTGTTATATGTCTGAGGTCACATTTGAACTCAGTTCCTCCTGATTCCAGGGCCAGTGCTCTGTCCACTGTGCCATCTAGCTGCTCCCTGCTGTGCTGTTAACATTCAAATATTCAATGTGGGCAATGCGGGGATCCCAACAGATGGTTCCAGCCTTGATTTGGCAAAAGCAAGAAGCTGTGGCACATTCAGCTGATAGCTGAGAAATAGCTATTGTCTCCAAAGAGGATTATACAGTACTTGGATTGAAGATGGTAAGGACCAGTCAGGTACTGTCATGGCCTCCAGCACAACAATTACATCTTAACTCCAAGACAGCTTCAAGTCAGGCAAACTGGTGTCAGATGCAGCTGTTGAGGAATCTCGACTTATAACGCTATGAGAACCATTGGCTCAGATGTGAAGGCACCACCATCATAATGCCACACAAGCAGTATCTTTTCTACGTCACATTAAATTTTCATTGCCACCTGAGAGGTCAATGTCTTTTGAATGACAATGAGTGGGATCTTTGTCATGTGTTATGGGAAGCCAGGCAGCACAGTGGATAGAGCATTGGGCCTGGAGTCAGGAATACTTGCGTTTAAATCCAGCCTTAGACCCTTACTAACTGTGACCCTGGGTGAGTCATATAACCTCTCTTTGCCTTAGTTTCCTCAACTGCAAAATGGATATAACAATAGCACTTATCTTCCAGGGTTGTTTTGAGGATCAAATAAGAGATTACTAATAAATAGCTTAATATAGTGTCTGGATTTAATAAATGTTTGTTTTCTTTTTCTTTTTTTAGTCTTCTAGTATTTGCTTTTCAGATTTAAAGACTAATCATAGAACCATAAATCTAAAGATGGAAGGGACCTTGTAGGGATATGCTGGAGCCAACTCTAACAGGCTAGGAGAGCCAATCCTTAAAATTTAAGTGTGAGCAGTTAAGCCTTGGAAATTGACAAATGTTTAAATTAGCACTTTGTTTATTGTTTTGCTGACTGCTTAGACATAAGAATGTGATGGAGAAATTGTTAATAATACAGAATTTAATTTAATAGCATGTTGTACATACATTTTTTTTCCCAGAGATCCTGTTCATAAACATTTATCAGCATGTCACATCCTTAGAGTCCATCTAGCCCACCTCCCTCACTTTACAGACAAGGCAACTGAGTCCTAAGGAGGCCAAATGACTTGTCCAGGGACGTCCAGGCAGCAAATGTAAGAGGAGATTTGAATCCAGGTTTCATGACATCATAGTCATGGCACTGTGTACTGTGCCATGCGTCTAATCCACTCATTAATTTTAACATCAGATTTTTTTAAAAATAAAAGCAAACTAAGACACTGACTAAATAATTGGAATTATGTAATAGACACAATTAAAATGTGCAAAAAACTTTAGAAAGTGAATACTGTCCTTTAATAACCACCAGCAGGTAAAATTGTTAACTCTGTTATTCACAAGAAGTAAAACTGTTGTTTGAAATAGTCATGTGAACAATAGTAAGGGTAAAATTCCTTCCAAAGAAAGCAAAAAAAAAAAATAGCTTGAAAGGAAAATTGATATGGACATCACCTAAGATTTCAAATTTTTTTTTCCTGAGTCAGAGTCCGCTAACAATCTTATCATAATTTTCTGAGCTATATTATTATTTTAAATACATTTTTCATTTGTTACCTATTTTCTTGAATACGTCTACTTTTTTGTATGTAAATCCTGTGAAAGTACTGTGGTGTAGTATGGTTAGCAGGGAGGATAGCAGAGAGTGTGGAGGCTAATGAGTAACATCTTGAAGTAGTGGATAGAGTTCTAAGAAGACCTCAAATTAAGTTCTGCCTTAACACAGACTGGCTGTGTAACCCCTCAGTGCTCATAATAATTCTCTCACTTGCAGAGAAGCTATTGACCTGCATATCAGAATGAGTTTCCTCACCTGGTACTTTTCTACATCAAGGAAATTATAGGTTAAGTTCCTATCATTTGGAAGTAGCAAGGAACCCTTCTAGGCTTATGTTTCATATCCCAGGTTTCTTCTCATTGAAGTTCAAAGAAATGAAGATTTTATTCTTTAGTAATCTCAGGAGGTACATATTACATAGTGACATATGGCACCATGTTATAGAGGCTTCATCATTTTTTACCCCTCGTTATAAGTAACTTTTTAGAATAGCTACTTCAGTGAAAGAATAACAGCATGAAGTTGTTAATATTATTATATTTATATAGGCTCACATGTATATATAAGTATATAAATGCATATTTATCTATTACATACATGTATATGTTTGTATATGCAAGCATTTGAGTGAGTATATAGTACATCTGCATGTATATGTGCATATACATATAAGTATATATTAAATATATACTAGACCCATCCATATAAATGTATATATAATATTTGTGAGATTTACACAGACACATCAGATCCTGTGATTTTTATTGGTGAAGAGGCTTCTTTTATCAATACAACATACAGTCCTAGACAACTTCTTGGAACCATGAGAGTCTAAGTGGCTTATGTGGGTTCATATAGGTAATATGTCAAAGGTGAAACTTGGACCCAGGTCTTTCTTATTAAGAGACCCACCTCTCTATCCCCTTCTCCCCCTACCTCTTTCAGTTGCCATAATATTGTATAATATTCAAAAGTAAATACAATCTAAATTAATCCTATTTTTCTTTCTTCTTTTCCTGACTCTCCTTTGCCTTATCTCTAAGTACAAAATGAATTAAAATGCAAAACAATTAGTCCTTCATTATGCTTGCAATTCTTCTGGCTTCAATAAGCATCCCAGGGGTGGAAAAGTCTTTCAGGGGCCAAAAGGTGTAGGAAGAAGACATTATAAATTCATTCACTTGAGGGTCTATAACACTTTTTTGTTTAAGAAAAGAAACGATGAGGCCAAGGAAGCAAGACAAAGCTATATAATTATTTTGTGGTTTTTCAAGGCCTAACTTCGCTGTGGGGATCCTAAGGCCTCATGGCCACAGGTATCCCTTAAGACCAAAAGTGCTTCCCCTTGATTGTATCCAAACTTGACAGAATAAATCCCCTTAATAAAAGGATTTGTTCTATAAAACTTGGACTCAGTCAAAAGGCCCCACCCAAGGACCTAGAGGGCCACATGTGCCTCAAGGCCTCAGGTTCCCCATTCCTGGCCTAATCCATTATCCCCTCAATGATGAAAGGGGGCAGGGAAGGGGAAGATCTGGTCCTAAGAAACAAGCATAGAAAATGATCTGTTGTTAGAGATCTGTTTTTCATTCTACTTAGCACAACAATAAGTTAAATCTTCTTCTCATTTTGTGAGTGTGTTAGCTGCAACAGGGGTAACAGCTAAACAGGAGGTACTTAGAAAGGTAAGGAGGAAGGGAACAAGTATTCCTTAAGTATCTACTATGTGCCAGATACTGTTTAAGTGCTTTACAAACATCTCACAATAACCCTGGGAGAAAGGTACTATTATTATCTCCATTTTACAGCTGAGGAAACTAAGGAAGACAGAAATTAAGTGATTTGTCCTAGATGGCACAGCTAAAATACATATCTGAGTCAAGTTTGAATTCAGGTCTTTCTAATTCCAGACTCAACACTCCATCCACTGTATCACATAGCTGCCTTTGACTCAGAGAAGTTGGAAATTAGGTATTTTAGAGTTGCTTAGAAATCATCTAATTCAGCCTCCTTCTTTTGTAGATGCTATCTCTCAGAGCAGTTAAATAATTTGCGCATAGAACATTAATGGCAGAGCTAGGACTCAAAGAAAGATCTAGTTATATCCAGGCCGGTTCTATTTCCATTACATCAAGCTGTTTGTCTTCATTAGTCTGCTAATTTTTAGTTTCATGAACAAAAGGGATATGTTGTTATTTATATTAATTCTTTGTATACTATGGTTCTTTAGTATGTGTTTATTGTTGAAAAAAGCATATATTTTTCACTGATATTGAAACATAGCTGTTTTTAAAAATATCTGTCTTTTATAATGTCATTGTGAATTTTGCATTGAAATAATATTGCTATCCTTATTTCCAACATGTACTTTTACCCAAAGAAATAATGCTCATCTGGATATGTAGTTGCTTTGAAAAAAGTCACGTCTGTTCATTTGTGGTATGGAGAAAATGAGAGCCAAAAGCCAAGTGACCCATCTCCTGAGGAGCCTGATATGTAACATAGGAATGCAAATATTTACATTGAAAATGCATCCCTAGGTGCAATAAGATGGTTCAAATTAATCAGAGAGAGAAAGGGTAGACCTTTTACATGCATTTAGTAAAATGGAAACAAGATCATTGATTAAGGGCTGGAATGGACCTTAAAGTTAAGTGACTAAAAATTTCTAAACTAAGTAAATAATTAGAAATTTTTTTTTATTTTGAGACTTTGACAAATGCAATATTCAATACATGTAATACTTTCTTTTTATTATCAGTTTTACATTTATGGGATATTATGGTATGATTTTTGACAAATGAAAAATTCAAGTACATGCAAAGGTTATGAAAGGTCTAAAAACTCTAATTTTTTGTATTCTCTGCTCCTTTGTTGACTGTCTCCCACCATCACTACATAAAGGGAATTGGTCCACATACAGCCTAGGGCCATTTTGCATTTGTTGTTGTTGTTTTATAGGTTAATATGGCCAAAGAATCCACCATCAACTGGCCAACCTTGGATAATAGACGAGTCTCTTCATGGTTGCTAGGCTGTTCATTGGAACATGGATTCTGTCTGTTCCCTGGAATATACTTAAAGCCTATAAAGCATGTTAGAACCTGTAAGTGCTTGAGATGTTATGAAGGAAATATATCATTGATTAAAAAAAAGTATATACTGTTGGTATTTTGGAGATGTCTAGGGAAAGAAGTTGAAGCCTTCAACAATATGGGTGAATTTCCTGCTGTGATCTTATGGGAGGACATGAACAAGAGTTGCATGGAAATAAGTGTTTTGTAATCTGTATGATTAGAGGAAATATTCAAATCACTGAGATAACATTTAAGCATGTGAGTACATATAAAACATACCAAGGTTCTTACAAATGTTTTCCAGGGCTCAAGCTTAGCATTTGTATAGGTCTCTGCTCATTGGTGAAGAAAAGTGAGGGGCTGAGTTGGCAAGAACTTGGGAGAAAAGCTACCCTCAGTTTTTTGGCTTTAGGTTACACAAGGTTCTAACATATAAAATATATCATAGATTAAAAAAAAAAGATTTCTGTAAAAAAAAAGGAAAAAAAGTGTATTTGGGAAGTTTCCTGAGCTTTTTTTTTTCTTTTGCTTGTGTGGCTTCTTGTTAAGTAATCTTAATACATTATCTTACTTTCAGTTTGTAAATATGTGTATATCATTTCAAAACATTTCATTTGCATATTTGTGCCTTATATGAAATTTTCTTAATTCTAGTTATTTATAAGGAATAGAATCCATAAAACATTTTGAGCCATTGACCACATCTTTATGATTAATTAATCAACAAGCACTTCTTAAGTACCTATTAATGTGCCAGGCACTGTGCTAGACCCTGGGAATAAGAAATTGAATGGTTGCTGCCTTCAAGGAATTGACATTCTAGCTTGGAGATAACATCTATGTATGTAAGTATATACAAAATAAGTTGAAAGAGTTTTGTTGGGAGAGGCTCTAGAGAAGCTTGCAGGCTCAGGAAAGGTTTCAAGTTTGAGGTGCTGCCTGTGGTGTACTCTGATGGAAGTTGGAGTCCTAAGAGGTGGAGGCCTCACACAATCTCATGTACTTTATGTTTCAGTCACACTAACCAATACTTGGTACTCCAAGGCAGACCTTTGCATAGGCTGCCCCCCTTCCCATGCTTGGAATGCATCCCTATCTCACTTTTACTTATAAGGATTTCTAGCTAAGAATTTCTAAGTTTGAAGAGTTCTAAATTCTAAGAGTTCTAAGTTTGGGAAGACCATAGAGTCAATCAATCAATCAACATCTGTTAAACTACTACTATGTGCCAGGCAAAAGAAAGACCCTGCCATCAAGAAGCTTATAATCAACTAAGGGAGATAGCATGCAAATATATACAAAGCAAACTATACACAAGATAAATAAATAATTAACAGAAGGAAGGCACTGGAACAGGGGTGGGGAACCTAAAGTTTGGATCAGTCAGAGGACAGCACTTGAGGGACTAGAGGGCCACATGTGGCCTGGAGGCCACAGGTTCTCCAACTAGTATTAAAAGGAGTTCAAAAAGGCTACTAGTAAAATACAGTATTTTGGTTGGGACACAAAGGAAGTCAGGGAGGTCAGTAAGTGACGTTGAGGAGAGTATCCCAGGCAAAGAGGACTGCCAGAGAAAATGCTGAGCACTCAGATATAGATACACAGCCAGGAGGCCAGTGTCACTGGATTGTAGAGTACACATTGGGGATTAAGGTATAAAAAGACTGGAAAGGCAGGTTTTAAATACCAAATAGAGCATTTTATATTTGATCCTGGAGGCAATAGGAAGCCACTGGAGTTTATTGATAGTGTGTGTGTGTGTGTGTGTGTGTGTGTGTGTGAAAAATGGTCAGACCTGTGTTTTATCCTAGTGGCTGAATGAAGGATGGCTTGTAGCGGGGCGAGATTTGACCCACCAGAAAGCCATTGTTGTAGTCTAGGCATGAGCCAATGAGAACCTTCTAGTTTCACATGAAACTCTCATAGTCAGAGAAGGGGACATATATGAGAGATGTTTCAAAGGTGATGGGCCAAGGCAACAGCTTAGATACAGGGGATGAGAGAAAGTGAGGAGAACAGGATGAGTCCTAAATCGTAAGCCTGAGGGATTGAGATGAAAAGGAAGAATATGCACTGTCTAGAATTTTGAGTGACTTTAAATGACAACTGAGGACTTAGTAATAGATCCTAGAGCCACTGGATCTTTTAGAGTAGGGGAGTGACATGGCCAGAACTTATGTTTTCGAGATGTCAGTTGAGTAGCTATGTGGAGGATAGATTGGAGCTGAAGCAAGCGGATCCTTTGGGATTCTATTGCAGTGATCTAAGTGAGAGGCAATGAGAAACTCAATGTTTAATCCAATGTTTAATAGAAAATCCTCAAGGAAGACTGAGTTAATTTAGCTTTTTCCTCATGTTGTTGTTGAGTTGTTTCCATCGTGTCTGACTCTTTATGACCCTATTTGAGGTTTTTTTTGGCAAAGACACTGGAGTGGTTTAACATTTCTTTTTCCAGCTCATTTTACAGATTAAGGAACTGAGGCAAACATTTAACATGACTTAAACTTAGGAAAATGAGTCTTCCTTACTCCCGACTTGGCATTCTATCCATTGTACCACCCAGATACCCAAAGACTAAGATACCGACCAATAATTATGTTCTGGAATGAATGAAAATCAGAAAAAGTTGCTTGAATTTAAAATTGAACAGCTTTTGCTTGACTAAAGGAAGAAAAACTATTAATTCTCAGGGTGAAAAAAATACTTGAATATAGTTTTATATGAATCAAAAAATTTTGGAGCTGAAAAGGACTTTGATATACCAGCAACATGGAGTTATGAGAAAGAACAAAGGATTTAGCATCAAAAGACCTAATGTTTAAATGTTGATTCTGATGTTTAATATCTATGTGACCATTGATTAATCACTAAGGTTTCCTGTTTACAAAATTGAATGGGCTGACTTGAGGAATGCTAATGCAGCTAGGTGGCTTAATAGATAGATTGTTGGGCTTGGAGTCAGGAAGGCCTGAGTTCAAATGCAGCCTCAGGGACTTACTAGTTATGTGACTCTGGGAAAGTCACTTAACCTTTATTTGCTTTAATCTACTGGAGAAGTAAAAAGTACTGGTATCTTTGTTGAGAAAACCTCTTGGACGGTATTGAGGTAATATGGTCCACAGGGTCAGGAAGAGTCATATGCAGCTGAACAATGACAAGGGCATTTTCAGACTTAAAATAATACAAGTCCTCTGGGACATTGAACACTTAGAAGATGTTCATTAAATACCACTTCAGTTTCATCATCAAATACTGGCTTTAGGCATGTTACTTTATTTCTTGGATCTCAGTGTACATATCTCAAATCTTTTACATTTTTAAAATTAAACTTTTTAAAAAGTTGTAGAATAGTTGCTGATATTCATTAGTAGAAGGAGTTTCCTTACCAGTAATTCCCCTCTGCCAGTGAAATCATAGGTCCAGTAATTAAAAAAAAAGTTAATAACAACTAACTATCTTAGTTGTTTAGACCTGTTTCTAACTCTGATCTTAAAACATCCCAGTCAATAAGTTTTAATTTACCTCATCTATAGGGCGAAACGACTTTAGATTTACTCTATTTAAAAGGGTCTAGGTCAATTTGACCAAAAGTAATTTGACTAAAAGTTAATGCCTGAAACAAAAAAAAAATGTGATTAAAGTGAAATTGGGATTAAAAAAAGAAATTACTAAATCCAATATACAGACTAAGCTGGCATAGTGATGTAAAGTTTAGAGACAAATTGATGTTGTGAAATCAAATAAAAATAACATTTAGTTATAAAAAAAAATTTAAAAAGAGGTTTACATTCATTTATCTAATGGTGGAGAGGTAAGGAGCCAAGGCTACTGACCGGAGAACCACTCTAGTTTCTTTCTAGCTGTATAATTCTATGACACTAATATTAATGTGTAGTATATTCTCATGCAGACCCACAGAGTAGATTCTTCAAGAGTAGGATGACCTTGACTGATTCCTGGCAAGATTCTAGAACATGTGACTGAAAGGAAGAGTTTTTAGCAGATAGAAAAAGTAAAGTGGTGGTTACTAAGAGCCAGTATGGATTTATTAAGAGCAAGTCATGCCAGAACAAACTAATTACAGTTCGTTCCTTCCTTCCTTCCTTCCTTCCTTCCTTCCTTCCTTCCTTTCTTCCTTTCCTCATTCCTTCCTTCCTTCCTTCCTTCCTTCCTTCCTTCCTTCCTTCCTTCCTTCCTTCCTTCCTTCCTTCCTTTCTTCCTTCCTTCCTTCCTTCATTCCTTCCTTCTTTCCTTCCTTCCTTCATTCCTTTCTTTCTTTTCTTCTTTTCCTTCCCTTTGCCTTTCTTTCTTTTTTTCTTTCTTGATTACTAAACTTGTAAGCTTGAAGAATGTTATACACACATATATGTGCATATTTACATATATATACATAGATATAAAATCTTGGAATTTTAGCAAAATATTTCATAAAATTCTCATGATGTTCCTGCTGATAAGAAAGAGAAATAGGGATTGACTGACTAAATGACAGCATAGCTAATTAGATTCAAACTAGTCGATCAGTTGGGGAAAGTGTCAATTAATTGTTTTATGCAAACTTTCAACGAGTAATTATAAAAGAAGGCCACACATCTCTGTCATTGATATTATTATATTTGACGTTTTAAAAGATGAATCAAAAGAAGGCACAAATCAAAATATTTGTATGATAACAGGGACAGAAAATATTGTGTGATATCTAGGACACTGGACAATTTGGATCTAAAAAGATCTTAAACAAGTTGGAATATTAGTCTGAATAAAACAAGATGAAATTCAATAGTGATAAATATGAGGTCCTGAATTGTTTTCAAAAAATCACCTATGTAAAAACAGAATTATAAGGTGTGGTTATGATACAATTCTTATGGTAAAGCCTTTAAGGTATTATAGGAGATAGCAAATTCAATATGACTCAAAAATGTGATATAACTAATAACAAGTAATAATATATAAGCTAATAACAACTGACATTTTTGCGGTGCTTTAAGTTTTGCATAGCAGTATACAAACATCTCATTTGATGCCTTACACCCTCCAAAAAAACAACAAAAAATGATCTTAAACTGACTTAATATAATTATAAATGTCCAAAATCTGTGGTGGCGAATGAAAGGAATAGTCCCACTCTATGTTAATCAGACCTCATCTGAAATTTTGCATCCAGGTCATTATATCACATTTTAGCAAGGATTTTTTTTTTCACTAACCCAATCCCGTAAACATTTATTAAGCACCTATGACATGCCAGGCACTATGCTAATAAGAACCGGAAATACAATTAATAAAAGGAAAGACAATTCTGCCATGAATGGGCTTACAATCTAAAGGATAATAAACTAAGATAAACATATAAGAGCTGCTGTTAAAATACCTATTTTGAGGCATATTGCAATGTTTTAAGAAGCAGTATGGTATAGTGGAAAGAGTGCTATATTTGGAGTCAGAAGAACTGGGTTCAAATTCTGGCTCTGCTAAATACCACCCACTTAACCTTTGGCAAGTTATAATCTCTCTGGAATTCTATTTTCTTATTTGTAAAAAGAGGGGATTGGACCAGATAACACCTGATATCATTTACAGCTTTAAATCATGATGCTGTGTCATTCATAAAGGTCCTTGGGATTCCTTCATTTTATTTTTTTTTAAGTTTTATTGACATGTTTTACTTTCACATTACAAACATTTCCAGATCACTCACAACCAGTGAGTTCTCTTGTAACACAGTAAGATGATTAAGCAAAATTAAAATGCAGTAACATCTAAAAACAAATGCAACTTTCCACACCTATAGCATCCCCAATGCCTCTATTTTTGAAGTGTTTTTTTAATGAACAGAAATATATTTTTCCTTTGTCTCACCCCTCACCTCTTTGAAAATAAAACAAATTCTGTATAGCAAATGTGCATATTCAAGCAAAACAAATTCCTTCATTAACTAAATACTACCTATATATACCCACATACATATGTATGTGTACACATACACATATATACTGTGTACACATATAGTGGTGGTTGTTGTCCTTCATTGTCAAAGAGGACCAAAATGACATCACTGTGCTAGAGTCAAGTTACAGTGTGTCCAACTGTGGCTGATCAAACCATGAGAGCTCAGAATGTTCTACCATAGATTGGGCAGAAATAGACCATGTGAATATTTGGGGTAGATTCTATAAAATTGCACACCTTGTGTTTCTTTTGAGCTGCTTAAATTTTACTTTGCTCATGGAGCTCAGCACCATCTCAGATGAGGGCACGCTATGCTGAGCAGTCCTATGTCAGTGTCTCCCATGTTACACAATCAGTTCCAAAGTTCTGAAGGGATATAAGGACACCCTCAAAGTACATATATATATATATATATATATATATATATATACATATATATACATATATGTTACTTTATGTATACATACATTATGTATATATATATAGTATTGTATATGTGTATGTATATGTATATACATGTATTCATTTATATGTCCTTATATATGTATATGTCTTTGTGTATACATATGTATGTATACAAGTTTCTTATTCTATACCCTAAATCCACCACCTCTGTCAGGATGTGGACAGTATGTTTTATCATTTGTCCTTTGGAATCATAAAAGTTCATTTCACTGGTCATTCATCAAACAACTTTCAAAATTGTTTGTGTTCACAGTATTGTTACTGCATGCAATATTCTACTAGTCCTGCTTATTTCTTTCTTCACTTTATAAAAATTCTCAAAATTGTTCATTTTTACCTTGATTTCAGTGTAATTTTTTTTTGTTTCTGCTTACTTATTCTGCATTGATTTATACAAGACATTCCATGCCTCTTGGAAATCATTGGCTTCCTCATTTCTTATAGCATAATACTCTATCATATTCATATATCACAACGTGTTCAACAGTTATTCATTTGATGGGCATCCCTTTAATTTCTTTTTGTTTCTACCACAAAGTGAGCTACTTTATTTTCTATATACAGATTTTTATTCTCTTTCTTTGTTCTCTTTTGGGTATTAATCTTGCAGCTGAATAGCTTGGTCAAAGGCCATACACTATTTAATAACTTTTTGTGTATAGTTCCAAACTGCCTTCCAGAATGGTTGTGTCCATTTACAAAAATTTAGGTAGAATTCTTAACAGAAGTGTATGATGACTCTAATGGCCCATAGCACCCATTTAAGACTAGAATATTTGATATTTGATGGGATTATTTAATGCACACTGCTTACCTGTTGATTAATATTTACATTATCTTTCTGCTCATATTGTAGAGTTGTACCAGTTCTCGTAATACTATAATTTGAAGGGTTTCTCAGATAACAATTCGTGGTGTTTTTTATGAAGACTTCTAAAACCACCTCATAACTGAACTTAACAACAATTAAAATTGTATTTTATTAAACTAACATTAAGAAAAGAAGATGGATGGGTGTGCTGCTTGTGTTGTATAAGACTGTGATAATGAATAACTTAGAAATAGCAGGGCTGTTCAGTTTTACTTTGTTTCCATTTTCTCTAGGAGAAAATGGAGTTGGAATGGAAGGAAGAAAGCAGAAATTACTAATGTGAGTTAATACATAAGATAAGAGAGATATTAGAAGACATACCTAACTGCTGTTGATAAGTTCAAGCCGCTAGGACCAGATGAATTATATCCCAGGGAAATGGCAGATATAATTACTGAGCCACTGTTACTAATCTTATGGTCTCTGAAAAATTATGGAGAATAGTGGACATATCAAAGAACTAGAGAAGAGCAAATGTTGTTCCTATTTTTAAAAAAATAGAAAAGAATTTATTCTGCATATGATAGACCAGCAAGATTTACTTCAATTTCTGGCAAAATTCTAGAACCTGGTTAATCTTGATCTATACAATGAAGCAATGAATTCAAAGATCTATCATGGTATCAAGAGTGGCTCATTCCAGAGCGATTTTCCTACCTATTTTGACAAAGTTACTAGACTAGTAAACGAAGGGAATGAGGTAGATAGAGTTTGCCAAGATATCAGCAAAATATTTGACAGTCTTTTATGCTATTATTGAGGGAAAAGATGAAACAATATCAGTGGTGTAATAGTACAATTAGAGAGGTTTGGTACTGGTTAATGGCAGGATCCAAGAAATCGCCATTCATAGCTTGATGCCATTTTAGAAAGAGGAAAAGAGTTCTTCAGTGGATTGCCTCAGGGTTCTGTATTTGATGCTGTGTTGTTTAATATTTTAAACAATAACTTTAAAAAAAGAAGTTATCGAGAACAAACAAGTTCTGTTTTCTAGCTGACAATGACGCTGAAGTTTTGAACCTGGGTTCCTGGAAGAATGACAGTTTCTTAGATAGAAATAGGGAAGATTATTAAAGGAGTGGCCTTAGGTTTTAGGGAGGTAGGGCAATGAGTTCTTTATGAGACATTTATGTATCAGATACCTAAAGGACATCTAACTGGAAATGTCCAACAGGTAGTTAGTGAGAGGGGAATGTAACTCAGGAATAACACTCAGTCTGAGCCTCTGAGATCTGGGAATCATCTGTATATAGATGATCTGACCTATGAGAACTAATGAGACCGCTGAGAGAATGCTGCAGAAAATTGCTGTTATTGGTAACAAGAAAGACTTGAAGCCAGTGTCATTTCATCTGAATCGAGCCCTTGCCCTAGGTAACTTAATAGTTAGGAATGTACCTCTTTTTGCAAAAGAAAAATACTTGAAGACATTGGGTGTATCTCCAAAGTGTCACTAAACCAGTTACACACACACCATTATCTATATCACTTGTTCTATTATTAAACCTCAAATGATAAGGCAAAACAATAGGGAGATTTTACAAACTCTATTAATAGCGCTAACAACTACAAATGGCAGTGGTAGCTAGGTGTCTGCATGGATGGAGCGCTTACCTGCTAGTCAGGAAGACTTAAGTTCAAATCCAGTCTCAGAAACTAACTAGCTACGTGACCCTGGGCAAATGACTTAACTTCTCTTAGACTCAGTTTCCTTATTTGTAAAAGAGGAAAACAGTACCTATCTCCTAGAGTTGTTTTGAGGATAAAATGAGATAATTGTTATAAAGTGCTCTGTAAACTACAAAGCACTATATAAACACTAGGTATTATTATTAAATAAGCATTTGTAGTCGATTTATTTTATTGCTTTCTATTTGTATTAAGTTGTACTGATGACCTTTGTTTTTACACAACAATCATTTCCAGCTATACATTTCCCCCCCCACACCTAATGAATCCGTCCCTGCATCAAAAGTCATTAGGCAACACTAACTGAAACAGTGAACTCTTCTAATATTATATGTGGATAATGGGTGCAGTATTTTTTGCCTGTGTGTGGTCTTCCACTTCTTTAGAAAAC
This sequence comes from Phascolarctos cinereus, assembly GCF_003287225.1. Lineage (NCBI taxonomy): Eukaryota > Metazoa > Chordata > Mammalia > Diprotodontia > Phascolarctidae > Phascolarctos > Phascolarctos cinereus. The sequence goes on along the minus strand of NW_027555514.1, from coordinate 153,912,333 downwards.
AGGAAAACACATTTCTTTTTCTCTTCTCTAGGGGTAAGCCTGGGTATTTCAATTACTCATCATTTCACCCTTTTGTGTGTTTTCATTTATGTTGTTGTAGTTACTGTGTGTAGGGTATTATGAGTATAGTTCTCCTGGTCATATCTGTAGTCAGTTTGCTCCACGAAAGTAACTGAAACCATGTCATCTGATTGTAAGTGCAGCAATTTTTAGTATACTCTACTGACTCCCTTTCAAATGTATACAATCTTATTCATAGATTAAAAGGTAGCTCAGAGCCATCTAGCACAAGCCAATTTGATAAAAATCAAATGTAACATTGGACTCTCCAATGCAGCAGTGTTTACAAGCATGTGCATATATATATATAATATATATATAATATTATATATATACACACACACATATGTCATGCACATATACCTATGTGCATGACATATATGTGTATGCATATATTCACACATGTATGTATGGAATTTAGCATTGACCTTCTAGACCTAGAAGATCAATGCTAAACGTTATGCTGATTAATTATGAGAACATCAACCCCATCCCCCAGCAGAACCATTAGAGGCATCCCCTCTAGTGTCATGCGACAGTAATCATTGAACTACCCTTTCTGAATACTCACCAGAACCACAGAGGAAAGAAAGCAATAATTTACTCATTATTATAACTGCTGAAATGGAGTCGTTGATTTCTACATACATTAGAATAACAGGCAACCTAACCAAAGGAGATTCCTTGAAACTTAAGTTATCTTGATAGCTGAAGGTGGAGGATGATGTTTCCTGTGCATCTAAGTGGCTGCTGTGGTGCAATGGAGAGTTATCTGCATTGAGTTCCTGTTACCATTTGTTTCACTGAATTTCTACAGTTGGTGCTATTATTACTCTTACTGTCTAAATTCTCTTTATCATATTGTAATCTTTTACTTTTCCACATCTCTCCACACCTCACTCCTAAACCTTTGTCATTCTCACCATGACCTACGTCTCCCTATCTCTCAATACAAATCCAGACCAGAATTCTTGCCCTTCCTATACTTTCCTTCCTTCCCAGGCGGCTCTTTGGTGGCCAGTTCAACTCTGCACTATCCTCTACCCTTGAATTTTCAGTCTCCTGTACTACTGATGATCACGTATTGGAGAGCATCCAGAAGAAGTCAAAGAAGAAGTATCATAAAGTCTTGTCATTTGTGTTTCAGCTGATTATGTTACTGAAAATGTTTATCCTGGTAAAGAAAAGACATGGTAAAGTGGAGCAGACAGGGGATGGAATAAGAGGCGACAATTCCCCTCAAGTATTGGAAATACTACTAGGTGGTACAGTTGAGATAAACTGTTCATATTTAAATTCAATCAGATAGCCTTTGAGGTCATCTCCAATTTAGAAGTTTTGTAAACTAACAGATAATATCTTTGTACATTTACCTTTTTCATATTATTCCTTAAAAATTAGATAACCATTCTTAAACTACATTGCTATGGAATATAGACACACATACACATACACAAATGTATTTAAACACATGTGCATGCATTGTAACATACGTGTATGTATTATAACATATATGATATAGCTATCTAAATATACATGTATGACTTAATCTTAAGGACCTTTTGCATATGGGTTAAGTTCCTCTGGATGCTCTCTAACACGTAATCTTCAATAGGACAAGAGAATAAAGAATTTAAGCGGTGAGGAATATATATATATATGTGTGTGTGTGTGTGTGTGTGTGTGTGTATGTGTAATATTAGAGAGAAATTACAATTAGAGAAGTAATTGAACCCAGAGTTGAATGAGAGTTGTATTGCTTCAAAGTTCTTTTAATGAACCCAGGTTACCTCTGAAATAAGGGAGCATTAAAAAAAATACCAGTATTTGCTCTCTGATGATATAGGTTGTATGGTTGCAAGACATGGATGTCTACAATGTCCTGAAGAAATTAAGAATCACCCAAGGTGAATGGTGAGCAACACATCATGAACAAAGAATTACATAGGAATCTGTAGAAAATATCTTTGCAAATAATTGTGTGATTGAAAAAGAAGATGGCTCAGTTAGATGGTAAGAATATGAGGTAACCATTGGTGTTCTTGTGATATTTAGAGAACATGAGGAAGCATGTTCCCACCTAGCATGGTGGAAGACCACTGTTGTGAACTTTTGGAAGGACGTGGATACAAGTTGTACAGATATGTAGGCATGGATGAGATATGATCATTATCACTGGAGGAAATACCCAAATTGGTGAAGTCATTTATTTATTGGAGTACTATTCAATATAGATGTTTATATAATATAAGGTACTTTGTCACAGGTTGTGACAGAGGTACCACTTTAATAGATTTTTTACACACTGAATTTTTTTTCCTTGCATATATTATGAGATATCTTTGTGGATATTGAACTGCTCATTTTGACCCCATTTAAGCAAATGAAATTTTTTTAGTTTTGCATGGGACTGATAGTTTTCTAAATAGTGTTTTTACTTCACAGAGTGATCATTTCCTCCAGTCCCTCTTCCTCTTAGCTTAGTTTACATGATAATGTACAATCCTGGAAGTTCTTAGCCTGAAGATGAATAGAGATTTTTCTGTATTATATGAATAAAATTGGATGTGTGAGGGGAATCTAGTCGAAGCTGATTTAGTTATATTCTTTCTCAGTTTTTCACATTAAACCTCAACATTTCAAATCAGAGCTTTTTGAAGTGTTTTTGTTTGCTTAAAACTACGACACATTCTGTCATGACGCAGACTGTAAGGTAGTACAGGAAAAAGGGGGGGGGTAGAAATATATATTGGCAAGAAGTGCCACAGAGGTCTTTTTAAACTTCCGCTGACATTTTAGACACTTAGACATGGAATCTTAAATAAATCTTATGGATTCCAGGTGCTGCCCAGAACTTGGAACTTGGACTAAAGTATCTCTTAACTGAAAGGAAAACACTGTATTTACAGGCATTCTGCAGAAGAGGGACTTAGCCATGTGGACAACATCCATTTCACTCCACAACCTAAAATCCCATTCCTAGTGCCTCAGAAATGAAGGAAGACAAACTCCTATCAACATCCAGCCAGAAAGGCTCTGGCAAACCTCCAGCCTGGTGTCCCTAGAGGTATCCAGAGCTGGCTAGCTACAGGGAAAATTAGTTGTGCCAATTCTTTGTGTCAACAAGGGACAGCAAAATTTGGCTTCAAATCAACTGAACTAAAATGGTCAGTGATTGGCCTTGTGTATAATTCTTATTCCACAGGTTGTGATATCCTGCTTGCCACTTCCTTGTGTGGATCATATGTCCTAGGTGTAAATTATTCCCTGATCACCTGCTGAGATACGTTAACGCTACCAATCCACTGCGTGGTAATTGAATAAATTGTCATTGCAAGGTATTTGTTAGTATCTGAGTGATTGAAAAAAATTTCTGCATCATCTCCACTAATTTTCCTTTATGGAGTAATTTATGGTCTCATTGACCAGTTTAGATTTGTAAAATATATACATAAAGCAAGGGCAGGTGACTAAAGGAGAGTACAAAAAGTGTTTCACTTTAATAAAATATGATGTTAAAAACACAGAGGCTTGGAGTAAGCTGGTTCTAATAACTAATGCTAAGGAAAGCAAAAAAAAGACTTTAAAAATATGTTTGGGGGATAGGATGAGAAAGATCAAAGAAGAAATGAGGATCATTGCTTTGAAGGTATGCGTCAGTGCTTAATTTTCTGATATTTTGATCTTAAAGGATGATAAAAAGTACAGAACTGCTCAATTCCTATCTTACCTCTATTTTCTTTATGAAGACAAATGTTCTTTAGAGTAGATTTGATTGATTTTTGGTTGTGACCTATAATTTTACATATGTGAGTAGCTACTTGTTAAAACTGTCTTCACTGATGCAGACCAGCAGCTAATTGATAACATAGTGCCTAAGGCACTGACAGTATAAATAATTTGCCTATTTTCACACTGCTAATCTATGTTCCAGGAAGGACTTGAACTCAGTTGGGTTTTCTTGTCTCCAAGACCTCATTCCACCATGCCATGCCACCTAACTCAAGCCAAAGAATAAACTAGTTTAATAGGGAATTTATACAGGAGAAAGAGAGGCAACTAGGTGGCTCAGTGGATAGATGCTGAGCCTGGAGTCAGAAGACCTAAATTCAAATCTAACCTCAGACACTTACTAGATATATAAACCTGGGCAGGTCACTTAATATCTGTTTGTCATAATCCACTGGAGAAGGAAATGGCAAACTATACCAGTATCTTTACCAAAAAAAAAACAAAAACAAAAACCTATGGACTGCATTGGTGTGATATGGTCCACAGGGTCACAGAGAGTCCAACACAAGTAAATGACTAACCAACAACGCAAGAGAAAAAGCCCTAGGTTAACACAAGAAAAAAGAAAACAAAACAAGCAAAAAAACCCCAACCTAGGTTCAAATTCTGTCATGTCCACTTAATAGCTTTTTGATTTGCAAACTTCCTAGGGCTTACTCTCTTCGTATTTAAAGTGTGTGTGTGTGTGCGTGTGTGTGTGTGTGTATGTCACAGAATCATCTATTCAGAGCTTGAAGCAAGGGTGTGCTAGAAAATATTTAACAACCAGCTTTCTAGGGGGAAGGGAGGAAAGTATAGGTGACACAATTTTAAGTTTACTCTGCATAGCTACAAGTCTAGACAATAACAATGTCAATAAACCAAACCCTGATTTGTAGGTTTGCTGATTTCTGAGGTATAAATGTTTATACTGACAGTTCACACTGGCTCCAGAATATTTCTGACTGGAAAAGATCTCAAAGATCATCTAATCCTCTCATGTTATAGAAAACTGAGACCCAGAGAGATGAAAAAGACGTACCAAAGGTCACACAGACAGTGACAGAGGCAAGTTTTGACCTCAAGGCCTCTGATTCGAAAGCTTACATTCTTTCTACTTTACCATGCTTCCTAAGTCACTTCTAGCTCTAAATCTGTGGTTTCTGATCTCATGAAACCTAGGATAAGAAGATAAAAAGAAAGCACCTAATTTTTGTCTTCAGTCAGTTCAAGTCTCCAGACGATGGCAAGATATATCTCAAAATATTGAAAAGAAGCTAGTTGAGGTTACTGCTGAACAACTATTAATGATATTGAGAAAACAGTGGAGACCAGGAAAAGTGCAACAGTACTAGAGGAAAGAAAATGCTGTCCAGAGTTGAAAAAATTGGATGTGGATTCTTCAGACAACAAGCTTAGGGATCTTTACTTTGAGTTCTATCAAATTGTTAGAATTTATTTTTAAAGGTAAGAGCTCATAAAAAATAGTCACTATGAACTTGGGTGGGTTTATTATATCCTACCAAACAAACTTTATTTCCTTTCTTTTTTTTTTCTTTTTTGTAAAAGGGCTATTCAAAGAATACTGTAGTCAAGATGTACCTCAATTTTACTAAAGTTATCTATCTATCCATTAATTAATTAGTTTACTTATTTTTTTTTATCATATCTTTCATAGTATCCTTGTGGACAAAATAATAGACATGTGAGTTGGAACCCACAGTTAAGTTTTTTCACATTGGCTGATTAAATGGAAACAGAGTTGATTCATGAACTGTGGTCAACAGGGAGGGGTGTTTGCAGAAGGGGCTCTAGGCCATCTCTTTGGTCCTGTATTATTTTATATTGCTATCAATGCCTATACTAGGGCATAGATGTCATGCTTTTCATTTTTTTGGAAAGCATGAAGCTAACACATTGGATAAGATTTTCACAGTTTAGAAAAAGATTAATTTAATAAAATGAAATTTAATTGAGATATATAAAAAATCATACATGTGAGTTAAAAATATTGACTATGTAATAAGTTCAAAAGAAGCATGGTTAAACAGTGGTTGTTATGGGGAAAGAACTCTTTTAGTGTGCTACCAACTCTGTGCAATGTATTACCAGGAAAGCTGGTATAATCTCAAATTTCATTAATAGAAGCATCGTGACCAGCACGTGGAAGGTTGGGGTCTCATGCCAATCTCTAGCTAGCTCACATTTTGAATTTTGTGCTCAGTTCTAAATGTCATGTTTTAGGAAGGGCAGTAAAATGCAATATGTCCAAAGGAGGGGATCCAGGATGATGAGAGGATTCTAAACCATGTCATGCAAGATTGGCTGAAGGAATAATTGAGTTTATAAATGGGAAAAAAAATAAAAGATTTGGGGTGTATCAAAACAGTTGTCTCCAACTATTTGCCATAACTAGGGGCAGCAGGTGGAAGGCAGAGAAAGACAAGTGTCCCTTACATATGAGGACAATTTTAGAATTATCCAAAAGTAGAATACGCAGCCCAGAAAGTAAGTTATTGACTTTTAAAGGAGAGTCTGGATATTGTACATGGGATTTGTGCCCAACAACCAGTTAGACTAGATAATATCTGAAATACCTTCCAACCCTGAGGTTCTATTTTCTAAGTACTATAAGGTAGGGAAATGGACTACCAAGATTATCAAAATAATTAGATTTGTGAAATTAAGTGTCACCTATCACTAGTTCCTTGATCTTTTCTGTTATTCACCCATTCCTTTTTCAGTTACCTCAAACCCAACAACATGGAATAGGAAATGTAAAGTTTTAAGCATGTATAGGTTAGTGTTTGGTTTATTCTTTAGTGTAGTCCCTACAGTGTAGCATGATACTCCATTCTCCCTCCCCAAGCTTGTTCAATCACCCAAACTGTATTCATATTAGTAGGTCTGGGATTCCCAGAGAAGAATCACTACTACAGAGATACAACTCACAACTGCTGTCTTAGGATCCTAGGTATAAACCTGGTGCCCAAGGGACATACTTCTACTGAATAGGTCATGAACTGCCATCAGTGTTTACCATTTATTCAAATCAGAGATCATCACACTGCTGAAATTTAAACATAAAATACTTGCATAAAGGTAAGGAAAAAGAATAATGAAAGTAATATTTTTCACCAGAAGACAAAGTCAGAAATAACCAAAATATCATAATCTAGCTGTAAATCTAAGTCTTACTCTCCCACTAATAAATACAGTGTCCATGGGGGAGGGTGATCATATAGGAATCTATATTTAACTTACTCTCCTATTTCTTCTCCTTATCTCATCCTCAAAGTTTCTCCTCCTGGTGGCTTTTTAACCTTCTTCATGTTGGCTTCCTAATGCCTTCTAATTCCTCAAATCAATAATTGATTGTCAATGATTCACCTTTAACTTTTTTGGGATAAAATGTAAGAAAACCAGTTTTTGGTCAAGTATGAACTCAAGAGACCTTATATAATCTTCCTATAATCTCCAATCAGTTAATTCATAATTTATTTATAATTTCAAAACTCTGAAAACAGTCACATGTGAGCTGATGAATCACAAAGGCCTACTGTTATTGCTAATTCAGCGATTGTTTTACTGTCAAATAAGTCCTCCCAGTTTAGTCATCCAAATGACAATTCTCTATCTCAACCTCAAGATGGTTTGTCTCCCTCACCACATTTTATTTAAGAGATAAGTGGATTTTTAAAAAAATAATTTTACTTACATAATTATCCTTTTTCTATCTCTTTTAGCAACCAAACTACTTACAAAGAAAAGGAAGATAGTTCCTAGTATTAATATTTCTTTTAATTTAGAAACTTCTACCTCACATACTGTAATTACAAACTCTTATAATTATGGCATTTCTTATAACTTTTTCCTAACATTAAAATTGTCCATTTTTAATTATCTATTAATAATTCATTGGAACAGTCTTCTGGATGAGATTTTATTAAAAATTCAAACTTTTTAAAATAATTTTGTTCTCTTTCTTCCATGACTTATGATTAGCCTGGAAATGTATCTTTTTCTTATAGGTGTTCTTTTTCAAGACATTATTATATTTAAAGAAAAACAAGTTTGAATTTTCTATTATTTTGTACTGTTTTTGCTTATTACTGAAGGAATTAGCCACCTGTCCTTATTTCATTATAAAGATATATATATATATATATATATATATATATATGTATATACACACATACATATATTATATTTAAATGATTTACAAATCATATTCTAAGCAATATACTTGAAAATATTTAATTGTTAAACATAGTGACCATCCATGTGCATCTCATTTTCTTAGGTATATGACAGCTTTTTTATGTTAGTGTATTTTGCACATAAAAATATAAAGATCTTTTGCAATTTTAGTTTTTTTGCTAGTGCATGTGTATATACACACATTTGTTTTTAAACTTTTGCATGTTTACTAAATTATGTGTTCTAGACTTCATGTGGCAAATATTCTTCTTGAATAGAATCAACTAGAAGTTATTTTTTATTAATTTATTTAACTGTAATTGTTGTAGAAATACACTAAATCCAAGTGAATAAAAGCTACAAGTTGTAACTACTTTTCTCTGGTTCTCTCCCTTTCACCTGCAATTTATTTTAAATGACATTTGAAAAGCTGTGAGCTTTTGATAATATAAAGTCTTCAGAGTGGCAGGTTTTTGAAGAGAGGAAGAAATGCTGATCTCTGCCTCAGCAAAGCCAACTTGTTCTTTAGAGAATTGGCTGTTTAAAGGCCACCGAGCAAAACCTTTCATGCTCTGTCTAGCATAAGGCAGCTGTGAAAACACAAGACTTGAGGAACCAAGGCCATCACTACCACCCTTCCCTTACAATTATGGAACTTCACACACTTAAATGTATTTCTTTGTAGACACTGAAAGAAATATACTCTCCTAAAGGAACATTAGAGAGGCAATACTTGTTCCCTTTTGTCATAGTGGTACTCAGTAGTGCATCCTGATTTTTAAATTGTGTTGAATGTGAAAAATTGACGCCTGAAATGGAGGCAAATTAATTTACAGTAAAAACTTGTTCTCTTTTTCCATGCCTGCTGTAGACCTATTTCTATAGAAATTGGACACTTCTTTTTATTGGTGAAATTTATGAGTATAGTCTCCCTGAAGGTTAGTGGCACAATCTGGATTGACTAAATCATATGTCTGACTTTTGCAGTCCCCTTTAACATTAATCTGGCAATCTGAAGAAGTCAGTTTTGTCACTGGTATACCAATGAAGAGCTTAAAGTACTGGGTGCACTTTGGTAATAAATATCAGGATACACCAGAATAAAATACTGTGCTCTAAAAACAAAAATGTAGTCCATAATACTTGAGAAGCCTATCCTAGTCTTTTTTTTTTATAATTTGTAATCATTATGTGGCTACCATATGTAACTACCTGATGTTGACATATCTTCTCCAATTACTTTAGCTAACATTACTTCTGTCAACATTAGCAATGTCAAAGTCAAATGACTGAAATGTTTTCAATTTTCCAATTCTCTTAGTGCTAATATTTGCAAAGTGGTGTTGACATTATGAAAGAGTTTTAAATTTGCAAGTCTAGTTATTCAAATAGCAGGTATACTTTCTTTGACCCCTGTTATTTGGCCTAACTATAACTTTTTATAAAGTGAAGAGAAATTTGACCAAAAAAAGTGGAGCTGATCCTTCCTTGGAACTCCTGGGTGTATTTTAGAAAATTCAGAAATGCTGGCCAGCAAGGCATATGTGTAAAATGTACAAAGTTATGTTAGTGTGATAATTATATACAATCATTGAACTGTATAGCATAAAAAATCAGTAACTTAATATATCACATATGAACTACTTTCTTATATAAAAATATGGTAAAATAAAACATTATTTCACCCTGGTTTACTTCAAATTTATCCGGTATATATCTTGTTTATCCATAGTTGTTTGCATGCTGTCTCACCTTGTTAGATTGTAAGTTCCCTTAGGGCAAGCTCAATTTTTGCCTTTCTCTGTATCACCAGCAGTTAGCATAGAGCCTGGTACATAATAGGTATAAATACTTGGTCCTTGTTGATTTCCCAATCTCTGTGAATGTAAAGAGTGTCCCAGATGTTTTATTAAGGTTTACTAAGCTTTAAAATGCACTAAGACTTTTGGGACACGCTGTATTCTAGTAGCGACAGTAGTGAAATAGGTTGTGAGAGATATGCAAAAGCTCTTATCCTTCAAAGTCTTGTTAAGGTATAACATTGTCTAGATTGGTTGAATTTGCAAAAGCCACAAAGCAAGAAGGTTTCCTATATGTCCAACATTGCTATTCACTAATTTTTGAACAAACTGTCCTTGAATACATAAAGATTTCTTCATGATATGCTGTGTGGAGTATTAATAGAAACATCTTCCTTGAAATGATTAGAACAATCTTCTTATAGCACTGTACAAGCAGTGACTAGAAGAGATGTTTCTAAAGTTACAACTGACATTTATATCATGTGGAAAGGTTTACAGAGTGTTTTACATGCATCTTATTGTTTGATCCCTCCAACAACCCTTTGAGTCAAGTGCTACTTGCACTACTTAAAGCCGACTATCCAAAAATTGGCCAAAGTGATTGCTGAGCAATTGTTGACTACATATTAGTGGTAGTTTGGTTACAGCCTAGATCACAAAAGCCCATTTGGCTGTAAATTCAACTGCACTATATTCAATGCTACTATTTCAATCTGGAGCCAGAAAACCTTGATTCAAATCCTAACTCTGACATGGACTGTGTGAACTCAATATCTCTATTCCCCTCTTTTTCCCTATCTGTAAAAGGAGACTATTTTGAAAGATGTGTTCTTTAAGATCCCTTGCAATTCTTTCTTAGATGATCACTAAGCATCCTTTTAATACTTAATTCTAGGTTTCCAGGATTCTAAGTTTAGTTCACCAGCTTATCATTTTGTAGATTTTATACTCTTCCCTTTTTAATTTGGAAAGTGGGGAGAGATTTGCATTTCTTCAATCCTGCAGCAACACTGTTATATTTCAATCTGTACAACTTAGTAAAATTTCACCAATAGCAAATTTAACTAGTAATTCAGTTATATTTTTTGTAGCTTTTGTAACTCATGTTCAAAGTCCCAATTCAGAAGTTAAGACATTAGGCACACATGTCCCTCTTCTAGAGTCTTGATAGAAGTAGTAGCCCCTTCCCTTCATTATGACCTATCTAAGAAGAATTAGTTAACCCCTTACCATAGCCCCATTGTGATGATAAGAACTCCTAGGTTGTAACAGCTAGGTGTGAGTGTAGTAGATCTTCCATGTTGATTCTCTCTACTGATAGACACAGAGAAACATGTTCTCAGACATATCTGTAGATTCTAAAGTGAGGTCAGATTTCATCAACAGCACCTGACCTGTAGTACCATGGACAATTTAGAACCTGCCAGAAATCCCCTAGATACGTATATATGCATGAATGAGCACAGGCCAGTGAAATAACTTGAAGACTCACATCTTACCTTAGAAGCATAAATACAGACCATTCTGACCATTGGCTATTTTGTGGGCAGAACTGTGGATTAGCAGGGGATCTGAAAATATCTGAGCTTAAGGCTATTTAAAACTGTTGTTTAAAACTTACATAGAATGGCATCTTATGCTCAATATCATAGACAGAGATGAACTTCATAGGCCATCTAGTTTGACCTCCCTCACTTCACAGATGAGGAAACTGAGGCATGAGAGGGTTAACTCATTTACCTAAGGTCATGCATATGATAACCATCAGAGGTAAGATTTAAACCAAGGTCCTCTGGTTTCAGAGAAAGTGCTCTCTCCACTTTTGCTTATTCTTTTGGCTGCTACCCTACTGCTTACAGAAGGACGGGGTGACAATTGCAGTACAGCTACACATATTTTTGCTCTGGCCTTTTTGTGGAGTAAAGGAAGTTGTTCACAAATTACATGGCTGATTTGGGTCATGTGAGTCTTGTTTGGAACTGTATGGAAACCAGTCATATACATGATAGTTCTGACTTATTTGAGTTCCTGTGGCAGCAGACAGCTTCCTACTTATTCAGTCTCATGGTATGTAGGCGTATATCTATCATAGATTTATAAGGTGTGAGGGTCTATATCAATAATCTTTTTGTTATATTTACTCAGAAACTTTTTTTTAAAATAAAAGCATCATGGAATGGGGGAAAGTGACTTCTGGGCTGATTCAGGAAGACCTGAATTCAAATCATTCCTCTGGTACTTAGTATCTTTGTGACCCTGGGCAAGTCAGATAACATTTTATTTACCCAGGACTTGTCTATAAGTCATAAAAATGTTGCTGTCTGTATCTGGAGATAGCAACAACAAGAACAGCAATGTTATCTAACATTTATATAGCGCTTAAGGTTTGCAGAACCCTTTAGAAATCATCTCATTTTATCCTCACAACAAATGTGGGAGGTTTCTACTATTATCCTCATTTTATAAGTAAGGAAACTGAACCAGACATAGGTTAAATGATTTACTGAGGATCACATATCTAGTAAATGTCTGAGGCAGGATTTGAACTCACTTCTTCCTGACTCCATGTCCAGCACTCTGTCCATTTATGTAGCTGGATGATGACTATGCTGACTAAACTGCAGATATGTTTTGTATATTTTCTCTTTATATTTCCATTTCAAAACTGGGAATAAGGAAGCATTAGTGGGAGAAAAACAAAAAGATCAAGATCCTGGTCTTCTGCCACTCCTAGTAGCTTTTTGCTTTTGTTTTCCTGTTTTTTTTTCTAGCACAATACAGAAATGCTAACAAAATCATGTGGAATCTCATATATTTCTTCAATAATTCCTCAAAAGTACAACATAGAAAAAATAATTAAAAATGAGGAATTTGCCTAGGAATCTTTGGAAATTATATCTCTAAGCCAGGGAATGAATGAGTAAGACAAGAAAGAATAAGGAGGATTGGAGAAGGTTGAGAGAATTTCATAAGTTCAGACTGACTAAAATATTCCTGCTCCTGTCCCAGCCAGTGGCAAACAATGAGGCTTCTGCTTTAATTGAATCTTTTGTTTGCCTTGGCAAGAACAAAGTATATTCCAATTATACAAACTTCTACTGGTAACAGTAGTTGATACTTCAAAGAAGGAAAAGAGAAGCCAGGGAGTTGGGGTAAGGGAGGAAAGTATGTGGACAATACCTTTTCCTTACTTTTTGATTCCCAGTGTGTATTGTGTGGGAAAAGTACATTGGCAAGGATAGTAAGGAGGCTACGTGAGTAAAAGTGGTACTGTATTATCTCTTTTCTCACTTTTCAGGTTCAATACTTCAAAAAATTTATGACTTCATTCATTATTCATTCTATTGTTACAGATGGGAAACTCTCTTCATAGGATTTAATGACTTATTTATTATCTGCTCCTGGCTTCAAATGTTTGAAGTGGAATCTAATTTTTTTAGTCATTCAAAAATACTGGCTTCTTTACTATGGTGTAATGGAAACAGAAGTCAGGAGAGCTGAGTGCATGTCCTGGTTCTGTCATGGTGTCAAAATGGGTAACTAGCATCTAGGTGCTATTGTAAAAAGAGCTTTGGATTCAGAAGGAAGGAAAGAAGCTTTTGTTAAGTTCCTACGTATAAGGTCCTGTGCTAAGTGACTTACAAATGTTATTCCATTTAAACCTTATAACAACCTAACTCTGGGAGTTAGGTGACATTATTATCACCATTTAACATTTCAGGAAACTGAGGCAGGCAGTGGTTAAATGAATTGTCCAGGGTGACATAGTTAAAAGTGTCCGAGGTTGGATTTTAAGACGGGTCTTCCTGAGTGCAGGCCCAGATCTTTTTCCACCATGTAACCTAGCTGCCTCTAGGTGCTAAGAATTGACTCTTTGGAGTCAGAAGGCTGGAATACAGATCCTGCTTCTGCCTGGACACTTCTATGTCTTTGGGCCAAAAATTTAATCACTTTGGGTCTCAGCTTCCTCATCAGAAAAATGAAGGAGTTGGATTTCATGACCACAAAGGTCTTTTCCATCTTGAAATCTATGATGCTAAGTTAACTCACCTTGGAATATATTTATGGAAATTAGTTTCCTCATCTGGAAAAATATGTGGAATAGTCTTAATGATCTCTATAAAGTCTCTTTTTTGCTTTGAGATTCCAAGCTTCTTTTTCCTCTTTTTTAAAAGCAAAATAAAAATTTTCCCTTTGTAAAAAAATAAAATAAGCTCTTTTAGAGAAAGATTTATACTCTGGTGAAATGTTCCTGGATTTGTAAAGCATGCAACTAAAGGTATATCTTAACAAATAAAGCATGTTAAAGAACAGGTTTTTTTCCATGTTTGATCAAAAGAATATGGCATTTATTTGAAACATATGCACTTTGTCAAAGACATTTGTAATCTCACTATTCTAAGTACTAAAACATTAGACTAATTTGACAGTTTTCTAAAACTACAGAGTTAACTTACCTAAGAAAAATAATATTCTTTCCTGTATGCATCTATTTTAAAGAGGATTCAGCACTGGTTTTTGCCATTTATGGAAAAGTACAACTTGGAAATATTCTCAGAGGCTTTTCAGATTGGTGTAGGTCACCTTGGCCAAAATGGAGCAATTAAATATAAACGAACTCTAATTTGTATTTGTAGAAACCACTTAGCCCTAAATATGGGGACATCAGTTGTGTTTATTAATATTCTATCTCTCATAAAATGCTCAATCATTTCATTTCCAACTTAAAACATTTATTAGATCACTGAGACCTATTCCCAGGGAAGCTGGGCAATGAGCATTTTAAAGTTTTATGGGAAGAGGAAAGCTATACTGCCTAAGGAAATCCTCTGAGAAAAGAGCCTTTGGTGATTAAGGTAGATGGTGGTGTGGAGGTCACAAGTTTGATCTGAAGCCAGGGCTAGCTATCAATTTTTGAATGGAGTTCAAAAACTAGAAAACTATGATGAGGTAGCCACCCATCACTAGGCAGGAAATATCTAACTAATTGGAAATAAGTGTAGAATCACAGCATGAAGCTTGATTAAGAATTGTAAAATCAAAGAGGCAGAACTGGCTGGCCAGTCTAATGTGAATGCCAGTTAAGCAAACTATGCACTCGGAAATACAAAGGGAGTTTTCATGTAAATTGATAAGGTTCTTTCCCTCTTCACATTTCTAAGAACAAACCTCCCACTATTTTCTGGTTCAAATAGCTTACAAGTCAATAAAAATCATCTAATGTTCTATT
Organism: Phascolarctos cinereus; assembly: GCF_003287225.1. Taxonomy (NCBI): domain Eukaryota; kingdom Metazoa; phylum Chordata; class Mammalia; order Diprotodontia; family Phascolarctidae; genus Phascolarctos; species Phascolarctos cinereus. The sequence goes on along the minus strand of NW_027555514.1, from coordinate 153,897,270 downwards.
TTTTGTTTGAAAGGTAGAAATAGAGCCTAATAATTAATGTTAAATATAGATTAATCTATACTTTATTTTCAGTTAAATTTATGGATATCAGCACATCATTTTCCATTTATTTCTGAATAAAGGAGGCTAAATAAATTATCCAAGGTCACACAGCAAGTAAATAGCAGAGCAGGGATTAGCACTCAGGTGTATTGACCCCTTAGCCCAGTGTTCTGGCTTCTTTAATGACAATTATAAAATACAGTATTAGTATTAAACATAGCCCTTAGGGTGAAAGTGTTACTGATGTGAGCTTATGTGTGTCCACATGAGTGGTGTCTAAAATTCATATCTTTTCCTCTGGAGTCTTGCCCAACGTTCTCCAGCTGTCCCCCTTGAGAGAAGTATTAGACTAGACTATCTATTCCCCCCAAATATTGCTAGTCCATAGGGTATGAGTGCAACTAAGTGGAAGAGTAGATAGAGTGCCAGACCTGGGGTTAGGGTGACTCATCTTCCTGAGTTACTTACTAGCTGTGTGACCCTGGGCAAGACCCTGTTTGCCTCAGTGTCCTCACCTGTAAAATGAACTGGAGAAGGAAATGTCAAACCACTCCAGTATCTTTGCCAAGAAAACTGCAAACAGGGACATGAAGAGTCAGATAAGACTGATAATGACTGAACAACAACATGGGGAAATGAATGCATCCTTAGGTTCAGGCTACTTTTCTGAGTTACTCTCTCTGAAAGAGGAAGGAATACCCCAATCCAATGAAACAGACTTGAATCCTAAGTTAGACTTAATTTTATGTCCTCCTATGATACTGCTTTAAGCTATCCAGTATATTTAGTTGACCATATCAAGGATGAAGGATGACTCCACTGACCTATTCACCTGCTTCTATTCTTTTTTTTTCTCCTGCACAGTTGAATGTCCAAAATACTATTGACTAAAATACTTGATTTCATGGCATGAGGTAGACATATGCTCCATGTATTTTGCTATATGTCTATGCTAACATGTAATTTTAGATGAGTATGGAAAAGTTCTCCCACTTTTGTTCTTTAGTAACAAGACATTGAACCAGAACATGAAAATAGGGACCACTCAAAGCAAAATTATGAAGATGCCAAAACCTGTCAACCCATTTCTCACATTGGCATCCTCCCAATAAAGATCTGTCCTGTCCTAATCCTGTTAATCCTTGTTATGGTTTCAGTTTATCAGCCAACATGTCAGAAGAAATAGCTTGTTCCTCTTCCCTAGAGTACTGCATTTTATTAGGGAGAATCCATGCCCCTTTAAAAATATCAAAGGGAGTGAAGTTGCAGTGGTCAGCAGGTCAGGTTATAGATGAGGAGGCTGAAATTTGGGGATGAGAAGCCTACTCAGTCTGAACCTGACTGCTTTTTCTTATAAACACTAGTTTTATGATTCATATTTAATGTTGAGATGTCCCCAAATAAATTGACTGCCAGATAAATGTTTTGTTGCAATGCCTAGTGTCAAGAATATTAGACACAAATAATAGTCATGACTTCCAAAGATAATTGATTGATTAACATTTAAATTGACTGATTAACATTTTAATAAATTTAAATTGATTGATTAACATTTTAAAATCTAGGCAGGATTGCCAGTAAGTATTAAAAGAAAGAGCCATGATTTGCAAAAGACACATTGATAAGTATCCTCTTTAGGCCTTAATTTGCTGAAGATAATTCATTCTCCTTAAAAAAAATTAATTGGGGCAGCTAGGTGCTGCAGTGGATAGTGCACTGTCCCTAGAGTCAGTAGGACCTGAGTTCAAGTCTGGCCATAGACTGTTAACACTTACTAGTTATGTGACCCTGAGCAAGTCACTTCACCCTAATTGCCTGGCCAAACAACAACAAATGCATGGAACTTTTTTAAACAAATGCTGTCAATTTCCAATACCCTTGCATTATTAACAATAGAGCCTTCCCTTGTAACAAATTTTGTAAATACAATTGCAAAACAAACCAACACACTGACAGTAATTGACAATATATGTGTCATTCCACATCTATTTGCCAGCACCTCAGTGCTTTGCACAAAATAAGCCCTTAATAAATGTTTCATCCATCCATCCATCCATCCATCCATCTATCCATTCATTCATTCATATACTCATTCACCTTTCTCCTAAGAGCAGGGAATTAAGTTCCATCATTTCTCTGAAGTCAGAATTGGTCATTACATTAATTTGAGTTCTGATATATTTGAGTATTCATTTAGTGCTTTATATTATTGGGGTCATTGCGAATAATGTTTGCTTGATTCTGCTTACTTTGCTCTTTATCGTTAATCTAATCTCCCCAGGTTTCCTTGAATTCTTTAAATTTATCATTTTCCATTGTACATTAATATTCCATTACAATCATAGTACAATTTGTTCAGCTATTCCTTAGTTGATGAGTACCCACTTTGTTTTCATTCTTAGCTATCAAAAACAGCATTGCTATGAATATGAATTGAAGCTCTGTCTTCTTTTGAAACATGTCTTAAACACTGCATTCTTACTGAAGCATTTCAGGATTCCTCCAACTGCTAGTGCCCTTTCTCAGCCAAAAGCCTTACATTTGACTACATTTTCATTTGTATTTGTTTTCTTTATTTTTATTCTGTTATGTATGTACTTATCTTCTCTAGTACAACCTAAGTTCTAGGAAGACAACTTTGATTATTTGTATCTGTTTATTTGTAACACTAGCGCTTAGCACATTGTGCAGGATCTAATAGTTTCTTCATTACTAATCTCCTTGAAATATACACTCTAGATAGACAGAAAAACAGATAGAGACAAAGATTATACAAAAATACATAGATACATGCAGAAATGAATAAATACATAGATACCCCTTAGTCAAGTCACTGTGTCAAAAGATATGAACAAAGAAAATTAGTTTCCTTACAGTGCAGAATACTATGCCATGTATCCCTTAGTTACTCTATAAATTTTAATCTAATGAATTATGCAACTATGGAATTCTCTTGATTGGAATTGACATTACAGCCAGTTATAACCTCTGCTGAGAAATTTGTATTTTAATATGCTACCAGTTAATGCAGTTAATGGAAGGGAGGGATGATTTTATAATAAATCAAATGATTTAAGTTCCATTAATTTGTGAATGTCCTTTGCTCTGTTTACCGTATCAGTTCTGTAGTGTTTAAAGGTTATAGGTATGGCAATAGTGTTTATTATTCTTACATATGAAATCCAAAAGAATCCCCTGCTTTCTAGTGACTGGAAACCATTATGGCTTGTAAAAGCAAGCTGGAAGCTGACAAATTTAACTCCCCCAGGGTTAGGTCTATTAATCTATACTATATTTTCCCACATAGACTGTAATCCAAATGATCATTGCATGACACTACTTTTAATTATCAACATCCTTTTCACTTTCCTAATGCTTTTATTACAAGCATTAGGGAAAAATGTGCAAGAGTTTAAAAGCTGGTATTTCCCTCCAACTTGTCTGTTGTTGGGCAATAAATCCTAGAAGTGACTCAACACAAGTGTCCTAAAGAAACAGCTTCAAATTGCAAGCTGCTAATCTTAAATATATCATTACTTTGATGGCTGGGTGCAGGTCAGGGAGGCTAAATGGAATTGCTAATGCATTAGTTCACTTGCAGTGCCAGAGGTGCCCCTGTTCCTGGTCATGGCAGAAAAAGAAAATCAACCTCCTGTTCCCAATTTTATATGGAATTTGTTTCCAGTTAAGGGCAATAACCTTGTCAGAATGATCCAAGCTTTTGTAAGATCGTATTTTGACTTGATGATGAATGGTTAGTTACCTGTGTACAAGCATCTGTTCCGAAAGAAATAGGTGGGGGCTTGGGAGAAAAGAGATACATACTGGTCCACTTTACCCTTGCCAATCAGCTGGCCAGAATGATGACATCTGTGGACATAGTTGGCTTTTGGACTGATGATTGGCAGAACTGTAGCATTATAATTCAGAAATGATGAGCCTGGTCTTGAATTTCATAATAATATTTGCATTTCAGCTTTTAAACTTGCCCTGTTGGGAGGAATTTGTCCAAAGCGTTTTGTTATTCGAAGGCTGGCTGATGAGTTTGACAACAGACAGTTACTTTCATTTTATAAACATGGAATTCAAGGATTCTAGGACTTCTTTATTTTTTTATTTTTTTGTCATTTTAGGTTAGAATTAAAAGAAAGGATGTATGGTATTAGTAAATTGGTACAATTTTTTTGGCTGAAATTATTTCATTTTAATGAACCTAATATTTTTTTCTAAGCCTAATAATTTTTTGAAAGCTACTTTCAAAAACTCCATGAAGGGAGATAGCATGATACAGGAGAAAGAGAACTGAACATATAGAGTTGGAAGGTCTGGATTCAAATACTGCCTCTGTCACTTTTTGGGATAACTTTGGTCAAGTCATTCATACTCCCTGGGCTTCAGTTTCCTCCTCTGTTAAATGAAAGGGGTAAACTAGATGGCCTCTGAGTTTCCTTCCAGCTCTAGACCTGAATTTAGGATTTTCCTCACTGTATAGGGAAGAGCATTCACAGGTACATTACAGGCCAGAAAGTAGGACTTGGAGCCAAGAAGACTTGAATTTGATTTCTGTGTCTGACACATACTGGCTTTGTGATAGTGGGCAAATCATTGAAACTTTGTTGTTCTAGATAACTTTCTAAGACACTAATTTTCTGAGAGGGTACCAGCCTGAATTGCTAGAGGAAGTTTCTTACTGGGTGCTCCCTCAACTAATGTAATCACAAGTCTATCACCAATTCCTTTAGTCCCACAAGGACTTGAGTTTTGGATTAGCTAAATGCTCTGTGATTTTTTTCAAAGTTATTGTCAAACTTGTCAGTTCTCCAGCCAATTGTATTTTCCAAACCCTATTTTTCCTCTTTCTTTGTTGCATACATTGTGCAATAACGAAAGTTAAAATATGTTTATTACCCTAGCTACAAAGCTTGTCACTATTACGGAAGAAAAATGCTTCATCTGAAAGTGTTTTAAAACAATAAATTCATATTATGTTTTCCCTAGTATCTGAGAAGCAATATATTATAGTGGATAAAAACTATTTTGGGGGTCAGGAAGACCTGGGTTTAAGTTCTGCTTTTGGCATAAACAAGGTGTATTCCAGGCAACTTTGCAAGTCTATATAGTGCAGATGAAGCGTTTCGCCAGAGTTTGTACCCAATTTGGATCAGTTCATAAGTCCAGGAGGAAAAAGTCAGTCAAGTAGAGAACCATCATCATAGTAACAGGGGAAAGCTATCTCTCCTACATGGGCAAGTCCACTACACAAAGCATTAGGAATATCATGGTGTAGTGCTGGATTGGAAATTTGTATAGAAGTCTTCTGAAGGCATGTAGTGGTAAAGAGGGAAGGGGTAGGAAGGTTTTTTTTTATTCCTTTTATTTATTTACCTCTTCTCCATACCTCTACTCATCCTCATCCTCTCAACCTCCTCCCTAGCCTGACATATGGTAGGTTCTTTCTTATACAGTTTTGAAGAGTGCATTGTGTAGGGAGTGGAGCCAAGATGGTGGATTAGAGGCAACACAGCTGAATTCTTTCAACATTCCCCTCCAAACAACTTTAAAATAACAACTCAACCAAATTTTGGAGCAGCAGAGCCAAAAAACAAAACCAAACAAAACAAAAAGTCAGGCCTAAGAAAATTTAGGAGGTGGCAAGGGAAGTTTGTAATACTAGGGTAGAAATTCTACTGAACCCACACAAAGGGCAGCAACAGTAGCAGCTTTAGGAGCTCTCAACCCAGAGGTATTATGGGGGTCAGACAACTGGTCAGGAAGAGATTAAAAAGGACCCTTTGCTGGCACTGGGTATAGCTGGCACCGATTGGCAACTCTATTGCTCATATGCAGCTCTGGGTCACAATTCTAGGGCAGAGAGGAGCACTTAGGGGTCAGTCAGAAGGGTGCAGGGGCCCTAGTTGCAGTTCTAAGTGAAAAAAAAAAGAGCACGTACACTTGTGGCTGCAGGCCAGGGTCCTTTCCTAATTAAAGACCCAGAGTTCAGACCAGGAGAGCATTGACCATATCTCTTCCAGGATCATACCACCTTGGAAGCATCAGAAACTTGTAGACACTTCAAGAACTAGCTCTGAAAACAGGAGCATGAAAAAGCCTGAAGCCTGGGACAATGCCTCCCTACCTTCAAGTGAACTGAGCTTAACTTTATTTATTTATTTATTTGTGTGTTCATTTATTTGTTTATTTGTTTGCTTACTTGTTTGTTTATTTTTACTTTTTTTGGGGGGGGTGAGGCAATTGGGACTAAGTGACTTGCCCAGAGTCATACAGCTAGTGAGTATTATGTGTCTGAGTCCAGATTTAAACTCAAGTCCTCCTGATTACAGGGTCAGTGCTCTATCTACTGCACCACCTAACTGCCACCTGAGCTCAACTTTAACATAAAGTTTATAGTCAAGAAATAGGATGGAACAATGAACAAAAATAACAACAGAAAACAATTTGAAAATTAAATGCTACAGTGGGGGCAGGGAAGACTAAGTCATAAACTCAGAAGAAAATAACAGTATTAAAAATAGCTAGAAACAAAGCCTCAAAGAAAAGTGCTGATTGGATTGAAGCCCAACAATAATTCCTAGAAGAGTTAAAGAAAGCGCTAATAGTGGAGGAAAAATTCAGAAAAGAAATGAGAGTAATGCAAGAAAATTTTGAAAAGAGAATTAACAGCTTGGTTTAAAGAAGAGACATAGGTATTAAAAAAAATAACACCTTAACTAACAGAATTGGTAAAATAGAAAATGAGGTAAATAATCTCACTGAAAAAAATAATTCCTTAAATGGGCAAATGGAAGCTGATGACTTGATCAGATATCAAGAAAGCACAGTCAAAAGGAAGAAAAAATGCAGTCCATCTCCAGAGAGAGAACTGATAAAACTCTGGAGTGCAATTTGAAGTATAATTTTCTCACTTCATTTTTCTTTCTTTTATTTTTTGAAATATGACTAATATGGAAATATTTCCTCTGATTTCACATGTGTAATTGATATATTGTTTGCCTTCTCAGTGGGTGTGGGAGGTGATAGGAGTGAGGGAGAGAATTTGTAACTCAAAATTTAAGAAGAAAAGAATTCTAAAAAAAATAGTAGATTCACATTTTTTTAAAGAGTGCCTTGTGCTTTGTGGTACTACCAAAAAAAAAAAAAGCTAGGCTGAATAAAACGACAGGGTCAAATTCAAGTGAAGGAAGCATGAGAGATAACATGTACATATGTGTATTTATATGTGTTGTTGTTACATGTTCTACTGCATAAGATATACAACATAATAATACTGTCAGATTAGTTGAATATAAATAAAGTCACAATTTCTATGATTTTGTGACATTCTGGTTTTCTGTGATAGGTAAGAAAGATTACTGAAATGGGGTAGGAATAGGTTAATTGTGTGTGATGTGGCAGTAGTAGGAAGGACAATGTAATTTAAACTGCTCACTAAACTTTCTAGAAGAGAAACATAAGATTTTAATTGTAATTTGAAGAGTGGGTATAGGATATATATTGGAAATGTGATATATAGTAATGTAATGGGGGAGGATATTTTAGAAGGGCAGGATATTTGGAGAGGATTATGGATGTTTAACTGTAAAAAGGCTAATCGTATAATCAGATCCTACCAAAAATTCTATCAGTTATTTAAAATTTATTTTGTTATAGTGTATTGTGTTTAAAATGTTAAGAGAAAACCAGAGTTGGCTCATTAGCTCTTTTAAGCCATAAGTTGGCCTAAACAGGTTATAAAAAAACATAGGTCTTAAACTCCCCACCTTCTTCCTTTTCAAACTTGGGGCCTACAAATGTGGAAATGATAGTATCTTAACTTGGTTGATGTGTTGGTTGGTTTTGCTGAATTTTTTCCTGTTTTTTTGTTTTTATTCTAGGTTGTTAGAAATGGTTTTCCTTGAAAGTGGGAGCAAAATATTGGGAAACTGATACAATTAATATCAATACAAATTTATTTCCTGCTTTTCCATTTCAAAATATTTACTCACTTCTATCCTTTGCATTAATAATGCTTGGAAGTCCTCCATTTCACTGAAGGTGTCTTTTTCCTTTCCCCCCCTCAGTTTTAATTGTCTTTTGCCTTTTGGATCTTCATTACAGGAACAATTTGACAAGTCTTGTGTGATCTTGGTCCTGGATCCTTAGTACTTGAGCACAAATAGTCTGTCCTGTCTCACTGTCTGTGTCTGCCTGTGTCTGTCTGTTTCTGTTTCTGTCTCTCTATCTCTGTGTCTGTCTCCCTCGGTTGGGTTGGAAGTTCTGAAATTTGACTATAGGGCTCTTTCATGTGAGAGTTTCTTTTTAGGAGATTACTGCTGTATTATTTCTGTTTTCAATTTATCCTCAGGTTCTTAGTGATCTGGACAATTTTCATTATCCAACTTTTTTTTGGTCATGATTTTCAGGTAGGCTGATGATTCTTAGATTACATTTCCTTCATCTGTTTTCGAGGCCAATTGTTTTTTTTAAGATATATCTTACTTTAAAAAAAGATCTTTCAATTTTGTTTTAGCGTATTTTTCTTGTGGAATTGCTATTTTCTCTTTGGCACATGCTAATTTTCAGTGTTCAGTTCTTGGGTAAGTTTTACCACCATCTGTTCTAAGGTATTCATTCTCCTTGCTATTCTGTAGACATTCCATTTTATATCTTTTCTTTCAGATACTCTTATTGTCCATATGGCCTTTTATCTGAGGCTCAACTTGGACATGCATAATTACTCCATTCTTCTGGATTATTTAAGGACAAATGTTGGGCTTCACTCAGTCCAAAGCACTTCTTTTATGTATTTGAAGGTTTTTTGTTTTTTGGTGTTTTTTTTTTTTGGTCTATTTACTTATATCTCCAGTTTCACTTTCTGGATAGGAGGCATCTGTGTAGTTTACACTCTATTCTCATATTCCCAGTTGCTAGGCCAGATTCTCCTTGATTCTAGGTTTTGTGGCTGACTAGGCCCTTTTTTCACCTGAATTGTCTGGCCTTGTCTCATACCATGCTCTAAGCTTTTGCTGGGTCAGGTGCTGGCTGCATGGATATTGCTCTGGCCCTCTCTCCTGCTGTGGGACCAGACTGCTTCACACTTCATCATCTACTTATAATGTCTTGTCTCTGCTCAGAGCTTCTGCAGGATTCTGGCAGCCTTGTTTTGTATAATCCTAGACAGGATGGAATGATTTTCTTTGGTTTTATTTGTAACTGTTCCTTCTGGTGAATCTTTAGAGATTTACTGGGGTATTAGTGAGGGATCTGGGATAATCTAGGCTGTAACACTTTGCTATCTCCCCCAAGTTTATCTATCAATACCAATTTATTTTTTTTAAAGTAGGGCTTTAACTAAGAAGAGAATTAATCCTAATTATTGATAAAGGAAGAAGGGAGATATGGTAACATTAGTAATTTTCTCTTTAAGGCAGTGTTTTCTTTTTAGCAAAGAAGCTTATAGTATCTAACCAGTGGGGAGAGCATGATGGAAACAGGGTCTTTTTATTTGCTTTTATTGTTGTTTCTAACCTAAGGAAATATCAAAGAATAGAGACATTTAGGGAGTTCAGTGCTTTATCTGAAATTTGTAAACTAATTTTTTAAGATAGCTAACTAATTGGTGAGAAATGACTGCTCATAAGAGGAAACCAAGCTAGTAAATTCAGTTTACCCATGTTTCATTAAAGCACATACTATCTAAAAGGCATAGTACTAGTGTTGTGTGTGTGTGTTGTGTGTGTGTGTGTGTGTGTGTGTGTGTGTGTGTTCAGTCTTTTGTTTTTTCAGTCATAACTGTCTCTTCATGACCCCTTTTGGGTTTTCTTGGCAAAAATACAAGAATGGATTGCCATTTCCTTCTCCAGCTCATTTTACAGATGAAAAACGGAGGCAAAGAGGGTTAAGTGACTTGCCCAGGGTCACATAGCTAGTAAATATCTGAAGCCAGATATAAACCCAGATCTTCCTGACTCCAGGCCCAACAAACTATTCACTGCATACCTAGCAGCCCTGCAGTACTGGTAGTTAGGCATATAAAGATGAAATCAGACATAGTCCTTCCCCTCAAAGTATTTACATGCTAATATTAAGTGTAAATAGATATTAAATATTTACAAACAATTACTAAATTCATATTTATTGTATTTAAAGAGCCCTTTAGAAGACTGTGGATAAGCAAGCATAAAGCTTGCAGTTTTTCAACATCTGATCCACCTTTAGAAACTAGTGTCTGAACTTTGGCAAGTCTCTTAACCTCTATTTGCCTCAGTTTCTTTTTCCTGTAAAATAGGTTTAATATTAGCACCTACCTCACTGTGTTGCTATGAGGATCAAATAAGACTTTGTAGCACATTTAACACAGTGGCCTGGCATATAGTAGGTGATTATTAAATGCCTGTTCCCTTTCTTCCCCTAGTACCTTCACCTCCAATCCCTTTAAAGAAAGTAAAAATTTTCCCGAAATTAAAAGTAATGTTAAAATTATATTTAGCAACCAAAGAGCACTAGATCTGTTATCAGGAATCAGGAATTTTAATCCCATCTCTGCCCCAATCAGAAGTGTGGCCTTGGGCCTCTCAAGCAAGCACCCTGGATCTTGTTTCCACCCCTTTAGAGGAGTATGACTAGATCCTTATATCCTCTTCTAGCACTATGATTTTATGATAGCTGATTTGAATGTAGTTCTTTATATATTTTAAAATTATATTATGCATCATATCAACAAATTTGTAAGAAAAAAGTAGTAATCAGATCTAGGTGATGATTTAGACTATCTTTAAAAGAGCCTTATATTTTTACAGAAAGGAGCACAGTTAGGTAGATTCTTATACTATTTCCTGTTCTCTCAGTTATCAATTACACCTAAGGAGAATCTCTGAAATGCCCTCACTCACTCATTGGGGTACTGATGTTTATTTATCTAGGCTTGCTACAGTTGTTGTATGCATAAATTCTAGGGGAGAATCAGCTTCTGTAGGGCTGGCTAGTCTTCCATTGTCAAGGCTCTTTGTGTAGGCAAATGCTATGCAATCTATGTTTTATGTTCAAGGACACTTTTGATAATAGAGCTTTTGAATTTGTGGGTGAAGAGACCAGTTCTTGACTATATTAATGGAATTTTAAAATAGTGTGAAGGCATCATTCATATTTTCCAATTTTAATTTGTAATAATTATGTTATCATTTACATAATTATTGAGTGGGGAATAATAATGCAATTTGGGAATATAATGCTAAAGTAAAGTGGTCTTTTTAAGGTCCACCTTGCATTTTTAGCATATTCAGTGTGTCAGATTTGAAGCTGCAGTTTTTAACGTGTACATCTGGAATCCATCTTCTTAGAAAGAATGTTCTCCAAGATTAAATTATATGGGCTGAGAGAAGGCTATATTTCTGTAGAACTTAAAGATGGCACTGAAGATTTTTATGAGAGGTCACCAAAGGGGAATGCAAAGGCTGTTCAGTCATGACTTTATAATGTCACATCAAGCCCTACACCTGTCTGGAAATTAACAGCTCTGTCATTCTCTTTACAAAAGAAAAAAAAAACAGAAAAAAGGGGAAGAAAAACCCGCAACAGGAAGAAATAGCAGAAAACTGAAAATGATTCAAAGTTAAAAATTCATAGTGAATTATATTTAAATGTGAAACATATTTAAAACTGTGACATTGTGGTTATAATATTTCAAATGCAAAATAAAAAAAGAGGAAAACAGATCTATGAAAGTAGGCACAGAAAGGCAAAGAATATGTGAATCAATTACCTTGAAGGAAAAGGCCATAACCGTATCATATCATGAAGTAAAAAGAAGGTAACACCATCAAACGTTATTGTGCAAAGAGGTATTTCTTGCCTAATATCTGAAGCAGCTATATACATGAATCAGTTTTCCTGCAGAATAATGCAATACTCTACTTTTGTTGGCTGATAGGTATAGTCTTGGTAGCAGCTATTTACGAACATGAATTGTATTGTGTTGGTTTGTTTCTGTAAATATGTGTCTCAATCTGAACATACAGTCGATCATCTCTCCACAAACGGATGAGAAACATGCTTTATCCTCAGTCTTCTGAAATTGTGATTAGCATTGCAGAGTTATTAGGCTTTTCAAATTATTCTTCTGGTTCTGCTTTCTTCTCTCTGCATCAGTTCATACAAGTCTCTGGGTTTCTCTATGTAGATCCCTTTCCTCTTATGCTTCAATAATATTCCATTACATTTAAATGCCATTATTTGATGGGTGGCCATGGTGTCTCCATTTCTTTGTTGTAAAAGAAAAGGCTTCTGTATTTTTGTACAGATGCACCTTCTTCTTTTGCATTTAATCTTTTTTCTTTTTTGGTGGGGGTGGCAAAAGCCTAGTAGTGATATTTCTGGTTTTTGGGGTTTGCATATCTTATAAAATTTGGAGTTATAATTCCTAATTGCTCTCCAAAATGGTTGCATCGCTTTGCAGCTTCCGCAACAGTGCATCAATGTGTTTATCTGCCAAACAGCCTATCTTAACAATAGTCCTCTTCCTTTACTTCATCTTTGCCAAAATGATGGATGTGAAGTAGAACAACAATTTGCACTTCTTTTTTTTAGCCAACCTTTGTTTGGTTCATTTTGTCTCAGGGATTCCCTGTCTTTTTTCGCAGTGCCCTTAGAAAAGGCAAGAAATGGGGAAAAGAAATAGGTAGAAAGGATCCTATATCTTTCTACCAGCTCTAATAAAATACATGTAATCCATAGGTCCTTCTATGAGACAGTATCTAGCTTTAACATTCCTTAAATACAAAGTTTGGGGTCTATGAAATTAATGTGTCCTATGTTATTAATTTTATAAGTTTGAACATCTATTTTCCTTATATTTTAAGCCACGGTACAGAAATCATAACGTTATTCTTGTACACTACCCTTTTTATCCAGCTGTTCTTTCTAATTAATCAGCTGTTCTTTTCTCATCCTTTCCCTGCAGTTGACAACATTGAGGAAAATACAATATATACTTCTGTTGTTGTTACTTGTTTTTCCCCCCCTCAAGACTCCATTATTGGAAGAAAACTGCTTAAGCAGAATTCTCTACCTTCAGTTTCTTGTTCATGACTCCACCATTGTTGGTAATACTTGATAGATTCTTTCTCGTAGCGTTATTTGTGCCCACACGAATCACTGAAAGTGGGTAATTGTTTTCTGTTTGATCTGATAAGCCTTGGGAGGTTCTCTGTTATGTCTTGGATATATCCCTCAGAGAAAACAATAGATTTTGTGTGTGTGTGTGTGGTTATCAAGTCAACAAATAGCTAACTGTCTCAGTATCCTAAAGTAAGGAATCAGCAACTAGTACATTTCTTCAGTTATTTGTCTGGTCTCAACTAGATGATCTCCTACTTGACTGCTTAGGCTATTCTTCTCTGTGAGACAACATCTTGCTCCGTCCTCTTGAAGAAGACTTTCAAATCTTTTTATTTTTTAGCTTTAAGTGCACAAATTATAATTTTATTTCTTTTTCTTTCTTTGTGTAATGTTTTTCAACTTTCCAACATCCTAATCAAGTTCAGGTCTCCCTTTGACCATCTCAGATCCATCAGTTTTCCATAGATGATGCCTCACTTCTGTTTTATTTAAGAACATTTCATTGTCCCTAACAACTTGGAGTGTGGAGAGATATTCTTTCAGCTCCCTTACCTTCTCCTCCCATAGAGAACTCTGTCTACACAAATAGCATCCAGCTGGCTATGGCAGAAGTACCAGCATTGCATATGTAATGCAGAGGCATTAGGCATTTTTCCTTTAATTCAAAGATCTCCACTTCACCTGCCCTTCACACTGATAAAAAGTTCAGCCTTGTTAAAAAAAAAAAAAAGGAAAGAAAACCTATTTCTCAGGGTTTTTATTTTTCTCTTTTTCCTATTAGTGTCATATCAGGTGTTACAATGCTACATTCTGTCTCATATGGCAGGACCTACTAATTGTCTGCGATATGACACATTTGAGTACTTTGTTAACGCTTTATAGCCAATTACCACCTTTTAATAACTTGACTATTCTATATAATTTCATTGTCTTATTTTTATCACTCCAATTCCCTTCATATTAACCTCCTGTTTTCTCAATTTGTCACATCTACCAAACCACTTTGTCAATTTACTTTACCTTTCAATTTTTCCACTTACCTTTTCTTAATCTTCCCTGTAAATGCTTATGAATTTTCTCTCTGATTCTTTTGTGCAGGCCCTATTCTTCCATCTTCTTAAATTCTTTCACATTCTTTTTAATCCTCATTGATACTACTCCACATTCAACCCAGAAAATGAATATGGACCAATGTTTGGGCCTATACAATGTCCTTAGCCATCTTATTCAGCTCATTCTCCACTTAAACAGCCTTTTCTCATAGAAACCAGAGGTAGAAATGAGGCTGTAGAAATAGTAAGGGAAGCAAGAACAGAAAACAAGGAAGGCTCAACAATTAAGTGGCAGAATGCAAAAACATCACGGACCATTAGAACCAAACTAAGGCACATTCTGAAGTCCTGGCTCCAGAGAGAGGTGGGGGAGAATAGAAGAATGTGCAAAACTATAGTAGTAAAAAAAATTTTAAATGATAAAAAGTGTGCTTTTTGTTTACACCTAACCAACAAAAAAATCAGTTAACACGGAAAGTTAAAGCTGATAAGGAAATTGAAAAGAATGCTGATGCTGAAATTAAATTGGGTGTTTGGAATGTTGCCAAAGCCATGATACAAATAGGTATAGAGAAGATAATTATGTTATTAAGGACAATCTAGGAAAAAAAGTTGTCACCATTTGAGCTAATAATTATTTTAATGGAAAGTCATTCTTACCATGACCAGGTAGAGGGCATGCTATTATATATAAAAATAGCCAATGATAAGAAACTGATATGAGGAATCTGAGATATTCCTTCTTAGTACATAGCACACTGCTTTGCACATGTTTGTTGCAGGTGGGCAATATAAGTTTTTGTGATTGACTGAAAAGAAAGCAACCTTCAGAGTCCTATGGACCATATAAATTCATGCCAGTATCATAAACCATCCGCACAAAATATACAGTCTAATAATGATGTTCATAGTTATGATTCTCAGTCATCTACAAGATGTTAAATGTTTTCTACTTTATTGTACTTCATAATGCCTGGAAATGTGTAATATATTTTCAAAATGCTTCCATCAAATATGGTTGAAATAACATTTAGAAAGATGACTGCAATTTACAAAGTACTTTTACATAAATTTTCTCATTTAAAATTTTAGTAACTGAGGTAAGCTGGACAGCTATTATCCCTTATTTTAAATGTCAGGAAACTGAAGTTCAAAAGGGTTTATTGACTTGGCCAAGGTTGCCTGGCTTGATAAGTGGAAGAATTGGGATGAGAATCCATGTCTCCTGACTACTAGTTCAAGGATGTCTGTATCATATCATGCTGCCTAGATGTAAATAACATTTAGCTATTTAGAATATATAATTTGTCATCTTTATGAAGTAACTGAGATGTTTATGTATAAGCCAAGTGTCAGACCTTATCTTCTGACAGACAAACTGGTTTGCTACCACAGAGCCTCTCTTTGGCATGTTTTACCATCATCCATATTAAAAAACTTTGAGAGAGTTGCACATTTCTAAGTATATTCACCAAAATATAATACATTTATTCACAGTAGAATTGAATGGTATAACAGCAACAACAAATCATAATCCTTCTTTCCTATCAGTTCAGTTTCATTTCCCTTTCTCTTAGGGTCAGTTTTTCATTGATCTGTTCCAATCACTCACAAATCTAAGAGGCAAAGTTTCTTTGTAACCAAAGTGGAGGGTTGTAAATAATAGTGAAGTCATTATCAATGTCTCCGCTCAGATAACTAGCCATCTTTGTTAACAAACCATTCTTGGTTTCTTTCTCATGCAGTTTAGAGGTTCAGGGGTGCTGGGACCCCAAAATCACAATATGCAGGTCCTGTCCGAAAGAATTCAACCCAAGCCTTCTTTCAGCCAACGACAAGGTTTAGTAGAACATCCATCGTATTGGGCAGACTCTTAATGAGTCTGAACGTTAGTAAACTATTGGCTTATTGTCTGGATTTTAAGAATCTAAGCAGTGGCTAGATTATAAGAATCTCAGCATCTTAATGGAGACAAGATAGACCTTATATACAGAAAGCCTATGGGAGGGATCTAGGAGTGGCCAAGTAGTTTGGGGTGATGGGAGGAGGAACCCAAGGAGATCTGGATGGGAGTGGCCATTAAACTGGAGTGAACAGAACTCCTGGTACCTGGAAAATGGCAAATGGTCAGGGGCCATAGGGAGGTAAGACAACAGAAGGTAGATTGTGTGTAGCCACAATGAAAGGTCAGTTGGTGGGGTTATAGCCTCAGGCAAACACCAGAGATTTGGCCATGTGGGAAAGTCCAGGGTTTTTCCTTTCTGGGGTCTAGATCCCATCCTCATCATTTCCAGTGAGGGTATTCCCTCACTTTTCTATTTACTTCCATGGCCTTGGATTAGCTTCTGGCCACCTTCTTTCCTCGTAGCAGAGCCTTGCTTCAGTGTCCCGGTGCCACGTATTTTCAGCCAATGGTATTCTGGGAAATATAGCCTTTTACCTTTGACATTTTCTGTAGCCACTCCTCACTTTCACATGCCCTCCTCTTACTCTTCTTCACCTCTTACAATGGAATGAAATAAAAGAAAAGAAAGAGGAAGGAAAGCTTTTCATACCTTCCTACTCCACTGTCTCACATCACACTTTATCAATAGGTCCTTCATAGGAAAGAAGATGTACATGTATCACTCAAATTTCCTTCAATTCAACAGTTTATGTTCTAAGAAATTAATGTGTCCTCCTTTATTAACTTTGTAAGTTAGAAAATATGTAAAAGGGGTTTATATTAAAAGTGGAGTACCTATACATTTACAAAGATTAGGATCACAGATTTATAGTTTGAAGGGACCTTAAAGCTCACCTAGTCCAATCCCTTTATTATACAAATTAGGAACTGAAGCCAAACATGTTAAGTGAGTTACTCAAGGTCATACAAATACTAAGTACCAGAGCCATTATTTTGACATTACATTAAATGTTTTCTATGATTGTGATTCAGATGTACTCAGTATAGAAGTGAAAGAATATGTTGGTGACCCATTTCCAATGGAATAAATAGAATAAAATTTAAGAACTTGAGATGTAAGTTTTTCTATTGGAGTTCAATTTGCTACATTTTCCATAGTCATATTTATTATGTCAGACAGCATTTCAAGTTATTCACAGTGAGAAAATGAAAAAAAAAAGAATTAGTGGATGTAGAAGAAAGATCCTCTCCCGTATTCTTAGTTGACTATGTCACTGGGGGAAAGAGAAAATTTTCAATGATGCTATTTTGTTCTTTGTTCAATGATGCTATTTAAGCCAATCCAATCAAAACCTATTCAAGTTGTCAACTGACTTATCTTTCATTTATTTTACTCCCCCCATAAGCATTTTGCAACTGAAAAGTTTTCAGCACCAAAATATTTTGGTCTGGCCTATTTTTGTGTGTGTGTGTGTGCTTTGAGAAAGGCAAAAAAGTAGATGTCCCAAGAATGCTGGAATGTCACAATTATCCATAACAAGAAAGAACAATTAGCAAATTCAGGAGTTATTCTCTGTTTACACTCCAAACAAACAAGATAATTGCTTGTTTCTAAACCCAATTTCTTTTGCCTGGAATACAATCCATTAGAGCCCATCAATCAGCTCTGTCAAACTCATTAAAATACATCCTAGAGAAAGACTTTTTAAAAACAAAATAAATTTATAAGAGATTAGTGCAAAATACTAATGTTGCTTTCAAAAATTGACTTTTTAAAACTTCTTACCATGGTTCAGAAGTTTGCTGTTAGATTTACTTTCAAAAACACATATTGAACATTTAAATAGAACTGGGTTCAGTGATGAAAGGAAAACATAGATTTAAGGCATCAACTTTAGAAAGCTCTTACTTTTAGAATGGAATAGAGATAGAGAAATTAGTGACATTGAAGTGGGAGAAGGGGTTTCCTCTCCTTTTGGTGATCCATTAATGTTGCCCTTAGCAAAGGATAAAGTATGCTTCTTGTTCGTTTGTTTTTAATTTGGAAGAGGCCTGATTTTAAAATCTAAAGTATTAATTAGAGGAAAAATGTTAGTTCTCTAATATATTGATGAAGGCAATTTGGAAAAGTATTTCCCTTGCTGGTTGGGAAAAAAAAAATAAAAGAACCGACTGCAAGAGTAAATGATTAAATCCTCAGTGCATATCTTCATTGGCCACTAATAATTAGTTTACACAGTAGCAATAATAGCAAATTCCTTCTTTAGAAAAATTCTGGACCAGCTTTTGTTGGTGCAAATCAGTTTATTCTTATGCCTACCACACTCATCCTTTCTCTTCCTTAACTATTCTCCCTTCCCTCTCCCCACATCCCCTCCCTCCAACCAAGGAAGAAGTGATGAGCAAGCTTGTTTTAGATAGAGTCAGCAAGATCCATTATTAGGATTGTATTTTCCGGAGATTACCTGGGATTAGATTTTCTTTTGTCCTATTGCTCCTGTCTGTTTCCTGGTCCCTTTCATCCAGCCAGCCTGAAACTCTGAAAAGGAAAGAGGAAGTAAGTAACATTGCTCAGGTTGTATATAGAGTAGACATCAGGCTCCAAGAGATTCCCTGGTTTGTGATTTGGAGCTAAGAGCATTTAGGAGTGATTTAAAGTGCTGCTCTGAGACAGAGTGGTGTGAGGGTGGTTGGAGGTAGCTGCATAAACTATGAAAGAGAAAATTCTCTCTCTTTGCCTTTTGGATAAAGCAAGAACTAGTTAGTTCTTGTTGGTCTGCATCTAGAGAAATGAAAACTTCCTAGATTTCTACATAATCTGCCATGTAAGAAAATAATTAATAAAAAAAAGCTTTCCAAGACAAAGCAAAATAGAAAGTTCCTCAATTACCTGAATCATTCTAGGAAACCTATTTTGAGCTTTTCAGAAGAAAAATTAATTCATATTAACCTGAAATATCCTGTTTCACTGAGCAAACACTCTATTTGCTTAACGAAATTTCTTCTACTTGTGTAGAGCAGGTAGAGGTAGAAAACCTCCTTTTTCAATTTCATATTTTCATTACTTAAAACACAAATCTCACGATTTTTCCTAGAATTGTTATTGCCACAGTTTCTAAAAAAAAAATTCATTTATGCAAACATTAATTAAATGGCAACCATGTATATGACAAGGTTTCTTAAACATAATAATTTCCTTTCAACAAACATTTAATGTCAACTGTATATGTGTATGTAGGTTCTATGTACTGAAAATACCAGAGAGAACCACAACAGAGTCATAGCCCTCAAGAAGCCTACATTCTAAAAGAGAATATCAGACATAAAGAAGCATCATGGGAGGTAGAATGTGATAAAAGCAAAAGTCTAGCCACTGTTAAGAGAAATTACAGGAAAGAGATCACTTTCGACTGTAGAGATTGTTAAGAGAAATTGCAAGAAAGAGATCACTTTTGACTCTAGCCAGTGTTAGGAGAAATTGCAGGCAAGAGATCCCTTTCAGTTTGGAGGAATTGAAGAGAGCTTCTGGGAGAGGAGGCACCTGAGCTGGACCTTGAAGGAAGAGGAAGTTTTTAACAAGTAGGAATGTGGCAAGAGGGTTATTCCTTCCATGAATGGTAGACAGCCTACATGAATTGCACAGAGGTAGGAACCTCTTATTCCCAGAAAGCACTTTTAGATTTTTTTTAATATTATTTTGAAGTTTTTTAGGAGTTAGTTTAAAACCAACTGTGTGCCCTGCTTCTCCCAATTTGCACTCAGCTAATTAGTCATCCTTCAAAGCAAATTTAAGTCTTACCTCTTTAGTGAAGACCTTTTGACCACATTGGCACAATTATTTTTTTTCTTTTCTAAATGCATTTAATGTTGTCTGTACTGCCTTGTGTTGCTACTTACTTATTAACTATTTTATGCCTTGGCTCTACAATTAGATTGTAAATTCCTTGAAGGCAGAAATATGTTTTCTTTCCACAATACTGGGCACAAGGTAGTACTTAATAAATATTTATTAAATTCATTTAAAGATTAAGAACATGCAGAAAAAAATTGTGAAAAAATACAGTGAGGAGATTTGGCTAATGGCATAATTTGGAATTGACAATTTTTTCAGCAGTTGCTATTGGACGACTGTGATACAGGATTAGTGAATTATCCAGCATGCTTAACTTTTTCCTCATAGTAAAATTTAAAAGCAGCCCATAATCTAATGTTTGAATTTTGTGAGTATAAAGTAAACATAGAAGATTTTGGGAACTGTTCCCAGGAGTAATGAGTCAAATATGAAATAAAAATCACTGTTTTATTGCTTCAAAAATATTCACAGCCCTGGGCAGGTTTTGTCTCTGTCTGTCTCTTTCCACAATATAAATTTCTCAGTATTTTCTCATGTTTCTGAAATAAAATATTTTTGAAGATATGTTTAAATTCTCTTCATATAGTGAGCATTGTGCGTGTGTATATGAATATATGTAAGGGGAGAAAATGCATTTTGTTTGTAGCAGAAAGAATAGTGGACCAGAAAGCAGAACTATGTTCATATAATTTAAAACTATTTAATTAAGTTCAACTCCTAAAATCTGTTTTCAAATTATGCCTCTGATACTTAGTTGTATGATCCTGGGAAAGTTATTTTACTTCTGTGGCCTACAGGCAATGCTAGAACTAACCTACCAAGTCACAGACCAGTTGTGATCTGCTTTGGTGGAATGAGTTTTCATACCTGGAATTTCTTCATGACCAAATCATGCCATCACCTGTCTTGTAGTGGTGTCATTTAGCTCTCACTCCCACCCTGCATTTCTCTCTCTGATATATATATGCATTTATTTTATATTTATATAAACATCAATGGGATGTCCCAGTGAAGACTCCTCAGTGTAATTAAGGTTTGGATAAGGCTGAGTGGGAAGAGGGGTCCTGTGAAGACTTCTTAGAAGAATATATAGAAATTATATTAGACTCAAGGCAGGCATAGCAGCCTGACAGGCCCAAGTTTCAGTTTACTAGAAATCACCTGAGTTATGGGAGTCCAGTCCCAAGTATCCCCCCCCTTTTTAGGCCATTGTTATATCAGTAGTTAAAGTTTGCCAAGCCTGAAACTCCTGAAGAAGCTCCCCCGTATCTTGTTGTACCTGTTGCTATATTTCAGTCATGGTGACCTGGCTATACAGAACAGTGTCTAGCTTGACTATACATCTTTAATTGCTTCTTTGGTATTACCTCAGCAAACTAAGGGACTAAATACAGACATGTATTTTGTTCTCTTTGTTTTGTTTTCTGTTTCCATAGATTGTGAGCCAAAACATTGGCCAGTTGGTGGGAGGGGGGATTTAGCCATTAGGGTTATTTAATCTAGTTCTTAGCTCCTGTACTCTGTTTTCCGTCATCAGAGCATTCTGGTGGAAGGACACCCTATTCTTGAGAATAGTAAATAAATTAACTTTCTGTTTCTCCTTGGATACCTCTGTGTTTTTTTTTAGATTGAGTGGCATCCCACACATACATACATACATACATACATACATACATACATACATGCACTATCCAAGGGTGAGGAACCTGTGGCTTCAATGCTACATGTGGCCTTCTAGGTCCTTAAGTGTGGCCCTTTGACTGACTCCGCTTGAGGACCTAGAGGACCACATGCAGCCTCGAGGCCGCACATTCCCCACCCCCACCTCCCCCTGCACTATACCTATATCCCTAATGAGAGGGCAGCCAACATAGCAAAAATTAGGATCTTTAGTTGGTGCAAGGAATTGCAATTGGGGTTCCATGCGGCAGCAAGTGCTGGGGACTGGTCATGGGGTTCATATAAAGTGTTTGGGGCTGAGGGAGACAGACAATAAAGGCTGGTTCTGGTTGGGTTGGGACATTCTGTGGTTTCACTTGGTAAATTGTTTTGCGTAGCTGCTGAAAGTCTATGAAAGTTTGGGATTAGGGAGGGGAGAGTTTAGGACATTTATAAAATTCTCAGATGCTGGGAGTGATTAGGTCTGGTCAGCCTCAAGCAATTCATGGATCCAGGAATGGGGACAAGGTCAGCTTCAGACCACTGTGTTTGACACATATAATGGGTGTCCCCAAAATCTTGGTGAATCTTCAAATTTTAATAGACTAAAACTTTCCTAAGTCTTTTCGGACACCCTGGAAATACCAATATACATTCAAAAATAGAGAAAGAAATGCAAGCATACATATCACATATGTGTATTCTGTATTCTAGTTGGGTCCGAAGGCTGTTACATAGAATTTATAATGTACAATATCCCATATGTCTACATTATAATAAAAATGTAGCACAAGTTTTAGCGTTGTAAAGCACCTTAGAGATCATTTACTTTACTCGTATGTTTTATATGTGAGAAAATTTTAGCCCAGAGAATTTGAGTCATTCCCACACACATTTATTGGGGATGCCCTGGCCTGTAACAGAGCTGTGAGTACAGAGCTGTTTATCTGTATTGGTGAGACAATATAGTGTAGTAAATAGAGAGCTATCTCCCAAAATAGCATGATCTCAGTTCAGGTTCTACCTTTGACACATTGTATGACCTTGTGGAAGTCACTTAACCTCTCAGTAGTCTAAGGCTTCTCAAAATGTAATGCACAGACAACTGGTGTCCCCAAGGATCCTTTGGGAGGAGGTCTATGGAGTCAAAACTATTTTTATGATAACATTAAGATGTTATTTCCCTATCAATATGTCCCCTTTTCCAACTACATGTCTGTGTGAGGCTGGGTTTTCTTTGTATTAGTCATAAAAAACAGTATGTACAAGCAGACATGAGAAACCAGTTGTCTTCTCTTAAGTCAAACATTAAAGAAGTTTGCATCTTAATATAGGTCTAATCCCTATTCCTATTCAATATCATAACCTTACGCTAGGGATGGTATAGGGGTGGATAAGGGGATTTGTCACATGAAGTTTGAATTGGGCTGCACTTGAGGACCTAAAGGGCCACATGTTGTCTTGAGGCTGCAGATTTCCCACCAGTGGTATAGGGGGTGCTGGCACTTCAATCAAACCATAGATATTGATAGACAAGGCTATAGAAAGATAAGAAGAGACAGTGTGTGTGAATCTCTACGTGTGCCTTTGTGTGCAAATCTCTATGTGTGCCTGTGTGTGCATGTGTATGTGTGATATTGAATTAAGAAAACTCTTAGTTAAATTTTTGGTGTTATTGGAAGCCTATAATTTAATTATTTGGCAGGCAAAGTTCTGGGCCAGTCGTAGGCAAAATTGTGAAGCACATGTTTTTGTTTTGTTTTCCTCTCAAGCTCTTATTCATTAAATTATAGAACGTTGGAGTGGAAAGGGATTTTGGAAATCATTCTCCACAAAGCTGCCATAATGATATTCCTAAAGCATAGGTCTAACCATGTTACTTGGCTGCTCAGGAAGCTTCAGGATCTCCTTATCAGATCTACGATAAAATAGGATCAAGAATTATAGTTGTAAAGAACCTCAAATGTCATCTTAACCAAGCACCTCATTTTACAGATGTGGAAATATATACCCAGATAGGTGAAACAACTTGCCCAAAATGACAAGAACTGGGATCTGAACCAATCCACTGCATCATTGCTCCTTTATTTGGCCTCTAAAGCCCTTTACAATCTGGTTTCAACCTACTTTTCTAGTCATATTTTTTTTGTGTGTGTGTGTGTGTAATACTACGCTGCTGACCTCTGCTATCTCCCCTAACTGGAATGGTATCCCTTTTCATCTTGGCCTCTTGGCATTACTAGCTTACTTCAGGACTCAGCTCAAAGTCCATTTCCTACTGTTAGGCCTTTTTGTTTGCCATCAATTACTGATCTTCTTTTACACAAATAAATGAATAAACTAATGAATGAATAAGCAGATAAACAAATAGGTAAAGTAATTAGGAAATTAATAAGTTAAAGTTGTCCTGCAATCACAGAGGCCCAGAAAATTTCAATGATTTTCTTAAATTTACACAACTAATAAATAGCAAAACTCTGACTAGAGACTGGCTTTCCTCAGTTTCATTCTTTCCGTTGTCTTTTTCCATGAACTTTTTCCCACTCTGGCATCCAGTGTTTTCTTGCCTTCTTTCTCTTTATCAAAATTTATTCTCAAAGCCTCCATTCATATTAATGTATTAAATGACTGGTGATAATTTAGTGTTAGATGTATCTCAGTCGCGAGACTGATTGAAGCATTATGGCAATGGAGTTTCAGATATCAATCAGAAGGTTGGGGAAGTCATGGATAAAGGATAACTATATCCACAAAGTAGCCTTAGTGTTAGGTTGAAGATTGACATTCTTGGGAGAAAGCCTGGTGATATGGTGGACAGAATGCTAGATTTGTTGACTGAAAAACCTGAGTTCTAGGGGCAGCTAGGTGGTGCAATGGATAGAGTACCAAGAGTCCTGGAGCACCCGAGTTCAAATGTGACCTCAGATACATAACACTCACTAGCTGTGTGACTCTGGGCAAGTTACTTAACCCCAATTGCCTCACCAAAAACAAATTAAAAAAAAAACCCAAACTTGAGTTCTAATTCTTTCTTACACTTGTTACCTGTGTAATCCTAGACAAATCACTTTGACTCTTCTCAGCCTTGGTTACTTCATCTTTAAAATGACAGCTATAAAAACATCTACCTCTCAAGTGTTTTTGTGAGAATAATCAGAATTAATATATAAAGCACTAAAGATAATAATCCAGTATTTATATAGCTCTTTAAGTTTTACAAAGCACTTTACAAATATTATCTTATTTGGTTCTCACAACAATCCTTTGAGGTAGGTGTTATATCCCTGTTTTACTGATGAGGAAACTGAGCAAGTCAGTGATTTACCTAGGGTCACATAGCTAGAAAGTGTCTAGGTAGGATTTGAACTCAGGTCTTTGTGACTCTGGGCTCAGTGCTCTATCCGTTGAACCACTCGTTATTACTGTTGGTGCTTCCCGCCAGCTGCTCTGCTTTGATTTGACTCCTTGAACACCATGTTTTCCTCAGAATAAGCTCCTCACCAGAAGTCTCATTGTCATGGAGACTGCTTCAGCTTTGGTAATTCATTATCTGCTCTATCCCAGCAGTTGCCTTTCCCTTCTGGTGGAGGGCTGAAGGTCAGAACAAAAAAACCCTCCCAAAGCTACTTTATAGTGCACTCAGAATTCCAGCCAGCTGTCTGCTAGGTTTTGACTGTGTAGTCTTTCTCCATTAGATTGTAAACCACACAAGGGCAGGAAGGAGCTCCTTCTTCCTCTTATTTGTATCCCTAGAGCTTAGTAAAGAACTTCGCCCATAGTAGGTGCTTAATAAATATTTATTTACTATTGACTGTTATTGTTGTTCCTGGATCTGAAGTGACTGACAAAGCAAGACAAAGAAAAAAAAAATGAAGATAAGCAGTCTGGGAATCCACTTTATATTATGGGCCTCAGTTTCCTTCTCACTAGTCACTCAATTTTATTTTCTCTTCAACCTTGATTTGTCTTCTTCATATGTCTTAGATTTGTTTTGATATGTTTGCTTTTGTTAATTTTCAGAGAACATGCAGACTATGAAGTGCCAATAAAGAGGGAAATCAGGAGGAAAAAGAGAACAAATTAAGTGAAAAGGGAAAGAAACAGAGAAATCTTATGCAGAGAGAATGGAGAAACCTAAGAAAGTAAAAAAAAAGCCTTGTTTGAATAATAATTATTATAGCTAGCACTTATGTAGCACTTTAAAGTTTGTAGAGTGCTTTATATCAGTCACCTCATTTGATCTGCATAACAATCCTGGGAGGGAGGTTCGTTTATTATAATTTTTACAAGTAAGGAAACCAGGGCCAAGAGAGGTTAAATGACATACCCAGGGTCACACAACTAACTAAGCAAGCCAGGGAGGCCTAATTTAAACTCAGGCAGATCTTTCTGATTCCACGCCTCTCAGAGTATCCACTTTTAGTCTTGGCTGTGCCCTGAAATTATAAAAGAGTATATTTTCTATGCTAAGAGCAAATGTTTTAATTGTTTATTTTATCTGAATTTTATTGTCTTAGTAAACATTTCATAAGGAATATGGCATATGGTAAAAAGTGCTCAATTTGGAATCAGCAGACTTATGTTTAAGTCCTGGGTCTTCTGCTTAATGCCTGTGTGACTTTGGGCAATTCACTGAATCCCCCTGGGCCTCAGTTTCCTTTTCTGTAAGATAAGGAGATTGGGCAAGATGACCTTTAAGATTCCTATCAGCTCTAAATCTAATGAACCTTAACAAAATGTCCAATAAATGTGACTTACGCTATTTTGTCAGCATAAGTAATCACCACCTTCCGATTTGACAGCTTGGAAAAATCACCTACTTGCTGAGATTTCTTTGTCCTGGGGCTGGGGAAAAAAAGTCTTTTGTACCCTCTCTCAAAAACTGCATAAGCTCTTCGGCCTCATTCCTCACCCTCTTTAAATGCTGAGGCAGTACAATAGAAACTAGAAGCTTAAAAAAAAAGTAGCTGTGACAAAAACAACAAAAGCCTTGGCTTTAGAAATGAACTGCTTTGTGATAACATTTCAAAAATGGTCAAAGGTCCCTTTACCTAGTTGTTTAGAGTCACAATGTTAATTAATATATGTCATACACATACACATAAAACACATGTTCATACACACACATATACACATGTGTACACACACACATTCATAACTATTTTGTAGGCACTGTTCCAGGTACCCAATCCACTACTAACACTAACCAGAGTTGAACACAATCATCAGGGGGGTAGAAAATAGATATCCTTCCCCTTCTTTTTTACTGGTGATTAACATACTGAACTTTACCTCATTGTATTAGCAGTTCTGATGGTTTCCAGACTTAGGACAATCTGAATGTAAATTTGGTTTTCAGAACAATAATTTAGAGGCTTTTTCAGAATTGTTTTTCATCTGGAGCTAAATGGGCACCTCTTTGGAGAGGTCTGCCAGGAGTTGGAGTTTCTGGCTGGCAAGTGAGGAAACTAGAGAATGATTTTCCCATTCATTTGTGTTCCTGTTTCGTTTACAGTAATGGCTATAACAAAGGATTCACCACTTTTCTCTGGTTGTAAACAAAGACTTTTTCTCACTCACCTTAAAATCTAAATGAACAAGTTTTGTTCTCTTTTTCTTTATTGTACATGTTCGAAATTATTCCCAGGTGTGATGTGTATTTAAATTAATAAATTATATATATGTTGATAGATAGATATTTTAAATTTGTAACCTAAAGGATAGATATCTATACTTATATCTATATCTCATCTATGTCTACATCTCTTTGTCAAAAGAAAATTTTACGAACCAAGTTCCTTGAATGTGAAAAACAAAACCCTTAAAATAAATGAATAAACATGGGACATGCTTTTTTTTTTCTTTTGTATTTATCATAAATATCCTGGTTGTATTTCAGAGCTCTGGGATTTAAATAGGACATCAATCTTTCATAGTCCTTTTGGATTTCTCGACCTCCATGTGATGTTGCTGGATGAATACCAAGAACGACTGTTTGTGGGAGGCAGGGATCTGGTGTATTCCCTCAACCTGGATCGAGTCAGTGAAGGCTATAGAGAGGTATGGCAATATCAAGCTCTATTTTTAGAGGAAAAAAAGTGCATGAGTTTATTTTGTTTTCTGTCAGGTAGCTGGGTGGTAGGTGGATAGAATGCTGGATTTGGAGCCAGGAAGAGCTGAGTTCAGATACAGCTTCAGACACTTACTAGCTATGTGGCCTAAGCAGGTCACTTAACCTGTTTGCCTCAGTTTCCTCATCTGTAAAATAAGGATAATATCATCTACCTTCTAGCACTATTGTAAGGATCCAACGACACGTTTCTTTTTTTAATAGATAAATAGTATTTAATTTTTTCCAATTACACATAAAGATAGTTTTCAACATTCATTTTTATAAGATTTTGAGTTCCAAATTTTTCTCTCTTCCTCCCTTCCCTTCCCTTTCCCCAAGATGGCAAGCAATCTGATATAGGTTATACATGTCCAGTCATGTTAAACATAATTCCACGTTAGTCATGTTGTGAAAGAAAAGGGAAAAGCCATGAGAAAGAAAAAGGAAAAAAAAAACAAGAAAAAGTAAAAATAGTATGCTTCAATCTGTATTCAGACTACGTAATTCTTTCTCTGGATGTGGATAACATTTCCCATCATGACTCTTTTGGAATTGCTTGCATCATTGTATTGCTGAGAAGAGCTGTGTGTTACTGTATACAATGTTCCCTGGTTCTGGTCACTTTACTCAACATCGGTTCACATAAGTCTTACCAGGTTTTTCTGAAATCCACCTGTTCAACTTTTCTTATAGCACAGTAGCATTCCATTGCATTCATATACCACAACTTGTCTGGCCATTCCCCAGTTGGTGGACATGCCCTTAATTTCCAGTTCTTTGCCACCACAAAAAGAGCCGCTATAAATATTTTTGTACACAATGGTCCTTTTCCTTTTTTACGATCCAGATTAGGTATTTCTAAAGCACTTGGCAAACCTTAAAGCACTATATTCATGCTAACTCTTAGTATTATTCTTTTGTCATCTTTTTGCTATTTGGGAAATAATTATTTTATGAAATAAACGCTGTTAGCCAACAATAATCAACATTTAAAATGATTTGGGAAAACATGTCAAATGCATTTTCAGCAAATCCTTGCCCCATCTGTATCCCCAGCAGTCTTCTAACTCCTGCATTTGGCATTCTCTTTGTATGACATCCCTCCTTATTACCACACCCTCTGTCCTGAGACCTATGTGTAGAACATGCTGAATTATTATCAGCCTCATTGGATTTTTTCAATGTCAATAGATGGTTTAATGACATCTAAAGAAATGTGGATATGTGACCTCAGCATTAACCCTGTATCAATGCCTGCCTTACATTAGTTAGTCTCTGGACGGACTTGGAAGATTTGAATCCTAAATTAAAATTGGTAAAGGGCTCAGGGAACTGACAACAAAATACAACAATTTTATGAGAAAGACTGTTAACAGTCAGGAAAATGTTAGTCAAAAAATTATTCATTTAAATTTTAATTTATGAAATAAAATAAGCATTCCCACAACATAGTATATTAAAATTGATTGCATAATAAATTGTATATTTATTATGTACAACTTGCTATCCCTTTCACATATATAATAAGGTTATTATGTAAATTCCTTTTTTCCCTTTTTTCTTCCCTCCCCTCCACCCTAGAGATGGCTACCATTAGACACACACACACATACATGTATATACATATACATGTGTGTGTACTTAAAATCATTCTATACATACTTCTATTTGTTAGTTCTTTCTCTGTATGCAGATAGTGTCTTTCTTCATATGTCCTTCATAGTTAATTTAGGTATTTATAATAGTCAAAATGATTTATTTGCTCAAAATTGTCCTTCAAGCAATATTGCTATTACTGTATACAGTATTCTCTTGACTTTGCTCATTTTGCTCTTTGTTATTTCACGTAACTTTTTCTAAGATAATTGAACTTATCATTTCTTATGGCACAGCAGTATTTCATCACAATCATTTACCACAACTAATAGATTATATCTACACTTACAGAGTGTAGAATTGAACTGAAAAATCTTGAAAATGTATGCCACAAAAGCACTTTGCTATATAATATGGAGATAAGTTGAGTGATTTTTTTTTTTCGGTTATATGTTGCATCCTCATCTATAATTATCCATTTCATTTTTTAGCATCTCCAGTCTCTCTCTCTCTCTCAGTAGCTTCTCTCAATGGCTAGTACAAGTTAAAATTCATCTAACCTGTCACATCTATTTAGCCACAGACCATGTGTCATATCCCATTCAGTCATTTACCAGGAAACTAGAGTCTATCCAATGTGACCATGTTACTATCTTTCCTACTCCTATCTCCTCTCCCTCCCCAACTACTTTTTACTTCTTACTCTATGAACAGGAATCATTTTAATGATACCATTGGTGGAATTAAAAAAAAAGTATTACAAACAATAGCCCTATGGCTGCATTTACAATCCCTGTAACTCAAGGACCAAAACCACTTTCTCGACCCTTTATGCATATTGTATCTTCCTATTAGAATGTAAATTTCTTGAATTCAGTGGAGTTGTTTTATTTTTATATTTCATTCTAGCACCCAGGAGAATGTGTTGTATAGTCAACAATTAATTTTTTTTTAATTCCTGAATTTACATCTTCCCTCAAACATGTTCATATCTCTTCTATTGTTAAAGAAAAAAAACCCACTCATTATAATCAAAACCCAAACTCTTTATTTATTCTTTTCCCCACAAAGTTTCTTGAGTGTTCTATTGATATGTACAGCTTACATTTCTCCATATCCATTCCCTTTTTAGTCCCTGCAATCAAGCTTCCACCTCTACTTCTCAAGTGAAACTGCTTTCTTAAAGATATTTATAAATCCCTTCTAACCTAATTCAATTGCTTTTCCACCATCTTCTTTGATATCTCTGAGGTATTAAATATTAGGCCACACATCCTTGAAATTACCTCTCTCTCTCTCTCTCTCTCTCTCTCTCTCTCTCTCTCTCTCTCTCTCTCTCTCTCTCTCTCTCTCTCTCTTCTCCTCCCCTTCTCCCTCCCTTTTTCTCCTTCCCTCCCTCCATCTCCTCCTTTTTTACATTGTCTTCTATCTCTGGGATTCATTCTTTTCAGAAATCTTACTCTAACCTTAATTGTGAATCTTTCAAAGAACTCTCCTTCATTCATCTGCTCATCACTTTTTACACTTAGACCTTTGATAAACTTATCCACTATCATGTTTTCAGCCATCCCCCCTATGTTAATGCCTCCCGTGTCAACATTTCCAACCTGAACTCTTACGTCTGCCCATCACATGTTTTTGAATTATCTCATGTACATCCCAGTTGGAAAGTTTGTTGCTACTACAAACTAAATGTGTTTAAAATAGAACTCTTGGTAACTCCCTACTAGCACCCCTTTCCAACTATTATAGTTTATGTCACTGGTATCATAATTCCCCTAGAATCATTGAATCTCTGAATTAGAAGAAATCTCAGAAGCCATCTAGTTCAACCTAACCATGAGCATGAATTCTCTCTATGACATCCTTGATAGTCATCAAGAATTTCCACTAAGACCTCTAGTTAGAGGAACACATAACCTCCTGTCAAAAACCCTTAATTCTCCCCATCAATAGAATGTAGACTCTTTTAAGGCACAGACTGTGCTGTTTTTAAACCTTTATATCTCCCATATATATCACAGGGTCTTTCACATACTAGGTGCTGAATTTGAAATTGAAATTGAAAAGCATTGTATGTTGTTGAAAGAATATAATTTTTTTGCTTAAAAAGAAAATTTTGACATTAGAAAATTTTCTACTTCTTGATAACTTGATTATTTCCAGCAATATAACTATTGATTTCTAGTTGAGTACTTTTCTTCCCTGTGCAAATTAGGAAGCTCATGATAGCTTGTACTTTTATATTTACTTAGATAAATGACTTCTGTAAACAGCTTTCTTGCAAAATTATTCAAGTTCACAGAGTTAATGTGAGAATTCTTTGAATTGTAGATATTTTTTTCAAAAGGATGTACATGAAATTATTCTTTAGTTCCATTACTTAAGTGGACCTGAGATTTCATTAAAATAAATATTCTTTTAATTTGTGCGAATAGCATCCCATTGGTGCCTCATCTTGCATGACACTTGTTCATGTTCTCTCATAGAGCCTCCTGAGAACATATGTCCAATGTGCTAAAATCCCATCTCCTGGTCTTTTAATAGGGTCTTTTGTATCATAATACCATTGAGAAATAGGGTATCATTATAGTACTTAGGTTGCCTTCACTCTTTTGAACATATTCCATATCTGTCATTATTCAAACTCCTTTGTTTTAATAATGAATTATAACTTTTAAGTTTCAATAAAAATGTTCGAAAATTGTTGTGAGTAGAAAACAGTTTTCCATATGCTTCTTTTATTATAATTGTTTTTATACCTTTCATAATTTCAAAAAATTTTCTACGAAGGGCTACACAATTGTATTAAGTTATTGGAGCAAGAGCAGATTCCCTAAAAGGTCAGCAGGTTCCCAACGGGGGAGGCAGAGTTTTCTTTATACTATTTAAGCAAATTCCTTTCTGTTTCATAACTAGAGGGATTTGTCTTGGCTTTAAATCTGAACAACATGAAGTTAATCTGTGTACATGCATAAAATGAATTAGTCATAAGTGTTTATACAGTGAATTGAGTGATTTATAGAAAATGTAAGTAGATTGAATATAGTAAGAATATTCTTGAGAAAAGTAGCAAAATGGCTTTAAAATACATTTAGATTTCAAAGAGTATATATAGCTGAAAATGAAGTATGCCTAACTCACCTAGTGATTGTTTTGAAGGTTTTCTGTTGTGAGCTTTCACTCTCTTGTGAAAAATGTATATCTTTCAACTAATCCTTAAAACAAAACAAAAATTAAATAGAACATCATTCTTGGCTTTCAATATATTTAAAGAATAGGACACAACACTGTCTATTGAATTGAAGGTTTTACCTCTTCTTTCTCAAAATAATTGCATGAATAAATGAACTTTTCAAAAGTTACTTACTAAAAAGTATTACAACAAATAAGACAGACAATGGGGAGGAAAAAAAAGGATTAATATATTTTAAAAAGTAAATGTGCATGTACATGGTATCTGAATTTGTGATGTCATCAGGCTATGGAACTCCCACTGTGGAAACCCTTCCATTGAAGGAGACTGGCAAATAACCCATAATTTATACCCATAAAGCATATCCTGTGGCACAAAGATATTAAATGTCTTGCTCATGACAATAATACTGCTAGGGTGTGTCAGAGCCATATCTCAACCTAGATCTTCCTGATTTTAAGGCTGGCACTTTACCCCACCACCCTATTTTGAGTCTCAAAATAGCAAAAAAATTAAAAAGTGATCAAATCACATTATGCTACAATTCTTGTTTCTGTGCCTTCTCACAATCCATTCATGGATTGCACTCCATCATCATCTCTACCTCATAGAATATCTTCCCTGCCTTCACAGCTCAGCTTATGATATCTCCTACTGGAAATGTATCATGATTCCCCCAATTGCTATTAGTCCTTACCCCAGAAATGACTTTGTATATATTTTTTATTTAGTTTTCTATGTATAGGTTCTTCCCTCCCCAAAAGAATGTAAGCTTCTTGAAGGCAGAGACTGTTTAGTTGTTGTCTGTGTGTTTCCAAGACCTAGTACAATACCTGATGCATAGGAGGCACTTACTAAATTTTTTTTCAATTGAATTGAATTGAATAAGAATCACACAATGACATATCAGATACGGATTGAAACCTTTTCCTGAAATCTTTTATGGCTTTGTTTTCTAGACTGTTTTTATCATCTTCTCTTTTAAAGCCCCTTGCTCCCTTACTCCATGTTTTCTTCAGCTTTACTTTGGAAGGCAATGGATATAGTGGGTTTTTGTTTTGTTTTTGTTTTTATTTCTTGCTATGACAGATAATATTCTAATGTTCTCTCATAAATAATAGAAACAAAAAGAAAAAAAATCATTTACATTCATAGTATAACAAAAGACCTGGAGAAGTTCCTCCAAGAAGATATGGCCTGCCTCTGGAGGATTTTAAGGATATGATCAAGAATCACATAGAAGGATAAATTTTGATAGAATGGAGTACCTCTATTGAGGAGATCATCAATATCCATTAAAGAACTGAAATATAAGTACAAAAGAACATGTGTCTTGGATAGGACCAGTGTTTTCTGGACATAGTTTCTCTGACTTCCTCCCTCATTCAACCTGACTAGCCACAGACTCCATGACACATATTTCAGGACTGGGACTATAAAAGATCCCAGCCATGTGCACTCAGGGCCTCTCACACTCAGTGGATCCTGAGAACATGGAAATAGACATATTCGATGCCTTTCCAGACAGAGGGCAGGAGGCATATCCAGAGAAGTTAGTGCCTCTGAATTATTGCTTTTTGTCCTTTCTGTGTTTGGACAAAGTAAACCTACTTTGTTCAATGACTCATGTCATATCATCCCAGTCTAAACTAAGGGGACATTTGGGGTTAGAGACAGATTTGAGTTCCCAATCCAACTTATCTGTTTTCTAGCTTTGGGACCTTGAGTATCATCTACTTAGCTAAGTTTCCTCATCTATAAAATGGGGATAATGATCCTTGTAGGATTATCTATCCAATAAAGTTATTGTGTAGAGTGTGATAAAAAAAAAACTGTAAAGGCCTCCACAATGTACTTTCTCTGTGAACCAAAATTGGTCCTTATTCCATTCCTTCTACATTATGAAAATTCTAGAGTGAGGCTAAGGGATACAGCAGGTCTATCTTTGAGTTTGAAAAAGAAATAGCCAGTGTTCATCTTCTTTTCCATAGTTCCCAACTATAAAATTTTTTGTCACAATTACCTTCAGGAGGTTCCTGGTTTCAGCACCCAGATTTTATTTCCTAGAAACAGGAGCTCCACTCGAATTTCATCCACTCTGGGAATTCGTTTTTAATACTAGAGTGTGGCCTATAAAATAGATTTGTAAAATGTTCTCAGTGTATCTGAAAATTCAGTGAAACCATAATCTAGGGGTAGAGCTTAACCACATGGAGCTGATGGCAACATTTTTTTAAAATGAGACATACTTCAATAATAATAACTGATTATAGTTACAAAATCCCTTTGATCCTCACAACAATCTGTGAAGTAGGCATCATAAGTATTAATTTGTTGTTGTTCAGTTGTTTTCAGTTGTGTTTGATTTTTTGTGGCCTCATTTGGGGTTTTCTTGGCAAAGATACTGGAGTGGTTTGTCATTTCCTTCTCCAGCTCATTTTACAGATGAGGAAACTGAGGCAAATAAGGTTAAGTGACTTGTCAAGGGTCACACAGCTGATAAGTGTCTGAGATTGGGTTTGAAGCCAGGAAGATGAATCTTCCTGACTTCAGGCCCAGCACCACCTAGCTGCCTATAAGTATTGATACGGATGAGGAAACTGAGGTTCTGAAAGCTTAAAAGACTTGCCTAATTGCACAGTTAAGAAAAGTCATTATTTGTAGTTAAGCCTAGAATTTTTTTTTAAAAATTCTGAATCTAATTCTCATTTATTACATCACATTCTATAGATATCTCCTCAAAGAGAACAATAAAAATGTCCATCTACAGAGTATCTATTTGCAAATGAGTGAAAAACATCGTTGGTCACCAAAAAGTCAGGCATTTTTCTAGATTAATTTCAAGTTGTTTTCCAGAACAATTGGGACAACTCATAAGCTGCACCACTTTTAGCTCTCAGTTTTGAGGGTGTGAGGTGAATCTTCAGAGTTGTTTTCTTTTGCTTTTCCTTTATTACT
Organism: Phascolarctos cinereus; assembly: GCF_003287225.1. NCBI lineage: Eukaryota > Metazoa > Chordata > Mammalia > Diprotodontia > Phascolarctidae > Phascolarctos > Phascolarctos cinereus. The sequence continues at coordinate 153,861,783 of NW_027555514.1, read as the reverse complement.
GAATTAGGGTCTGTTTTCATGTGGTCACTAACAGTTTGTAATTTGTCTTTTGACAACAGGAAAATGATGAGCTTGAATTTAGTATGCAAATGTCAATCAGCCTAGGATCCTCTCTCAATCAAAAATCATTTTGGGGGAGAAGAACCATTTTATCATAGTATTTTAAATACAAATATCTATATCATATCATGTCTACTTTCTAAATCTTTCACATACCAATACAAATGTGTGTATATAAAATATTTGAACATATACCCGATTCACTGTTGTTCCTGTGACTTGCTAATTAGAATAAGCAAGTCTATCAGTAATATATGTATATAAGGGCATATGTGTGTGTGTGTGTGTGTGTGTGTGTGTGTCTGTGTCTTTGTGTATCTACACACACATATACACACACATTAGAAAACAGGACAAGGAACAAAAATGTTTCTAGGTTTTAGAAATTGAATGATGATTTAGCAAACAAAGCTAGAGAAGAGAAATCATACAAATGGAAGCATAACGCAGAGATAGCAAGCAGGATTGTGGACACCAAATGACAAGAAAGAATCCAGGAAAGAGGGGGAGCAAAAGCTGCAGAGATGATAAGGAGAAAGCCTAAGAAAAGATCATTAAATATAGTAGTTAAGAAAGCATTGCTGAATTTGAGATCAGTTTCACTTGGGTGACAGTGGGAAGCTGGATAGCCAGAAGTCAGTAGAAGGGGGAGAAATTGGAGGCAATTGTTTTGTTTTGTTTTGTTTTGTTTCTGAGGAGCTCGCTGTGAAACAGAGGGAAGATATATTAGTGGCCTGAGAGAATGGCATGGTCAAGTGAGATTTGTTTAAGTAGGAAGATGTATGCATTTTTGAATCCAGCAGGACAGAAGCTAAGGAGAGAAAAGAGCGAGGAGAGAGAATAAAAAATATGAATGAATGAAAGGACTAAAGGAGATCAAGTGCGCAAGACTTTGACCTTCATTAGGAGATGAGAGGACTTCTCATCAGAATTGAGCAAAGAAGAGAATGGTTGTTGATATAGAAGATTTTTAAGTGTGGAGTAAGTGGCAATGGAGGGTTCATAATTAGAGAGGATAGATTCTATTTTATTTCTTTGTTTATCTATCTGTCTATGTTTTTGTTTTGAGTAAATTAAAGGAGAGATCATCAAGAAGAGATTTAAAATCCCTTTTGAAAATGTTCAAGGCTTTTAAATATGGTTTAAAGTGTTGTGCATAAGTCTGTTATTATGTTAGTCTTCTTTTATCTGTGGGGATATGTTCCAAGAGTACCAGCGGAAGCTTGAAACTAAGGATAGGACCAAACCCTATACAGTCAGTTCTTGTTTTAGGTAAATTCATATTCTGCAAATTTGACTTCACATAAAAAAATTCAAAAGAAATCTGCATTAAAAAAAGTTAACTTTGCTGTATTGTACTGTGCACTCCCTCTTAGCTACTACCCTTCCTCTCACACTCCTCAGCCTCTCCCAAATCCTCCCCTGCCAAAAAAAAAAAACAAACTTTGAAGTGAAAGTGGAAGGGTGAATACAGAGAGACTACTACCACCTCAGGATATGGGGCTTGGTTTCAGACCTTCTACACAGAAAGAGGAGACCTTCGCCTTGCTCTTCCCATTGTCCCCCGTGCCTGCTCCTCTTGAGTACCTCCTGTCTGTCCCCAGTCCCCATGTATCCTTGAACTATATGTTGACCTCCTCTATTCATGAGCGTTCAGCTGCCTTCATTCACCTACAATTGGAGGAAACCACTGGAAAGCAAAACCTCAGATAAAGAAGGGACATATTTTCCTCAACAAATTTAATTTAATGTAGGATCTTTCTGTGAGATTCAAGCCTTACCAAAAAAAAAAAGTCAGTTGATTTTTTGACAACACATAATGAGGCTCGTCTTGTATTTTGCCTTGCCAGCAGGAATAAAAAAGGAGTGGAGAACTAGAAAGAAGAAAAACTACTTGTTGACCTTACTATTTGTTTCATTTTTGATGCATTTACAATGGAATTATATGGTGATGTTCAATTCATTCGCTTTTTTTTTTCTTTCCCCTCCTTCACACTTATTGGTACAAAAAGATTAGACGTGATATTCCAGGTAGGAATACATTGCATTCCAATGTGCCTTTGGGAATTTTTTAAGCTAAACTAACTGTAACAGTGTGGTAAAATGTGCTTCAGAAAATGATTCCATTCTTGCAACAGAGGTTCTTAACCTAGGGTCCATTGGGTTATATGACCTCATGGATCCCTTCTGGATCTAGATCTAGAAGCACATTGTGATGGCTTCATTCAAGAAGATATAAGAAGGCAGACACTGAACTTCAGGAATATGCTTCCCAAAGAATCAGGTATATTCATATAGCCTGGCCATATCGTCTTTTTATTTTTTGTAAGAATTTTTTTCAAATTTTTTAAAATTAATTTATTTTAAATTATCAACAATCACTTCCATAAGCTTCTGAGCTTCAAATTTTTCTCCCTCTCCCCCCAAGATGGCATGCAATCTGCTATAGGTTATACATATACATTACTATTAAACATATTTTCACATTAGTGATGATGTAAGTAAGAATTAGAGCCAACAGGAGGAACCACCAGAAAGAGGAAACAAAACACAACAGAAGAAAAAAAACTACCAAATAGTATGCTTTGATCTGCATTCAAACTCCATAGTTCTTTCTTCTTTGTGGGCAGCATTTTCCATCATGAGGACTTTGGAGATGTCTTAGATCCTTGTATTGCTGAGAAAGGTTAAGTCTATCAATATTAGTCATTGTACAACGTGGCTGTAACTGTGTACAATGTTCTCCTGGTTCTGCTCACTTCACTCAGCATCAGACCATACAGGTCTTTCCAGGTTTTTCTGAAATCAGCCTGTTCATCATTTCTTATAATACAATAGTATTCCATTACATTCATATAACACAACTTGTTCAGCCATTCCCCTATTGATGGGCATCCTCTCAATTGCCAATTCTTTGCCACCACAAAAAGAGCTGCTATGAATATTTTTGTACTTGTGTGTCCTTTTCCTATTTGTATGATCTCTCTGGGATACAGCCCTAGAAGTGCTCTTGCTGGGTCAAAGGGTATCTACATTTGTATAGCCCTTTGGGCATAGTTCCAAATTGCTCTCCAAAACGACCATACCTTTTTGCACAGCCTTGGTGCCCAGTATGATTTTGCTCTCTTAACTACTTTTCCTGTCAAAGACAGTTAAAATGCTTGCTTTTCCTTTCATAGAGGAGCATGACTTCTCATACATTGCTAGCTGTATACTTATTAGTGATTTTTCTCCCACCAGCTACAAGTGCCACACAGTACCAAGTCAGTAGTAAGGGCTTGATCATTTGTTAAATTGAATTGAATTGTGATGTCATCATTGGGTCCTCATGTAGGGCTAAGCAAGTCCCCAGTGACATAACTTGAATTATTAGGTGCCCATGGCACTTGCTCACTATTAAGGAGCTTACTTTATCATAAAAGGGAGGGGAGGATAGACAATGATACTGGGTATTAGTGAGATTGATAGTTATAGACAATTTTTGCCTGAAACCATGCTTATTGATTTATGGGGAGTATTTCAAGTGCCCCACCAATAAACTGGACCTATTTGGTATCTATATGTATAATGATAACAACTCATAATTAATAGTGCTTTAGATGTCATAAGATGCTGCATGATAGAACAATCTTTTTAATGTTCTCTATAGGTCCCACCCTATGAAGTCCTTGCTCTTTCTGAATACCTATATTGGACAAGGGTTGTAAAATTCTTGTTTTCTTATTGCATTAAGAAGAAAATAACCCATATATTTGTTTAAGCTGTGTATTTTTCATAACAATTTTTCTATTTATTTTCCCTGAACTTTATCTCTATTTCCTCTCTAAAATTCTGATTCCAAAAAAGCAATCCAGTTCCATTTAAAAAATGTATTTCTCATCTATCCTGTCTATAAAGTTACACTATTCATATTCAGATCAGGGCATATATAGTAATTGTAGAAATATTTTGTTGACAGTTTTATTTTATACTTCCCTTAATTATTCAGCTTAATGATCTCATAAAGGTGATACAATCCCACATATTTTAGAAGTGAGATTAATTTTATGTTGAATGTGGGAAAAGGCATTAAGGACATAATTTGCATATAGATTTCAGATGGCAAATTACATTAATGACAGCAATAACTGTTCATAAAGAAGGTCATACATTGGGCCAATATAGTTTGTGTAGTTATAATGTTGCTCTAGTATAAATGCTCTGGAGAATTACTCATCAGACTGTCTTGCCAAAGTACCAAAAGACTATAGTTCTGGCACATGACCAATTTGAAACATTGACTGCAGTCATTATAAATAAATTTAAAAGCCTAAACACCAAGACAATGAACATGTGGCAGGTTAAAGGCTACCATTTACAACCAATTAGTACCTGACTTTTAATGTTTTGCAAACAAAGTCCATTTTATTGCCTTTCAACAATATTTGCCCATGAGGCAGGCAAGTAAAATACACATTTGGGAGGCAGTATTGGATATATATATATGTATATATATGTCATCTGTCCATACAAAGAAACATATAAACCCAATGGCCTAAGAATTAGAATTAAAATAGTAAAATCAGAGGTGTAACTTGGAGAGAATTATACTGTGGAATGGCTCACTTAAAATATACTGCAATAATCTTGGCTGAAATTAAATATGCCATTTTATGGGGAAAATTATTGAAATGATCCTTTTCATTTAGGCAATAAAATCTGTTCATCGTTGTCATTTTGTTCCTGCCTGCTTACACTTCTGTTGGGTGTCATAATAACATCTTATAATAATAAGCTGTAATAATCTTAATTTTGCTATCATTATGAGACCCAATGGGGTGCCCAGAAAAAATGACCATATTTTTTTAAATTTTGTTTTTAATCTTTAGTCCCAGACATAGGTTATGAAAGGCTAGGACATGGTCTGTTAATCAGCACAAGGATGATTACAGAAATATTAAAGGTAGTATCATCATGTAATTGGATGTATTTGACCTTTCACTTTTTATTTACTTTGTTGAATAGAGAATTTTGAAGTACCACCATACCCTTTTGTTACATTTTAACAATGTTTTGTGTGGAACAAACAGTTTCATTTCATGAGGTTTTATTGTTATTAAACTGTGGAGCAGAACCAAAAAGGCTTATTCTGACTGCCAAAAGAAATGAGGAAAATCATCTTCTGTACTAAGTTGGCAGAACATGTACACATTCTGGCTGCAAAATATTCCCCTCTGTTTCCATTGTGGTCTTTTTTATGCCTTTTTTTCACACTGGTGATGAAATGAAGGGTGCAATCTTCAGCCTTGTCGACATTTTTAAAATTCCCTCAGCCAAACCTGATCTCTTTTTCATTCACAGTAATGCCCAAGGCTTATATTCAACTTCATTGTGGCTTTTCTCCCATTGATTAGTCCACAAGTGCTAGGAGTCTCTGTGGATGTCTTTCTTACCTTTGTGTCTTTGATCACATCATTCTTTCCCTCTCCTCTCTACCTCTGGGATTCTATCCATCATATGTTCTCTGGAACCTAACAGACCAAAGTAATTCTTTCTCTTCTCTGAGCTCAGAGAAAACTCATTGGTTAGAAAATAGGAACATTAAGTATATAGGAGCATAAACACATAGGAACATAGTTTCATAGTTAGAGTAGAGTTTAGGGGATACTTAGTTCAACACCCTAATTTCATTACAAAAAATTAGAACTTATAATAAATCATAAGACCATAAGATTTAGAGTTGAAGGAACCTTGAAAATCATTCAGCTAGCTTAACCTAATCACATTACAGATAGAAAACTGAATTCTAGAAAGTTTGAGGGACTATAGCAAGCTACCTATTTTTTACCCCTTCTGTTCCTTTCTGTCTTTAATGTGTGCATGTATAACTCAACTAAGTTATAGTCTTGTTAAGGGGATAACCTCTTATACACCCCAGTAAGTGCTCAGTACATTGTTCTTGATTGATTGCCAAATTCTTCTTAAGGGCAACCACAGGTGGTAGTTTGGTTAAGAAAAGAATGCACAATCTTAAGATCTTAGGTTTGTCAGCTCTAATAATATCCAAGTCATACTAGTTTTCATATGAAAATAGCTTTTCTAGTTTTTAAACTTCTGCCCTGGAATAATCACTATGAAACAATTATTTGCTTGAGGTTTGAAATGCACTAGAGTTTTTTTTTAAATGACATCAGTATAACCAGTTGAAAAATGAAAACCTCAGTCATCTTGGCTGATATTTTCAGAGTTTGCCTGAATTTGCTTTTGGCTTCATGAAGAGGCATCCTGGTAAGCCAAAAATTTGGACAATTAAAAGAATGAGGGAATGAGTAAAGATTCTAACATGAGGAAATTTAGACTCTCAGCATAATGTGCTATATTCAAGTCACAAGTATAGAGAATTATTTTAAATAATTAAGTAAGGCTCAGTGTAGAAGGAGCGAAGTAGGTACTGTCTAAGAACTGGTCTAAGTTAAGAAAATCTTATCGGCAAAAGGTTGACCTTTTGTTTTGTTTTGTTTTGGTCCACAATAATGCAAAAAGACCATTTACTAAGATATAGAGGATTTATAATTTGCATCAGTGGCACAAGGTATCCCTACCAGTAAAATCATGGGTCCTTTTAAATGTTGACATTTATGCTCTATGTTTCAACCTAAGCTGAGCTTGCTATGTTTATAGCTTTTCCTTCTTTGGGCAGTAGTTAGGCAATCTGATCAATTAATTCCCTCCTCCCCTCCCAAATCACTTAAATTTTATGTTCCCTCTAATGTATATATGTGTGTGTGTATATATCTATGTATCTATGTCTATATCATCATGAAATTGGATTTATATATATTGGATGTGTGTGTGTAATCTGTACTTTTTTATGTAAAAGTTCATCCATTGGGTAATAAAACCAAAAAAATGCAGGGAAATAAATAATGCATATTTTCAATATATAATAGAAATATGAAAGCAAAATTTAGTGTAAATAGTCCCTTGTTGAAAAGACCTTAGAGTTCTTCTAGGCCAATCCTGTTGTTTAACAGGTTAGGAAATAGAGGCACCTGAAAATTAAGCAATTAAAATTTAGTTCTGTTTATTACTCCAGTGTTCTTTGCACATCATGCACCCATGGCATGGAGAAATTTCCATTCTGATATCTGAGTTAATTCCAGTAACATACTGTTTGGGGCTAGACTTGATTTAGGACAATCTCCTGATAGATAATGTTTGATAATGGAACAAAATGAGAATTTGTAGGTTATTCAACAGCTTTGCTATGACATTAGAAGAAGCCTTCACCTGAGTTGCCCACAAGGTAAGCTGTACCTTACCTGAGTTGCCCATCATTGTTTACCAAACATCATAAAGAGCTCCTAGAGCCCCTCGTAGCTGTTTTCATAGTCAAAGAACCAGGAAGTGATGTCAGTAGCCTGGTCTTTTAATTGCATGAGTCAATTATGTTTTGAAAATGGTTTCGATAGCTTTTTAGCTTAACTTAGAGGTAGATGGAGCTTAGGCTATTGCTCTGACTAGGTCACTGTGTTCGATATGGAACCCCATTATTTAAAGAATGGAAGGATATAAATATTTGGTTATTTCTTAGACTCTATGATTTCATTGGTGTGGGTGCTCCCTCTACTGGTGCCTACTATAGGACCTTTTCATCTTACATGATTCTTGTTCATGTCTTACCCTAAATCCTTAATAGATGTACCAAATGCCTCAAATGTCCGGAAGAAAGGGGAGAGAGAGAGAGAAAGAGAGACAGAGACAGAGAGTCAGAGACAGAGAGACAGAGAGAGACACAGAGAGAGAGAAAGACAGAGAGACAGAGAGAGAGAGAAGCATTTTTAAGCACCTTCTATGTTCTGGGTAATGTACTAAGAGGTTTACAAGTATGATTTCATTTAATCATTTCATTTCATTTAATCCTCACAATGACCTTGGGAAAGTAGGTGATGTTTCTATTCTCATTTATTATCTTTATTTGACAGTATAAGAAATGGAGGTGGGCAACAGTTAAGAGATTTGCATAGCTATTGAGTATGAGTCTAGATTTGAACTCAGACCTTCCTGATAGATCCAGCATTCTATCTGCTGTACCTCCCAGTTGCCCTTAAGGCTTTCAATAATTTGTCATTACAGCATAGCATTTTGGTTGCCTATCTTTATCCTACACTTAATTATTATTAGTTCACCTCTTGTTCTGATTAATCAATTAACAAGCAATTATTAAGAACCAGCTATGTGTCAGGCAATATCCTAGGCATTGTTGATAAAAAGACAAAAAAAAAAAAGAAATCCCTGATATTAGGAAAATAATATGTTTGCATAGTGTGCACATAAAATAAAAACAAGGTAATATTGGTAATGGTGGACAGTTACCAAGGAAAGGAGGGAAAAAAACAACCAACCTTTATTAAGCACGTACTATATTTAGGTACTACTGAACTCCATTCCTATGTTATCTCATTTGATACTAGCAGCAACTCTAGGAGTTGGGACTATTATTATTCCCATTTACATTTCAGGCTACTGAGGCAGACAGAGGTTAAGTAACTTGCCCAGGGTCACATCGCTAGTAACTGTCTGAGTCAGGATTTGAACTCTGGTCTCCCTGACTCCTGGCCTAATTCTACATGCAGATTGAACTGAACTTTCATAAATCTTATTTTTCACTCTATATCTCTTTTCCCTTAAAAATTATCTTAACAAACATTAATTAAAACAAGCATTTCCATATATATATTATATATGTGTGTGTGTGTATTTATATATATATATATATACACACACACACACACACATATACGTGTATATATATATATACAGTAGAACATAGGGGTTGATAAATGAAACTGTGACTCTCTATTATGTACAGCCTCTTTTTGTAAGTGTCTAATAAATTGAACATGTTACATTGAAAGCTGTTTTACCTGTCTGTGATTACATCTAACCTTCCTTTTGATTTCTTTTATGTATATTTAAAAACCTTTTCTCAGTGACCCTTTTTCCCTTCCTTCCTTCCTTCCTTCCTTCCTTCCTTCCTTCCTTCCTTCCTTCCTTCCTTCCTTCCTTCATTACTTTATTCCCTCCCTTCCTCACTCCCTCCTTTTTTTGGTGACATTTTTAAGTGATTTGGAGGCTATCTTCTGTTCTCTTATTAATATTTTCCCTGCTAGTTTATCTCTTTATGATTGTTCTTTAACAGAATTTTCTTCCTTCCGAGATCTTTGGTAATTTCAGGCTCCCCCTGCCCCTATCTTACCTTATTGATCACTTTCTGACTCCTTCTTCTTTGATGGTAGTTACCCCAGGGTTACCTCAGAGCTGTCTTAGCTTCCTCCCATCCTAAGCAATTCATTTTCACTAGTCTTAGTCTCTTCCACAAGTAATTTCTTAGGGGAAAAAGCTATCTCAGCTGAATTTTTGGGCCCTTGGACTACCACATGCATTGGTGTACTGGTTGAGCTCTGCTGGAGTACTCACTGCTGCCACAATGCTATCTTATCCAGATGAAGCTTCTACCTTTTTTATTTTCTATAGCATAGGTTGAAGGAAGGGACAGAATTGAATTCTCTTACAAGTTTCTGCTTTTTGGTTTTCCCTGCCATGGGGTGGTGGTAATAGTGGAGGGGGGGTAGAGGTGAATTTTCTTATAAGCGCATGGATTGGCTTGTGAAGACTGACAGAGTATGATACCTAGTTGGGGAAGGGATTGCTGAGTCAGTGTCTTAGAAATAAGGTTATAGATTAGACTTCTCTGCTTTTAGCTCATTAGATTGCTATTTTCTTAAGGGTCTTGGTGTTTTAACCTGTGCAACTTATTTAGGCAACTAAAGTTATATTATCTCCAGCATATAAGTCCTGTTTTGGAGAGATGTGAGATGTAGTAAATGCTTAGTCATCCATCCTGTTGGTCACATGTCCCAATCAAGATACACACACACACACACACACACACACACACACATTTGTGTATATATGTGTATATGTGTGTGTATATACGTGTATCTGTGTATATATATGGATATATATGTATGCATGTGTGTGTGTGTATATGTTACATAGAATGTAATCTCAGGTGGCACTGGACTTGGAATCAGGAGGAATCGTGTTCATGAGTTCAAACCCAGCATCAGATACTTACTAGCTGTGTGAGCTGTGTGACCCTGGGCAAGTCACTTAACCCTGTTTACCTCAGTTTCCCTATCTTAAAACGAGCTGCAGAAGAAAATGGCAAACCACTCCAGAATCTTTGCCAAGAAAACCCCAAATGGTCTCACAAAGAGTTGGATATGAGTGAAACAACTCAACAACAACAATCTCAGAGAAGAAGGCATTAGCACCTAAGTGTAAGAACTAAAAAAAAGTCTCATATTATAGTCTAATTCTTCAGATTTCACTGTTTCATGATTCGCAACCAGATAACATCAGTAGAAGAATATTTATGCCAAAAAGATTGATTTTTGTGTGTGGAGGACCAATTCTCATTTACTGAAAGTGCTCATCAATCTGCCAGTGCAATCCAGCCTGCTCTTTTTCTCCTATTCAATTCTAGGCATAGGTGATCGTCCATCTGTAGGGCCAGGACAACCTATGCAAACTTATTCAGTTCTACTTTATCCAACAGTGATTAAAAGAATAAATGGGGGGAAGGAAATAAGAATGATGAAAAATTTGCACTGTCAGGGTACATCAAAAATTAATCAGTCAACAAATATTTATTGAACACTTCCTGTTTTTCCAGCTAGATACTTAAAGGTATGCAAGAGAAGTCTAACACGAAGTCTCTCTTCTCAAGGAGCTTACTACTACTTAGGAATAAATGTGAATAGATGAGAAACAAATAATGACCAACTTCTGAATCAAATTTAAGTGCTAAATTGTGTGCAAAAGTCAGAGAGGGCAGCAGTAAGAGCTCAAGTTTTTGGTAGAGTTCATGGAAGACATGAAGCTTGATTTACAGACTAAAGGAGTTATATTATAAACAAATATTTATTAAACACTGGTTCATTTGTAAGGGCCTATTAGCTTCCAGGGTTACTAAAATCTATCTATCTATCTATCTATCTATCTATCTATCTATCTATCTATCTATCTATGACTGATTCCCTTACCTTAAGAGGCTGACCTTTTCCCTAAATATGAATGCAAATAATTCATATTTGCATATGGCATTAATATGTAAAGAGAGAGAACATGCATGGTGGTTAGAGAGCTGACCTAAAAATCATGAAGACGTGTTTAAATACTGCCTGTCACACTGTCTTAGTGTGCAACCACCATCAAGTAACCTCTCAGTATATTCACAACTCTCTAAGAATAGAAGATTCATAGAAGGTAGTTTCATTGATAGGATATTCCTAGCTGAGACCTCCCTATGGCAATGAAATCATAGGACTGGTACTTTTTCCTATTTTATACTGATTATACATGGGAGCCAGAGATAAATTTGGAGAAAAAGGGAGATTAACTAATAAGGAGCAGTCAGACAGATTAGAGGAGAACCTGGGTAGAGCAATGTTACAAAAACCTAGAGAGAAGGATAAATTGGAGTGGGAATACACTGGAAGTAGCAGGACCAGTTACTAGTCTCTTATAATAGATTGCTAGAGATGAAGGCCCAGCCATCTCCTCTTGGCTTGCATTGAAGATGAGAAGAGGAGGTGTATGTGACATTTTAAGGAGGCAAACTCAATTGTTGTTCATTTATTTTTCAGTTATGTCCAACTCCTTGTGACCCCATTTGAGGTTTTCTTGGCAAAGATACCAGAGTGGTTTGAAATTTCCTTTTCCAGCTCATTTTACAAATGATGAAACTGAGGCAAACAATGTAAAATGATTTGCTCAGGGTCACACAACTAATCTCTGAGGCTGGCTTAGAACTCTGGAAGAAGAATCTTCCTGACTGTAGGCCTGGCACTCTATGAATTGTGCCACCTAGTTGCCCCCCATATAGGGTTTGACATCTGTTAGAAGTGATGAGGGTGAGGGAAAAGTAAAAAATGACTCAAATATTATAATGTGTGTTATAAATGACATCACTTGAAAGAAGGATCAGACAATGAGGCATGTTTTTTTGGGGGGAACAATGAATTTGATTTTGGACATACCAAATATGAAAAGCTCACGAAACATATAGATGTAGATATCTAGCAGGTAGCACTAGTGGCCCAGGGTTATGGGGAAGAGATTGAAGGTGGAGATTTGGGAATCATTTGTATAAAAGTAGATATTAAAGTACTGATTGATGAGATCATCAGACTAGAGAGTTTAGGAATATAGAAGAGATGGGGGAAAACTGGTTTATTTATCCTGAAAAGACTTAAAGTAAAATAACGTTCTTAAGTTACATAAATGATGACTATGAGGAAAATAAGAAACTATTTCCCATCTTTGCCAAAAATAGAATGAAAGAGGATTGTACAAAAATCAGTATGATTCAACTTTTTATGCAGTTTCTATAACACATCCAATTATCATGTATTTTATTTCAGATACACTGGCCTAGCACAATCCTACAAAAGGAAGAATGTATGATGAAAGGAAAAGATGAAGTAAGTGTTCTTTGTTGTCAGTTGACACAATGATCAATTGTAAAATTTCTTTTAAAATGCATCAAAGACTAAATTGCAAACCATGTTTTAAGGAATATATACAGTTCAGTCATGAAAGAAACAGATAATAAAAATGTGTGAAATAAGTTATAGAGAAAGCAGCCCAATCCCGTGTTTATATGTATATGTGTGTGTATTTATGAGCGTACATATACACACATATACATGTACACCCTTATATATGTGTGTACATATGCATACATATGCGTGTATATGTACAGACACACACAAATCTATACATCTTTACAAAATTTCCCATGTTAAAATCATGACCAACTCCTTATTCAGGTAATTGGATGGAGACAATATGCAAGATACTTTTGATTCCTGGAGAAGCTAAACGCTATTTTAGCAGAGTACAATTTTGGTGGATTAGGTAGAAACAAACTAATGAAGAAATAATTGAGGTACTAAATTGTGTGTAAGACTTCAGAGAAAGGGGAGAACAGTGAGGTCTAACAGGTAGAGAGAAGACATGACACTATACTATAGAAAGAACACTAAACTTAAACCTTGGCTGCCCTCAGGTCTTTGCCATTAATGAACTGCATGACCTTAGGCAACTCATTTAACTCTTTAAGCCTCAGTTTTCTCATCTGTGATATGAAGGAGATCATGCTTGGACTATTTACATAACCACTTTACATGTAGTTGGCTAAGACACAATGGAATTTTATTTAGGTTTTAAAAATATACAAAGTTCTTTATATGTATAGTCTCATATGATGCTTACAAAATCCCAGTGAGGTAGCCATTGTATTATTATTAATATTCCTATTTTACAGAAGAAGAAACTGAGACTTACTGAGGTTAAGTAACTTACCCAGAATCACCTAGCTAATAAAAGCCCAAGGTGAGAGTCAAACCCAGAACCCTTCTCATTCCAAGTACCAAAACTTTTCCATTTTACCAAAATGCCTGTTCTGTGATGATAGTATTTTGTATTGTTAAAGTGGTATATGAGATTATCTTTAAGCAACCACAAGATTGATTAAATATACTTTATGATTAGTTACTTTTGAATAAATGAATTTCCACATATAAAATCTCCACAAAAAGGGGCACTTACTTTGGTCCCACTTTCATTTTTTTCTGTTTATCCCTAGTTTTTGTGTAAATAATTTTCCTTTAATAATCATAATTCAATAATCAATTCAATAATATGTTCCTCTGATCCCACTGTTTTCACTTCGCTTTATTTTATAAAAGCCTTTCTAGAGCTCTTTGTAGTATTTACACTTAATTCTACCTTAGTATTCTATTGCAATGAGTAAGCCATAATTCATTCAATCCTTTCCTGGTCATTGGACATTTAGCTTGTTTGTGGTATAACAGAAAGCATGCTGGACTTGAAGTTATCAGCAAGACCTGGATTTTAAAATTGAGCCTGAGATGTAGCCACAGGCAGCCCAATTAATCTCTTTAAAACCTCAATTTCCTCATCTTTAAAATGGCCATAATATCAGTATTGCTTGCCTCACATAGTGTAGGGGTCAAATGAGATAATATCCGAAGTTCTACAATTTCAGGTATTATCCTATATTTTGTTATTATAAATAATGGTGTAATAAATATCTTTGAATAGCTCTTTTTCCTTAATGTATTAATAACAATTATGAGTTGAAGAAGCAAATTTTCACAATGCAAAGGGAACAGATTCTGTGAGCCCTACAAAAAAGAGGTACCAAGAAGACAGACCTTTGTATATTTATTCTGGGTTCTGTGCCATCAAGGAATGAGCCATCCTTTCCTCCTTCTCCACTCTGCTATCTGTGGCTGGGGAGAGTAATATAAGGGTGCTTTCTTACTATAAAGTCAGTAGATATCACATGAATAGGAAATAAAACAGGGTTAAAGTAACCGTGCTTTCCCATCACGTCTCCAGAGATTCTCCATGGGTTAACTCAATGTCTGGACCCCTTGGCATATATGTACAAACTATAGTATTAGCTATGAAGGAGACAATATACATCACCTGAAAGAGGTTATTTTTTTCAGTCAGGAAAAGAGGAATCAGAACAGCTTTGAGAGACATACTATTCTTCCTCCTAGTTCCCTGTATCAATTTGGTTACAGCTAGGACATGAGCCAGTGTTCTCTAAGATCTGGGTGGCCAGCAGATGGCTGGCCAGTTACACACATGTCAAAGCAACAGCCAGAATTTTGTCGAATTGTTTCTCTGAAAGTCGCATTATTGTGACACGAGAAGGAAAACTGGTGTTTCCAGCTCTTTATGAACAGCATGTGTGCATACAGCAACAGTAAATGAAAATGATCAGATTTTATTAACTGTCCTGATATGGTTAACCCGCAGAATAAAACCTTGGATACATAAGTAAGGCTTTACATGGTTGGTTGGAGATATTGTGCCCAAGATCATCACAGCAATAACATAGTTACTATCCTAGCCTCCAGGATGCTTCATTCTGCATTTCTCTTAGTGACACAATTAGAAACACAAACAAACACATGTACACAAGCACCATAGAACATGTTATTTACTACAATTTACTAATATTAGTGTATTTAATGTGTTAAAAATCCTTTGATATGCATTTAATGTGACTATTATGCAAATTATATAAAGAACAATTCATAATACTCAGAGTTTGAGACTATTAGAATTGCTTTTAATTTTAATTTTGTTTGGTTTTTGCTGTAGATGTGTAATGTCATTGGTGCAGGGATTGCCCACTGAGGACACTTCTGCTACCACTTCAGATTCACAACTGCTCTTCTTTACCTAGAACAATAAGAAGTTAAATGACTTTCCCAAGGTTGCAAAGTCATTTTGAATCAGAGACAGGACTTGAATCTACCTAAGTTTTCTTGCCTCTGAGACTAACCCTCTACCCACTACTGCACACTGTTTCTCTTCTTTTAAATTAGATGGTTCGAAAACATTTTAAAGATTATTTTCCCACATTTTCTGTATTCAAAATTGGCCAAACAAGTTACAACTGTACCCATAGAAATATACCTTAGTTATCTGAGTAAATAAAATGTGTAGTGACACGCTAAAGAAAAAGCCTCTCAGTTGATTAACTTGTCTCTACTAACTCAAAAACGTAGATCAGCAAGTTTATTTTCAAGTGGCACAGATAGATTTGTGAATTTCAGATTGCATGATTTATTTTTTTTTCTAAATCACAATGATGTTCCATATCCCAGAAGTTTGTGTACATGTTTCTTGTGAGCCATAGAAACATTTTTGAATTATGTTCTTCTGACTCCATGCTGACTCACTGTTTATGAATAGTACTCTGCTTGAAGCATAGCACCAGGAATTGTTTGGTTATTTAGTGAAACAGCTTGACAAAGGAATCTCTGCACTCGAATAATTTGGGGGCCCTAGCTATATTTACTTTACTTGATTGTGCAACAAATATTTGTCAAATGAATGAGCTTTACGCATTCATTTATTATGTGTATACTATCATCTTTCATATTTAAAGTTAATACCTCTAACATCCTTTGGTATCTTACTTGGAAGCATTTACTTGTTCGTACTACTTTGTGTTTACATTGGCCCAAACCCTTTCCCTTCTCTGCTCTTTCCTTTTGTTGTTATCCTATTAACTTTCAGTCCCTCAAGAGAGTAATTTTATTGATGGGGAACAAAAAGAAAATAGGTGCAGCCTGAGATAAGGAAAATTTACTTAAACAAACTGACTGTGTGACCTTGGGCAAATGACATGACCTTACAGGGCTTCAGTTTCCTCATTTCTTAAATAAGGTAGTTTGACATTGTTGAAAAATAAAGTAACCAACTCCCAGTTGATTTTGTTGTATGATTTTGATTTTGTACTTTGAAGTATTTGTTTGGCCTCCTACTAACACATTTCTCGTGTGTGTGTGTGTGTTTGTGTGTGTGTGTATTTTCTCCTTGTCACAGAGTGAATGTGCAAATTTTGTTCGCGTGCTGCACCATTATAACAGAACACATCTCCTGGCCTGTGGTACCGGAGCTTTTGACCCTCTCTGTGCCTTCATCAGAGTTGGACATCAGTTGGAGGTAAGATATCCTTATGTATTGTCAACAGTAAAGGTACTATTTAAAAATTGTTTTACTTAAAAAAGTTATAGATTTTTTTTCTGGAAGTTTTGAAATATCCTTTCATTTTTGAAATTTGATTTATGTGGCCCTGTAGCAGAGGAATTGTTTCTGGTTCTTTATAGATTATACTGCAGTTTTGCATATAGTAATAGAATGATAAAAAGAAACAAGGTTATAAAAGAGAATATAAATTATCTTTTTTTAAACTTTTTTTTGGATTTTAAGAATATTCAGCTTGGCAAATGAAGATTGTAGAAGAATGAAATTTATTCTAAGCAGTGACATGCTGTTACTTTATTGGTGAGTGGCTTAGCTGTCTATGTTAGTATAAACTCCTAAATAGTTGCAGTTTTCTAAAACTAATGATAATAGTGGCAACTGACTTTTGCATATCGCTTTACATTTGAACTTCAAGACACTCTTGTGAAGTAGATGCTACAGATATTATTGTCCACATTTAACAAATGTGTCTAGTAAGTGTTTGAGGTTAGTTTTGAACTTCAGTCACAGTTGCTATTACAACTTACTGCTGTTCCTGTATAAAGTATTCTTCTGGTTTTGATTCAAGTCCTGCATTTACTCCAGAGAATATATTCTAGTATTATGATAATAATAATAGCATTTGCAGCAGCAGCATCTGATTCTTCTGCAGGTCTTTAGCTATGTAACTTTACATCATATGTGATTATGATTATAAAAAGGCAGAAAAAAAGTAAGAAATAGCACCAAATGGAGTTGACATTTTGTTACTCCAAATTTTAAACTGAAATCAAACTGATGTGATACATTTCCACCTATAATCTTTTAATCTGTCAGGCATATAGAGCACAAGAACAAATCATTGGTTCAGATCTTGAAGGTAAAATCTAAGGTATGTTGTTTGGATGGTATAAATCAGTGGTGTCAAACTCAAGTAGAAACAGGGGCCACTAATCTATGCATAAAGATCCCTACAGGCTGCATATTGACTTAGTTTTAAAATATAACATTAGAGATGGAAGTGGAATCGAGTGGCTGATCAGAGAGTGATTGCAGGGATCTCTTTGCTGGCGCTAATGCAGGAATCTCTTGCTTTGCCGGTGCTTATATCTGGGTTGAAGTTCTGGGTGGTGGTCATGGGGTGAGGAGAAGCGCTGGCGTGGTGGAGCTTGTAGTGGCTGTACAGAGAGAATCCTCCTCACAGTTCCAAGGCAGAAAAGAGTGCCTGCAATCACCCATAGCCCAGAGCACAGGCCAGGAAAGGAGTAAACACCTCGCCCTTGATCATATCACCTTGGACAAACTGAAAATTTACAGATGCCTAGAAGTATCTCTAAAAACGGCTGCACAAAACTCCCAATGAAGTGGTGATATCTGGAGAATAAAATTAAGGGGTGAGAGAGGATTATACCAGGAGAAGGAGAAAGGGAGAGGTAAAGTGGGGTAAATTATTTCGCATAAAATAGACGAGAAAAGGCTTTTACAGTTAAAGGAAGTGGAGGAAGGTGAGAGGGAATGAGTGAATCTTATTCTCATCAAATTTGGCTTAAGGAGGCAATAAAGTATATACTCAGTTGGGTATGGAAATCTATCTTACCCTACAGGAAAACTGGGGGGAAAGGGATAAAAGAGTAGGAGGATGATAGAGGGGAGGGCAGTTTGGAGGAGAGTTTAATCAGAAGCAAACACTTCTGAGGAGGGACAGGGTCAAAAGAGAGAATAGAATAAATGGCAGGGGGTGGGATAGGATGAAGGGAAATATGATTTTTCACAAGATGACTACCATAGAAGTGTTTTGCATGACTATACATATATAACCTGTATTGAGTTGCTTGCCTTCTCAATGAGGATGGGTGGGGAGGGAGGAGGAGAGAATTTGGAACCCATAGTTTTAAAAACAAATGTGAAAAATTGTTTTCTCATGCAACTGGGAAATAAGATATACAGGCAATGGGGTATAGAAATCTATCTAGCCCTACATGATAATAAAAGGGGTTGGAGATAAAAAATAAAATAAAATATAGTATTATCCATGTAATATTGTATTTTTATTGTTTTAGAGTACTTTTTTTATTCTGACTTATTTTATTTTTTCAATTTTTTTTACTATTACATGTAAAAATTTTATTATGTAAGGTTTTGAGTTCCAAATTATCTCCCTCTCTCTCTACCATTCTCCATCATTGAGAATGCAGGCAAACATATTTCCTTATTAGTCATGTTGTGAAAGAAAACACAGAACAAAAAAAAATTAAATAAAAATAAAGAAAGCAAAAAACTGCTATATTCAGAGGCCATCAATTCTTCAGGATTGTCTGAGATTGTTGTATTGCTGGAAATAGATATGTAATTCACAGGTGATCACTGTACAATATTGTTGTTATTGTGTACAATGTTTTGCTGGTTCTGATCACTTCACTTTTCATCAATTCGTGTAAGTTTTTCCAAGTTTTTTTTTCCTTTCTGAAAGCATCCTGCAATTTTATAACACAATAGCATTCCATCACAATCATATACCACAACGTGTTCATCCATTCCTCAACTGATGGGCATCCCCTCAGTCTTCAATTCTTTGCCACTGGAAAAAAAAAAAGAGCTGATATAAATATTTTTGTACAGATAAATCCTTTTCCTTGTTTTATGTCTTTGAGATACAGACTTAGTAGTGGTATTGCTGAGGCAAAGGGTTTGCACAGTTTTATAGACTTGGGCATAGCTCCAAATTGCTCATCACAATGATTGAATTAATTCACACCTTTACAAACAGTACATTAGTATCCCAATTTTCCCATATTCCCTCCAATATTTGTCATTTCCCTTTTCTGTGATATTAGCCAATCTAATAGGTGTGAGGTGGTAGCTCAGAATTTTGATTTTCATTTCTCTGATCAATAGTGATTTGGAACTATATGACTATAGACCACTTGTAATTTTTCATCTGAAAACTGCCTGTTCATATCTTTGGCCACTTATCAATTGAGAAATGAATAGTATTCATATAAATTTGATTCAGTTCTCTATATTTTTGAGAAAGTAGGCCTTTATCAGAGAAACGTGCTGTAAACTATTTCTTCCAGTTTTCTGGTTTTCTTCTAATCTGGGTTGCATTGGGTTTGTTTGTACAAAACCTTTTAAATTTAATGTAATCAAAATTAACCATTTTACATCTTGTTATGCTCTCTGTCTCCTGTTTGATCATAAATTCTTCCCTTATTCAAAGATCTGACATTTCATTTGAAAAGTTACATCCATCATTTATCAGAAGTGTCAATACAGTAGGAATTCGTAATCATATTTTTGCATGAAACTTGAGAAGATAATTGAATTGTAATACTTAAAAGTGTTTTCTTCAGGAACTATTTCAAAAATTTACCAGTTGATCAAAATAAAGTTTTTTGACTGAAATGTATGCCAAATTTGAGGACTTTATAAAAAAGGCACGATTTTTCTAAGTACCTTGAATACCTTCCTCACAAAATAACTGGCTGCATGCAGCTAGAAGGTAAGAGACAAATCTCGTTACACACTACTACAATAAAAGGAAACATCACATTTATGATGATGACTCTGGGCTTTTGCAAGATTTAGAACAATCTTTTAATAATTGAAGAAAGATTACATGAATTTCAGTCATAAAATGACATGCAACTGATTCATCAGTTTGAATACCCTGTGTCAGAATGTTTATTAGATATTGTGAGTCCCAGGCAATTCACTAGACCTTTCTTATCTCAGTTTTCTTATCTATAAAATGGGAATAATAAGAATATCTATCTTAAAGGGTTGTTTTAAGGGTCCAAAGTATACATACTTTGAGCACTTTAAAGAACCATACAAAAATGTTTTTGTACATATCAACACTTTTCCTCTTGTTTTTTTTTTTTCTGGGTCAAATGATATGTACAGTTTAGTAACTTTAGGGACATAGTTCCAAATTGTTTTACAGAATGGCTGAATTTCACAGCTCCACCAACAGTGCATTAATTTTCCATTTTTTTCCTCAAGGCCCTTCAAGTAAAAAGATGGTTGTGAGAAAATAGATCATTTTTTGGAAAAAAAAATCAAATTATACACATACACACACCCATAGTATACATAATACAAATTTGAGGCCTTTTATTCATTTTGTTATAAAAGAGGTATATCAAGTAATTTTAAACACGTAAGGGTGTAGTTTCATAAAATTGACTCATTTAAATTTGTTACTCAAGTATGTTTGATTTTGTTTTATTTTCATCACATGAAATCTTGGAAAATTCTCCTTCTTGTCACCAAATTTGGAATTGAACCTGAAATTTTATGTAAGTCTTAAATATATAGGTTCCATTTTCCAGGGACTTACAAAAATGTTTCTTATCTTCAATATTTTATTTGCATGATCTGCTTACACCAGTTTCAATTTCCTGGTTTATTTTAGCTGTGCCAAACTGCTTCAATATCATGGGCTGACAGAATCTCATAGATAGAAGGGACCTCAGAGGCCATCTAGTTAAGCCATGGAATTCCCTATAAAACATCTCATATAAAACAGAAAACAAGAATTCTCTGTAAAGTGTCAATAACAAGTGGTCATGTAGCCTTTGAATAGAGCTTGAGCAGAAAGGAACCCACCCTCTCTATACTTCAACAGGTCCAAATGAAGTTTGTAAATTCTTTACTATCAGCCATGTCAAAGGGGACATAATTATGAAACTTGTTAGTGCTTATATTTTTTGGATTCCACA
This sequence comes from Phascolarctos cinereus, assembly GCF_003287225.1. Lineage (NCBI taxonomy): Eukaryota > Metazoa > Chordata > Mammalia > Diprotodontia > Phascolarctidae > Phascolarctos > Phascolarctos cinereus. The sequence continues at coordinate 153,840,373 of NW_027555514.1, read as the reverse complement.
TTATGTAAACAGCTACTTCATCCCAAAGCATAATTATCCATATCATGCAAAAAATAAACAAAAACATTAATAATTATAAAAAGATTCTTAATTGACAAGCTACTTTTATGTAATGATTTTCCTATAATGAAATAATTTAAAAATCTGTGCATACTCTTTAGTATGTGATTACTTCACATTTTTCATCGGACTTGTAAGCCGATATCATTTGCTAGAAAGAGTGGTGACTCCAGAATCAAAGGATGTAGATTCACATGGTGCTTTTTATGCTTACTATCAATGTGACCTGGAGAAAGGTCACTTACTTCTCCAGATTTTAGTTTTCTTCATCTGTGAAAGGACAGTGGTTGGACACTGTGTCTCTTGGGTCACTCTCAGTTTTAAATCTGTGATTGTACATAAACAGAAGCAGAGGTAATTCAATCCAGATTAACAAACTTTTTAAGTACTCTCTTTGTACAGAGCTAGGCAGTGGGGAAGATACAAAGCTTATGCAGGGTTTAACCCTTGACCTCATGGGGCTTACATGTGACTCATAAAGAAATAACCAAAGCATGAAATACAAAAGATAAAAGCATCAGAAGTATATGTTTAAAATAAAACTTTACTGGAAATCCTGAAAGAAAAAAAATATGTAATTTACAACTAAAGGTTCTCAGGAAAGGATGAATCCAAATTAAAAGCAGGTAAATATTCTATTTAAAAGAATAATCAAAAGAACAGGTTTAAAAACTATTAAGAGGACAAATTTATTCAGAATGTACAGTCCTAAAAATCCTTGTCTTTTAGAAATGTAAGTTATCATAAATATTTGGGAGCATTAGTACACCTTGGGTACTAGATGAAACTAGCACTTATTCATTCATTTGGGAAATGTTCTGGGTTTTTTCTCCTTCTATTTTTAGCAAAGAGTCTTTGAATTATTAATTCAAAACTGTATGCCAAGAAGAATTCCTCTTGCTAATAAGATTAAACTGCAATAAGTTGCTTTATGGTAGTTATTATTTTCTTTAAAATAGTTTTCATTGTTTTTGTATCAGTCTCAGAAGTGTCTCCCTCTCACCATAGATCTCTCCATTATAACAAAGAAAACAGTTATAGAAAATAGAGTATCATAGTGACTGCATCTGACAGTTCATGCAACATTCTGAACCTGTAGGCCCCCCCCCATGGGGGGGGTACCACTTTATACATGGTAGTTATTCTTAAGGTCAATCAGGAATTTCATCTCTTACAGACTTTTGTATATTGAAACATCAAGATGGTGCAGTGAATAGAATGTCAGGCTTCAGTTAAGAAGACCTGTATTCAAATATAGCCTTAGATACTTATTAAAAAGTCACTTAATCACTGTCTGCCTTAGTTTCCTCAAATGTAAAATGGGGATAGTAATATCTCCCAGGAATCAAATGAAATAATATTTGTAAGGCACTTGGTATAGTGCCTGGCACATAGTAGGCACCATATAAATGCCAGCTATCATCATCATAATCATTATATTAGAGGGTATACCTGTGGCTTGTAAAGAACTATTGAAGTGGGATCTCTAGCACTTCAGATTTCCAGTTGTTTTGTAACATATTATTTGAGGTTTGTCTGGAGTATTGTGAGATTGTGACCATTCCATTGCCATGTGGTTATTAGTAAGTGCCCGAGTCAAGCAATAAACTAAGGGATTCCTGCCTCCAAAGTCTAAAACTCTATCCACTGTGCCACCTAGGTGCCTCACCTACTTGTCTAGCTTATTATCCCAAACATACAATTAACATTTATTACTGTAATTTTTTATAAAGTTATCCATGAGTTAGAATTTCTGAAATCATAGACTCCAAATTTGAGAGCCAGATAGAAATCCAGATCATCTGGTCTAACATTTACTCAAAGAATGAAGTCCACTCTCAACATACTCAAGAGGTCATCTGGACCCTACTTGAAATCTTTCACTGACAGGAACTCATCTGAAATATTGACAATAGCACTTTTTGTTTTACACAATTAAGTTAGAGCTTTAAGTGAAGTGCAGTGATCACAGCTGTGCAACTAATATATTCTTTGTGTGTTAGGCATGGAATTTCCAAACTATGCACCATTTATGATTTGGTGACCTGATTCCACAGAATTGTTTACAATAAAACCATAATGCATATGTTATAGTGGTGAGAGACAAATGCCCTATGCATGGATAGAGTGCCCAGTATTTATACAGTGAAAAAAATGAATTCTCACATCAGAACAAAAATTAGGGTGAGGGAGGCATTCCCATTGTCCTTAGACATTTTGATCATTTATTAGTGACATTCAATGCAAATTCCTTAGCACAACTATTCAAACTATCCAGACAGTCCAGATGTCTCACACCCCATTTAATATTTGCAAAGCCTAGAAGTTATGTCTTATTTGGTAGTTTATATTCTTACTTAATAATAACTTGCATTCATTTCATGCTTCTTGCTTTATGCTTTCCATGTTTTCACACATATGCTATCATAAGTGATCTTCACTACAACTCTCTAAGGTAGGGTAGGTGTTGTTATGCTCATTTTAGTTATGAAGAAACTGATAGCCAGAGATGATGAGCAACCTGGCAATACCAGTGAGTGCAAGAAACAGAGTCTTCTGCCTCCCAGCAAGGACTTTTCCCATTAACTCCTTCTGCTTAATTATTTGTTATCAGATGCAGAGAGAAGGACATAGAGTCCAAGCAGTCAAGCTTCAGAGGAGGTGAATGCTCAATTGCAATTATAACAACATGCATGTAGGGGTTTAAATTTGACAAATAATTTTGCATACACTGTCTCATTTTGGTCTTTGCAACAACCATGTAAAGTAAGTAGTAAGATTCAGAGAAATTGAATACCTTGCCTATGGTCACCCAACTAGAAAGTGAAAGAGAGAATTTGAACTCAAGCTCTCTCCTGACACCATGGTTCAGAATTCTTCTGTTCCACAACCTGAAATTAGCATGTAGGTTAGTTAGAGTCAGTACTGGTATACAGCTATTGAACCACCTAATGCTGTGGTAGATTCACAAAGCAGTGTATATAAGGACATGGATGTGCACCATAAAGAGACTCTACCAAAATATTTTACCTATTTGTCTCCCTTGATGCCTTTATGTATTTGTTCTTTGTAGCCCTGGATATTAAGCCCTTATGAAAAGTAAGCAGATGTTTATGTGGGGCTTATGTATCCTTGGATTCCTGCATGTCAATTTATTGTGAGATGTGCTTTACCAAAGTCTGAACATACATGATATTAAACAGGGGAGTTGAAGTATTCTGATATGTCCCAGAGAGACAACCCACATACATACAGCCAATTGTATTAGGCTGAACTAATTCCTCTGTGTCTGCTGAAAAGATTCCTGTTGGCAGGCGTCAGGACATGACAGATGCCTCAGACACTATGAAGCCATTTCTCTTTGACCTACTCAACTTGGAAGAGGGAAATGTATATGGTAAACCATTGGGAAAAACAATTAGGTGTGTTGTAGGCAGTGGTCACCTCTCTGATTGTTCAGTAGTTCTCTCCTTTTATTTTGAGTAATTCATGTTCCAGGTATCAAAAATGACCTTGAAGAAACTTTATTTGAGAGCATGGACTTAGAGGAGCCTGTGAAGGGAAGGGTTTGGTGTAGCCATGATGAAAGCTATGATATTTTTTCATAGGTAAATGGTATTCTCATGGTCCCAAGAAAAGTTCCCTTAGGTACATCTAATTACTCTGGCACTGAAGGAGAAAGAGATAAAAGAATTGAAATGCCAGCCCTAAAGGACCAGATTGGGCATGTGATAGCTGGCTGCAAGAGGAGCCCCATAAAAGGGCACTTCTACAATGATTTCTGATCCCCCACAGTCTTTATCTGAATGAAGAGGAGGGGGAGGATGACATTAATAACTAATACTTTATAGAGCTTTAAGGCTGACAAAACATTTTATCTTATTTGACCTTCACTACAATCGGGTGAAGTAGGTACTATTATTATTTCCATTTCATAGATGAATGCTTAAAATTGTGATTTACCTAGAGTCTCATAGTAAGTATCTAAGACAGGATTCATACACAGGTCTTCCTGATTCCAAGTCTGGCTCTCTGTCTCCCTCAACACATAGCAGCCAAGTATAGTGAGTATAAGCTCCCTGAGGGGAGAGATGGTTTCATTATTGTCTTTTTTCCCTGTTATCTGACATGTAATATTTATATGATAGATTCTTGTTGACTGAGCTTAAAAAAAAAGGAAGATTTCATGATGAATTTGTTGCCATCTGTTGCCATTCTAATTACTGAAGATTATTTTTAACCGCCTGACCATGTGTTAGGGATTGTCCACTACATCTTAAAATGTTGATATGCTTCAAGAATGTAGTCAAATCCCAAGAGTGTCTAGTACAGATAATGTTAGACACACTTGCAGACATAAACATGTGTAGGTAGTTTACATAGCCCATTCTGTATGTACACCTGCAAGGGTGGTTTATGACCCAACTTTAGAGGGCCCTCCAGAATAAACCAGTATTTTGATGGACATTTATAGTGACATATATCACTTATAAGCTAATGGTCAAGTAGGAATATCATCCAACAGAAGGCAATTTCTCTGAAGCTGTGCTATGTACCTGCAGTATATTTTGGAGCAGTACTTTTTCATGGCCCAGTTCACTGGCAAAATGCTAGACATGTAGTTATGTAATATACCCATATATTGTCCTAGGGGGCTAGTTTTCCTTGTTATTGCTAGTTGGTGACCATTTCATATATATGTGTATTTATTTTTGTCTATTTATCATCTATAAAAGTTTTAACTTAAAACCAAATAAGCCATCAGTATTGCCACATGCAGATTAGAACACAATAAGAGTATATATGAAACTGTGGGTTTCTATTCCAGCCCACTTCTTTCTTATATATATATATATATATAATGATTTCAGCCAGTTACTTTCAAAATTGTCCTGCTTGTCTGTGTTTCCTTCTGACTTTTTTCTGTACTCCTTTTTGGATTAAAAAAAAAATCTTTCAATGGCTTTTATCTTCCCCACCCCCCACTGGATCCTTGTCTTGACCTCCACCTCCTGATGTTAGGCCCTGTCCATCTTTGGGTTCCAAAATATTGGAAATTCAGGGCCTTCTTGGTATTTCGGGATAAGGTGCTAAACTAAGGACCTGGGGCTAGAGTGTCCAGGTCTGAAGCACTCACAGTGGTTGCTGCCACTTCTGGGAGTTTCCTAACTCCTGCTGTGGTTTTTGACTACCCCAAGGCATTATCATGGAAACCTTCTGCTTTCACTGCCTCATAATACTGAGCCTTGTAGAGTTCAAGTGTCTCTTACCGTTCTCTGGTTATGTTGGCTGGCTTTGCTGGCAAGTCTCCTTTCCCGTGGGATTCTGGCTGACTTTTTTCTACAGTTTTGAAGTGGATGAAGTCACTTACTGTAGTTGCTCATTAAATTTTTTCAATATTATTTTAACTGGTTCTATATTTTGTTTTCTGCTGCACTAGGCCTAGGGAGCTAGGCTTCCATCCATGAAGCCTTCTTGACTAGAAGTCCTGGTAGATGTTCCAGTGATGTATCAATTACTTGCATTAGCTTCTCGGGAATGGTTGGCTATCTGCTGGTCACAAATCAAACTTTGATCAAAGCCGCTGACTCTTTGGTGGGTGAGCTGACTCAAAGTGGGTACCACCCAGCTGGAGTCAAGAGATTAGCTGTGACTAGACCATATGTACTTAGGAGTTCAAAGGTCCTTCCAGGCCATTGATGAATGTCACTGGGTGCTCTTCACCAAAAGGAAGGAAGCACATAGCTGTAGTAGCACATTGAGGAGGAGGTGGAAGATTAAGCTAGCTCACCACTGATAGATAGATATTCAATAAGCCATCCTTTATTGAGATTTCCTATTGGATTGTGGAAAAATCAACATACGATGAGGAACTTTTGAGTGGATCATTTGAATTAATTAATTTTTCCATTCTTGTCTTTCCTCTATATGACAATGGCATCTGATCTTTGGGAACATATAAAGGGTAACACCAGTCCCTCAGACTCACTAGATTCCTATGTCTCACCCTCTCCATATCCAATCTGGGCCAAAGCCTGTTGATTTCACCTTTGCAACATCCCTCTAATATGCCCCCTCTGCAGGCCCTTAGCACCTCATGTCTAGACTATTGTAATAGCCTGCTGATTGGTCTTGCAGCCTCAAGTTTTTTTTTTCCCCACTCCAATCCTTTTTCTGTTCAGCCACTAAAGGGATTTTTTTTTTAAAGTCCAGGTCCAATCACGTCACTCCCCTATTTAATAAAGTCCTTTGGCTTCCTGTTACTTTCAGGCTCAAATACAAATTGCTCTGTTTGGCACTCAAAGGCCTCCATAACCTAGCCCTTCCTACCTTTCCAGTTTTCTTACACCTCATTCCCTGGGTCTGTATTGCTAAAGAGACTATTGGCTAGATTATAAGCTTCTCCAGAGCCTTGACACAGAGTAAAAAAGAAAGAGCTATCTATGCAATAACAGCATGTCTGACAGATTCAACCTGGAATTAAGTCTCTCTTAGTGACTAAATGCAATTTCTTATCCCTAGACAAGTTCTGTCCTGATGGCAGACCTAGAGATCTTTGTATTTACTTATTTATCCCCTTCTATTGTATTACATTATTATATTAAAATTATAATATTCTTTATATTCTTTAATTATTGTTATATATATAATTATTAATTATATTAAAATTGGTGATAAAATTCTTAAGATAAGTGACTTTACTTGCGTAAACAAAACCTGCAGAGGGTTCACTTTAATAGGCTAACCAAGCATGTGAAATTTGGACTAGCCCCTGCGGCACATTCATATTGTCAGAGACAAAGCCACACAGTCCTCTTCCTACTTCCCTCCAAACTGCTCCCCACTCCAAATGTTGCAAAATGCACATCAGTGTACTAAATAAAGTTTAGATTAAAAGATAGAAGAAGTAGTTCTTTATAGAATATTTAAAATCAGGATTCTAGGGAGTTTAAGTACTGCAAACCTTATGCTTAAATAATTACCAACTAACACTGCATATTAACAGAAATAGTATCCTATAGCACTAGCTAATAATTTTCTGCTCCACTTTAAATTCAAGTAACATGTACAATTGCTTTGGTAGCTTAAGACATAGATTATTTTTTCTTCCTCACTCCAGATGAATGAACCAAAACTATGTGTTGGAACAGATTATAGAGACAGTTTTGTGTTTTCTTTGGGCCTAAATCTCTGAGATCTACAATGTCCAGACTGACTGTATGTTATTCTACCAGGTAGAATATTCTAGCATTCTATCAGAGTAAAAAGTAGAAACTATTAAAAAATAAAAGTTTCACATGTTGCATTCCCCTGAATTTTATTACAATAAAGAAGACTTGATTAATCTCATTACTAAAAAGCATTTTTGATAATAAGAATAATTTAATATAGAAGAGAAATCCCATACCCTAAAAGACTGCTAGCATAAAATCCATACTGTGCCTGGCATTACAAACCCAAAGAGTCTGGTTCTCACCTATATTTCCAGTCTTGTTGCTTCACATTACTCTTTTTCATGTGTTTTCCATTCCAGTCAAAGTGGCCTGCTTGCTGCTCTTCATTGTATGTGACATTTCATTTACTGTCTCCATGACTTTGCACAATGGGTCTCTGTTTAACACGTACTTTCACCTCTTATCCACCTGCTAGAATACCTGGAGTTCTTGAAAGCACAGTTCAGTTATCACCTCCTATACAAAGCCTTTCCTGATCTCCTCCACTTATTGGACTTTCTCTCACTTGAAATTACTTTATGTTGAATTACCAATCCCTTTTTGTATCCCCTCAACAAAATATAAATCTTTAAATGCAGAGGCTCTTTTGAGTTTCTTTTTGTCCCTAGTACCTTGAGCATAGCAGATACTTAATAAATGTTTGTTGAATTGAATTGGAATTGTATAATCTAAACCTCCCATTTGGCCCACAAGTGAAAGAATTAATTTAAGAATCTACCTCTTACTTCTAATACTCCACATCTCTCATCCCTGCTTATGACCCTCTACTAATAATGAGATGAATTAAGGATGACTAATTATTTTGACATGTTTCCATATACTATAAGTGTTAAATGACTGAGTTTTAAATAGAGTTATGTAGGTCACAATATAATAATAAAGAAAAGTGAACTACATGGAGATTAGTAAGAGGACAGGTTTAAAATTGCTTCTTAATTAAATACTCATGTGCCTCCTACGAATAATAAATAGACAAGTAAAAAAAAATTGAGAAATTATATCAAGGTAAAAAAAAGGACATATTTTTACCAGGACAATGTTTAGTATATTTTAAAATAGCCCTAGCATAGATAGCATCTGTGACACTCCCCTTTCTTATGTGGGGCTTCCTGGATAAGTGCCTAAATTCAAGGTACTCTAGGGGTCCACCTCTACTCATAAATCCCTAAAAATATGTTTACTTTTCCCTCCAGTCAGCCAGAGTACAGTTAGTTCAAAGTAAATGCTTTTAATGAAATAGCACAGTAAGAAATTTAAGATAGATATGCCCTGTCTTTATTAAGGACATACTGTCTCACAAACATGCATACAAACAGCAGTGGAGAGAGTAAGAATGCATAGAAATCATACATTAAAAAGACCGCATCTGGGGAATATACCAAATCCCCAATGAATCAGGACCATCTATGTCATTTGGTAATGTCACTGTATTACTCTCACTTAGTCTTCTCCTCACTGGGTCTGCACCCTACTGAGAACTTTGCTCCAAAGGACTCCACTGGTGTCATAGTTTTTGCTTGCAAAATTGCCTCTTCGGCATGAGCCTAGCCATTTCTCCTTCAGTCTGTCATAGTACAATGGCTAAAACTTCACCCAATAAGGGCAACCTGGCAATTCTTTAGTCATAGCCACCACACTCTGCTAACAGAAGCCAGGCAGGGTCCACCTGGGATGAGATAAGATAAGATAAGACTTTTATTTTGAAACCCTTGGACTAAACTGGAAATCAAAGTGTTTGACAGTTATCAAGTTTAGATTCTCATAATTAGTCACACTCCCAATATCTTCTTTAATTTTGCTGTAAATGATTTTGAGCCAGAAAAAAAGTACATTAAAGAATCAATATCAATATTCTTTCTGCAGACCCTTTCATCTCCAGTTCCTGTCTTTACTATGCATTATCTATCTGGGTAACAAAGATGGAAAGGTTTGGTGCTGTTTTATCTAATAAAACATCTCAGTCTCCCTATATGTAGGTTATGTAATTTCCATTTATTTCTGTATTTGTTATTTTTATTTAAAGCTGGGATAAAAATGTCTAAGGCTAGAAATATGCAATGTTAAAATAGTGAGTAAAGCCAGCCAATTCAGTTAAAAATAACAGTCTAATTAATTTTTGTTCTTTTGCAGACAGAACAACTTGAATGACATTTTCCATTTTTCACTTAGAAATGGAGGCTCACTTAGATATGGTCTAATTCCATTAAATCTCTGGCATAGCCAAATAGTGGTTTAAGTAAATCATGTGAAAAATACATTTTTTCATCTTTGTCCTTTAATACATGTGAGAACTATTTCCATCAAGGAATTTTGTCACTTTGAAATCATAACAGTTTATATTCATATTTCATTTTACAGCACTTTCCATACAGTATTTCACTTAGTACAATAACCCTGTAGGATAGGGATCACAATTACTATTATTCTCATTTTACAGTATAGGAAATGGAGGCTGTGGTATGGTGTGTGTGTGTGTGTGTGTGTGTGTGTGTGTGTGTATGTGTGTGTGAGAGAGAGAGAGAGAGAGAGAGAGAGAGAGAGAGAGAGAGAGAGAGACAGAGAGAGAAGAGAGAGAGACTTACCCAAAGAAGCTACCCAGCCAGCAGGGGTATAATGAAGAAAGCCAAAACCTTGGCTTTTGGTTTCAACATCATTCTCTTTTGTTGCTCCATGCTACTTCTCAATAATCACACAATTATGGTATTAATAAGAAACCCCAATAATGTTTATTGAACATTCACTCTTTGCACACAACTGTGGAGAGAGGCCTAGATACAAAGAAGTATGAGTCATGACACCTGTTCTCAGTTTAGCTAGGAAGATGCTGGCATACATATTAAAAGCTATTTAAGAATAAGACTTCAACAAGTTCAAGACAATGAAAAATGAGCTATTAAAAGACAGTAATTGCTCAGTTGACAACTAAATTGCATGGATACTGGGACCAGTGCACCTGGGCCTTGCCACTATGTAGATTATTGGAAGTGAAATCATTCTAACAGATGGAATGTTGCTGTCTTTTTACATTAGATAGAACTTTAGATAGTTAAGATCCTAGGGAGTATGTATGCTCTTGTTTCATATAGGGTCTACAGAATGTCATTGACATGCAACATAATATAGCTTATGTTATTTGCATCTCAATTATACATAATCACTTCATAAATGTGTTTGTATATATGCACTTATATGCAGTCACTTCTTAAATGTGTTTGATAATGATAAAAAAGCTGAAAATAATATGATGTTTGAGCTATACATTTTCCTACCTCTATATGTTTCAGCAGATATGAGGAAAAGGAAAGTTTGTTCTGTGAAAGGCAACATATAGACCCATGAATATACCGAAAATAGTTCACAAATCTGGCCCAACTTTTGAATAAACTAAGCTTCAGATTTATAACAAAAACAAAATTAGGAAATGTACATTTGGCTTGGTCATATTTTATAAAATATTTAGATCTGAAGAAAACTGCTCATTTTGCATATATCAGGGCTATCCAACTCTCCTTTATTATTACTTTTTGCAGTTTTAATACTGTACTATTAGATTGAACCCCACCCCCACTCATTCATGGTTGCAATTACTGTACGTTTCTGAATATTATTGTTGAACCTTATTCTCCATGGGAGTTAATATATTATAAAGAATTTCATGTCATGTATATATATATACATATACATATGTATATGTATATATATATGTATATATATATACATATTTTAGTCAACTGGACAGTGCCTGTAGAAACTTAGCAATGGCAAATATTTCAGACAGCCAGCAATATTACTAATAGGTATATGTTTATCGACACATTGGTAATTCAGTGAAGCATTATAAGTATAAGGCAAAAAATCCCATGTCTGTGTCATTCTTTTATTTTTAACAATAATTTCACTGAATGGATTACTTAACATTAAGGAAGTTAGTAATCTTTTGGCTACTTGCCCTCAACTTTGGTTCTTCCAATGCAGCCAAATCAAATGTGTTTATTTTCAAATCCAGTTAGTTTTAAGGTCAGTGACATACTATGCTCCTAATTCTGGGATAAGATAAACAGATGTAAGTAGTGTCAAACTTGCTGATCTAATTATAATATTGGCTTAGCTGAAATGATTTGGTAATTTTAGGATGTTGAACAGTTGTACAAGTTGTTATGTTTGCAAATGAAACTTTAAATATATTTAAGTCCCATTCACTACTGAGTTGATTTTTTAAAAAAAATTAACTTCCCTTTTAAAAGTACACATCATCCTTTAAGTATCATTGACACCTCTTACAAAGGATCCTGGGACTTGTCCTTGTCATGGTATAGTTGTTGTGGTATAATTTTCAAATACAAGTTCAGAAACTTAAGAGGTGAAAGGGAACCGAAAGGGCATCTAGTCCAAATCCCTTATTTTTAAATGTAAGGAAACTGAGGCCCAGAGAAATTAAATTACTTGCCCAGCCCTCTTTCCACTGCACCTTGCTCACTGACAATTAAGTGACAGCATTATCTTCTATTGACTAAACATTTAGGATTATGTTTTCTCTGTTTTGTAATCCTTTATACTTGACTGGTTGAGGATCCATATAAGAACCTTGCTTGAATCTTCTGACTATTGAATAGGTACAAATTGAGTATGGCAATGTTGAGAGCACCCTAGCACTTCTTTTTCTAGATTCATTTTTTTTTTTTTGAGAATTCAGTCCCTTTGAGAACAAAGAATCCAGAAAACAAAGACCCCAGTTTTCTGTCTTTTGGCTCTGCAGGATGCCATCTTGTATTGTGAAAGTTGAAGTGAGAATGAAGTGGAGTAGGATGGGGAATTAAGAAAGATGGTAGAGAATTTATATTCCTACCCATATGTAAACCTGTAGAAGATTTTCTATTTATTAGGGCCTAATTAGAAAGTTGGTAAGAAAGGGGAGGAAGATAATCAGAGAATAAAGCAATGTTGCCTAATTTTTATAAGCTTTGAAAGTCATTTAGACAGAGTGCAACTGAAAGCATATGAAACCAATTCTAACCTAGATTTTGGTCCCTCACCCCTGTTCCCTTCAGTTCTCCAAAACTCCATTGGACCTCTGATATCTATGAGAAAATTAGGCAGTACTCCATCTAACACACAGCATTTCTTCATTTGACAAGTGAGTAAGCCTTTGTGCTATAAACCTACTTTCCAAATGAATGCTGATCTATCTTGTCTTTTTCTGAAAGCTGTTATAACTACAAGGGTTGTATGGATCTAGCCAGAGCATAATGACAAATCAACTGTTACATAAAATTTCATTCCCCATGCAGCTGTCCAGTTCTTAGTATACAGATGGTACATTGATTTTTTTCTCTTTTTTCTGACAGTTCTTTCCTTCCTCTTTCCCTTTCCCCTAAAGACTGTTTTCCTTCGTGATCTTATATGATTCAATTCTCAATCCATATGTAACTGGGGAGCCCTTTAAATATGACCATTTCATTGGAAACCAGAGATTCTTAGCAAAGATATTATTCTTCAGTGTTGCATGCATGTTAATGAGGTGACTGACTTAACTTATTTTCAGTTAAAAGTAGATATTCATGAGTTTAGTAAAAAGAATCTTTGTCCTCAATAGGCTGCCTTCTTGTCCAGTTCCCTTTGATCAGAACAAATGACAGAATTTAAAGTCAGAAGAGGTGAACAGGAAATTCTCCAGCTTCTATCAAATCATATTTTGGCATAAAAATGAAAAAAAAGCTAATTCTTTACATATTTAAATTAATGTAAGGACCCACATTTTTTAAAGTCTTTGGAAGTACTTTAAATTACCTTGTTCTTTTAGATTGCTTTTTTTCTCCTCTCGCTCAGATCAAGCCCAGTCTTCGTCATTATCACTACCTTCAGTTCCTTGACTCTTCTCCCATCTCTCTTCCCCTTTCTTCATTTGCCAGCATGAGTAGCCCTGACCCTGCACTAGCTCATTATCCTAAAAACCATCACTCAGTCCCTGACCATCTGCAATTGCTGACTTGTTAATCTTCAGCAATAAAGTGACTTCCAGTTTTTCCCCTTACCCTCTGGTGCTGAATTTCAATGCAGTCACAAAATCAGGCTTATTTTATTTTAGCTGTACACGTGCTGTTAATCATCAATTTGTCTATTCTAATCTCCCTGCATAATTTGCCATAGAAAATATTCCATTTTTTGGTCTCTCCTGAAGCCCATAACTCTACTTCCACCAGGAAAATTTACAGCAGATAACAACTTCCTTCCTTGAGAAGATAAGCATTCTTTGAGTTTCTCCCTTCCACTCTAGGAATTTTCTGTCTCATAACCCATTCTTTGCACCTTCCCTTTAGTCTCAGAGGAAGTTATCCTAACTCCTTCGTATAATTAATCCTGCTACCTGTGTCCGATCTCATCCATCCCTGCGTCCTTCAGCACCTTACTTTTGTTAACATCTTCACTTTCACATTTATTATTTATTTATTCACTCTCTGCTACCACTGTCTCATTCTCATTCAGCTATTAATGTGTTGAAACTCTCCTAAAGAAAAACTAAAAAGGCTTTCCTTTGTCCTCCTGATCCGTTCGGTTCTTGTCCTCCCTGCCCCTTTTATTTATAGCTAAAGTTCTTAATCAATTAGACTGAATCCAAAGTGTCTGCTTTCTGACCTCTTTTTTTTCCCTCAGGTTTCTCTTGGAATCTGGAATTCACTTCACTATGCTACTGAAATTCTTTTCAGAGATCACAAATGACCTGCTAATCCCTCAACTCAGAGACATTTTTTAGTCTTCATCTTCCTCAATTTCATTATTTGACTTTGTTAACCATCACAGTTTTTATTTTTCCTTTTTCTTTGGATCCCTAGTTCTTAGGGTTATTCCTGTAACATAGTGAATACTTAATAAATGTTTGTTGATTGATCACATTATTTCAGAATTCTATCCTCTCTTGACTTCAGTGATACCATGTTCTCTTGGGTGTCCCAACTCTGAACCACACATGGTCTGTATTGTTTATTTTTTTTCTATTTCCCAAATCATTCATCACCAGGATGTGTCCTCAGCCCACTTCTTTTCCCTTACTATGCTCTGTTTTTGAAGACTACTGGCTCCTGAATCAGAAAGTGGCTCTAGGGTCAAATTCTGCCTCTATCAATACCTGGGTAACACTGCCAAAGCCACTTAATCTCTTTGGCCTGGAGTTTACCTATAAAATGAATGGTGTCTGAAGACCCTTGTACCCCTAGATCTATAATCTTATGAAGATCACTCATAACTTTAACTGCCTACTCTCTACAAATGATTCTAATCTGGTTTCTTTTCTGAGCTCCAGAATTATATTTACAAGCTAGGATGCCTCTAATTGCCTACAGACTACACTTTTAAATCAACATTTCAAAAAGCAAGCTTATTATCTTCCCTTTGAAATCTACTCTTTCTTCTGACTTTATTCCTTCTGCCAGTCTTCCCACTAATAACATTCTTCTATGTCTGAAGTCCTGGTGCTATATTTGATTCTTCTCTCTTTACATTATTCTCCTTTCATATTCTATCATCCCTTTTCTTCACTGAAATTGTTGCCAGCCTAGTTCATATTCTTACTATGACTTGCCTAGACTATTAGAGTAACTTCCTAGCAGATCTTTCCACTTCCATTCTTGTGTGCCCATTATACCTCTTCAATTCTAATTTTCCTTTCACATAGATCATATCACTTCTTAGGTACCCTTTTGCCTACTAAGTCATGTTCACAAGCCTTACTGTGACTTTCAAGTCCCTCTCAATCTGGTAACACTCCATCTACTTTCACCTCAAATTATTCCCCATCATAGACTCTATATTGTGAAAACTATACTATAAACTGTCCTCCAAATACCTTCTAAACTTTCCCATCTCCATGTATTTGCTCATGCTGTAGTGTATGTCTGGAATGCCTTTTTTCCTCTCCAATTGAGTTCTACCTAAAACCTTGTTGAGGCTAATTCAAATATTACCTCCTTTTAAAATTAAAACTGGTATTCTTCTTTGATCTCAGGTGCTATTTAGACCATACTTCTCCTCTGAGAATCTATCTCCTTTGAGAATTTATCACTTTTGAATTTATCAGGTACCATTTTATATTTGAACTATTGCCATTCCCTACAAGATTATATGTTAAATGGGGTCAAACACTGGCTTTTCTAATTTTTAAATCCCTAATTGTGCCTAGAACACAGTAGACTGTTGGCATATTTGAATAATATTTCATTTTAATGAGTTAAATTTCCCTGTGTGGCTAGTTCTACTATGCGATATTGTTATTTCTAAATAAAAGGAATTACATAGTTATTAATTTTTTATTTTCAGAAGACCTATTTTATAACAGAAAGACATATAGTTCTGTTGCATTCTTGGGAAATGGGTATATATTTTCATACATACACACACATACACACACACACACACACACACACTGCATCCTGAGCCATCTCTGGTCATCTTGATCTATATCTGGCAACTGGACCCAGATGACTCTAGAGGAGCAAGTGAGACTGGTGACTTTGCACAGCCCTCCCTCCCTCAAATCCAATTCAATTGCAAGTAATGTCCTCATCTTCCTGATGTCTTGGTCCTCTTTAAGAATGAAAGATAAACCACAACACACAACATATATACATATACATGTGTGTATATAATATGTAACATATACATATTTATATATTGCATATGTCATATTACATATTATATATAATTTCAAAATACACGGGGAAAAAAAGAAGTAGAACACCAGGTATCACTGACCAAATGGTTCTCACTTTTTCATCTGATAGCATGTGTGACAAAATTTTGCCTTGAAAATATATATACAGAGACTTATGTTCAACTGTCTGAATTTCCATTGTTGTTTATGGGCTTGTGTTGGAAATCCAGTTATAGAATTTAATTCTTAATAATGATTTATTATGATACAATTTTCCTTAGTCCTTTCTATGTCATCTTTCATAAGAAACTACTTATGAAAATGTTTGTTTCTTTTGGACTGCCCTGGGATCATGTACTTAAAGCAATTCCTTTAACAACCCATTATGGAATGATGCATATATATAACTGCTATATGTGTAAGGTCAATTTGACTGGTTAGGTGCAGACAGGGATTGAATGGCCATACGTGATGAATTTCATATCGCATTAGATTTGCTTTTTGACTAAATTAAATACAGATGATTGTAAGACTCTAAACTCAGAACCTTAATATTATCATCAAGAATGGTGGGGCAAGGGCAGCTAGATGGTACAGTGGTTACAGCACCAGCCCTAGGGTCAGGAGGACCTGAGTTCAAATCCGGCCTCAAACCAAACACTTGACACTTACTAGCTGTGTGACCCTGGGCAAGTCACTTAACCCCAATTGCCTAAGGAAAAAAATTAGGGGAAAAATTAGTGGGACAAAAGTCTACCTGTGTTGAAATTGTACTAAATAAAATGCCAAGTTCTTCCTTTGATTTTGATATGAAGGTAACATTTTATTTAATTTTGTCATTAAATATAGTGACCCCATATGGGGGCTCAAAACAAATGTTGACAACCTTCAATCTTGAGTAGTCTTTAGCTTATTAATTAGCTATAGTCATTTAATTATTGTTGTAATTGAAAGTATTTTTATTTCAGTTCTCTCCTTAGATTCTATTTTTTTTTAAATTCAGTATCTGAGTAATCTGTACCTTGGTAAAAAGGATAGAATTTTCAATAACAAAAATGAACTGAAAATGATTTTTTACAGATTCTTTCACCTTACATTGTCATCTGTTCCACCTATTATGTGGCACCTGTAAATAATGGGCCATTTTTAATGGATTGACATTTCTAATATATAGCAATTAAGAGAATGACAAAAAAAATGTCATAAATGGGTTAATGTTCACTGTGGAAATCTTTATAAATTCTCTCATCAAATCTCATTGTTTGAACTGATGTCATGTCTTCATTAAGCCAATAGTGTGTTCACTAACAACAATAATTATAATAGTAATGGATCTGTCTCTCACAAAATCGATTTTAGTTTTCTTAATGGAAATCACACTAAGGTAGATACATTAGTACCTGCTTTGCTGTTGGACTCCAAGAATCACTAGGCATTTCCTTCTGTTGTTGTCCAGTTGTGTCCAAATCTTTATGACCCCTTTAATGATTTTCTTGGCAAAGATACTGGGCTAGTTTGCATTTCCTTCTCCATCTAATTTTACCAGATGAGGAAACTGAGACAAATAGGGTTAAGTGACTTGACCAGGGTCACACAGCCAGTAAGTGCCTGAGGCCATGTTTGAATTCAGGAAAATGAGTCTTCTGACATCAGGCGTCATTTTCTATCCACTGTGCCACCTACTTGCCTGGGCATTTCCTAATTCACAGTTGAAATCTACTCTATGTATTGTCTGTCCTAATTAGAATGCAAGTTCCTTGATAGCAGGAACTGTCATGCTTTTTTTCTTTTTTGTATCACTGTCATAATGCTTTTTGCATCTGTTGTTACATGTAACTTGCCTTCCATTTTCTCGTCAACATGATCTTCTTTGCTGGTACAGGCTTATAGTCCGCCCATGTCCATTCATTCTTTGTCATCCTTGTTCATTACTTTGCATAAGTCCCCTAGAAAAGAGTCCACTTCTGAGATAGAGATCTTGTCCCAGTTCTTTTAATAGTTTATGTATACAAGAGGGACGCTAGTGCAGCCCATCTACTATCTCTTTGTCTTATTATATGACCATTCTGTCTCCTTTTTCATTCATAAATGTTCTTGAAGATGTGTATTACAGACCTTCTAGCTCACATTATTATTGATAATATATTGTAGCCTATTTATACCTCCATGTGTCTTCATTTCCCTTTGAGTCGCCTGCAATTTTGATCCTTTTGAGATAATTTCTGGTATTGAATTAAAAATTAGTGTTTGGTGCACATCTCTTAAGAAGAAAATAAAAGCTCTGGAAATTTTTGATGATAAATATATGATGGGGATTTAAGGATCAGAGCATGAGGAAAGATCCAAAGATTCCAAAGGTCATTTTAAAAAATGTGAATTATATTCCTAAGCAAACAGTAGTGAAAAAGAATAAGAATGTTTTTTCCTCAGTGGGATCAGTGAAATAACATGATCCTTGCTTTCCAAGAAATGACATAAACTACCAATAGCATTAAGTAATTTAGACATTTAGTCTGGAATCACCTTGGGCCAACATCAAGATATACGGGAATGAGAAAGAAGGAGATTTATCTCCCTCCATTTCCAGAAGATGTTTAACTAGTGCCCTCTGGAGTATAAAGGGAAGAAGTGGTCTGATGTATAAAAGGGTTATGGGAAATGTCTCATCAATTCATCATAATAACAAGCCAAGTTCAATAGAATTTATATAAGTCTGGTTACTTGCCTTTGGATAAATAAACATAGTCTAAGGTGGAATAAATAAACCTTATGTCCCCTTCTGTGTTACCTTGGAGAAACTTAACAGTCTGAAGCAAATTCCTATGTACAAAAAAATGACAAGACATAATAAACCCCCTATCCTATGTACTGAATCAAGGAAAATAAAAACCTCTAAGTTATTCTCACAGTAGCAGAAATCTTCAAAGCTTAGCCTTGAACAAATTTTATGGTGTTCCAGTCTAATACTCTCAGTTATCAAATAAGGAAACTGAGGCTCTGAGAAGTTAAGTTACTTACCCGTGGTCATAGAGTTAATAAATAGAAGACCTAGAATTTATATCCATTTAATTCAAACTCCCAAATTACTCTTTCCCCTTCACATACTATAGCAAGTTTTCTTCTTCACAATGGCATTCATAGTAGCAAAGGCAAGTAAAGATAGGCTTCTAAGCCACAAATAGGAGAACATTGAAATTATAGGTCCACAGTCAGAAAGGATCTGAGCTGCTTTAGAGTCCAAGACCTTACTTGTTCACCAGTATCTTGTACACATGCCCAAAAGTCACAACAAATATAGTAGTGGGTGATCAAAGGCACAGAGAGACAGACAGACAGAGAGAGACAGACAGACAGAGACATGGGAGAGATAGAGACAGAGAATGGGTCAGTCTAATTGCTGGGAACTTGGGAACTTTCTAGTTTAGGGTTTGAAATAAACAGGAGAGTTTTGATTCACATCTTTATAATTTCTCTAAAACATAGAAGAGCACATGACTATGGATCAAGATGTATATACTTGGAGCTGGAGTAACCTTTATGAGGCCATTGTCTCAGTCAATTTGATTTAAGTGGCATAGTTTAAGGCAAGAAGATTTGAGTTCTGAGTATACCTCAGTACTCTACTTGCTAGGTCACCTAACTTCCTTGGACATCAGTTTTCTCTTTTGTAAAAGGACCAGGTTGGATTACATGATCTAGGAAATGTTGATCTGGGAATTCCTTCTAATTCTTTTTGTTTGTTCTGTATGATCCTTGTTTCTGTTCTTCTGTAAGACAATTTAGGAGGCATGTCTTGTGTTCCTCACTGGTCTCTATGTAAGTCTACAGTTGGGCCAGGTGACATCAGAGACAGATTATGTTAAAGAAGATTATGTTAAAGTATTGACAACGACCTAGATTTGATGAGGTATAGAGGTTTAGGAGTGCTGGGACCCTGAGATCATGACAAGACGGTCCTGCCTTAAAGAATTTGACTTAAGCCTTCTTTCAGCCAAAGACAAGGTTTATTTTTATTTACTTATTTTATTTTTAGGAAATTGGGGTTATTAAGTGACTTGCCCAGGGTCACACAGCTTGTAAGTGTCAGGTGTTTGGTTGGAGGCTGGATTTGAACTCAGGTCTTCCTGACTTCAGGGCCAGTGCTCTATCCACTGCACCACCTAGCTGCACCTTCAAAGACAAGGTTTATTAAAGATCTGCCATATTAGCCAGACTCTTGAGGAATCTGAGAGTCTGTGAGGTATTGGCTAGATTCTAACAATCTAAACCTTTGGCTAGATTATAAGAATCTGAGCACCTCAATGGAGATAAAATGGACCTTACATACAGAAAGACTGTGGGAGGGATCCAGGAGTGGCCAAGTAGTTTGAGGGGATTGTGAGGTAATTGAATGCCAGAGACCTGGACCACTTGGCCAGGGGAGAATGGAGCCTAGCTAGGATTAAGGGTAGGAAGTGGCCTGGGGCCATAGGGAGGTAGACAATGGAGGGCTAGGCTAGGTTAAGGGTAACAGAATTGGGAGGTTGGGTATAGGCAATGACAAAAGGCCAGTTGATGGAACTATAGCCTCATGCAAAGTCCAGAGATTTGGCCTTGTGGAAAGTCCAGGGTTTTCCTTTTTGGGGTCTAGATCCTATCTTCCTCCTTCAAACAAATGGGACCCAAATTCTTTTGGGGTAAAGTATGAAGGTCTTGGCTTCTGAAACTGCTTCCTGCTGGCAAGAGGCATAGAGTTGTCCTGCCTCCCGGGGGTCCCAAAGAGGAGGTTGACTGGAACCAAGCACAAGCTGCATCTGGGGAATGATGGAGGGACATTGGCTGGTACCCACTGTTTGCTATCAAGTGTAGGTGAATGGCCTGTAGTCTGGAAGACACAAATCTGACAGAAAAGTCTTCAGGGCCCAAATGACAGGATAAAACATCCTTAGCTCCATTTGGATTCAGATAATTCAGTTTTCCAACCACGCAGTATCAAATCCACCTCACAGCCAGACTCAGGAATAGCCAGGTGGGTAACATTCCTTTTCAAAGGAACCTAATGGGAAACTGAGCCAGGAGGATCCATCTTAGTCTGAGGCTAAGATTGTCCTCTCAGATTTTCCTGAAACTGACTTCCCACCAGTATCACATTCTCTGAGTAGCTTGTGGCATTTCTCTCAGATAGTGGATTATTTATTATTGATGGCTTATGATCCATCAGACCACTCAAAATAAAATCCTACAAGATTTTACCTCAAACAACAAGCTTCATTAATCACAGCTTAGGAAAAACTTTTCCAGGATTTACATCTCAAACTTAAATTTGGCCTGGTGTAAAAAGCCAATCATTAGAGATTCCAAACACTTGCAAATTCTCAGCAAGCCATACATAACCCAAACAAGTTTTTTGGCAAGTTTACACATTAAAACAGTAACTAACAATAGCCAAATTATTTTAGCGGCAACCAGATAATGAAAAGTTGCTTGACATAACTGATACAAAAAGTTCACCAATTTGAAACTTGAAGCAAACCCATTTACCAATCAAGTGACTTGAATTTTGTTAAGTGCTTTTCCAAATTACTTTACACAGAGAATCAACACCTCATCATTAATAGTTAAAACTACAAATTTAAAAGCATGTACTTACCCATGTTTGGAGGCTAGCTTCATTACCTTGAGCAAGATTTGCTGAAGCTGGGTGATGTTTCCAGGGAAAGGTTACCCTAGGCCCCAAGGTCATTGCCATGGGGTCTCATGCTGTAGCTGCTGCCCCTCCTTCCTCCTTCCTCCTTCCTTTCCCAGGTGAGGGAAGGTAAAATCAAAGGTGAGGGGTAAGGGGTGAAACTCTCTTCTCTGATGACAGGGGTTAACAGATACCCTCTTGACTCAAGGGAAGGAAGTGAGAGAAAAGAATGACCAGGGTTGTAAGGAGGAATTTCAAAACTCCTTAATGATCAATCATAAAACCTCCAGAATCAGCTAAGATATTTTTAGCTGTTCTAACTTTTCCTTCCTCCATGAAGGAGGATTCAGAGGTGTAGAGGGAAGGGAGTAAATAAGCCTCAGGGAACCATAAAGCAACTGCAGTTTTCCCCAATTCCTTAGCGCTGAGAGAATTGACAGAATTGGGCATACACTTCCAGATAGGGTGTCCATCCTTCTCCTCTATGCTGTGGAAGGTGTATCCAGGTCAATAGCTTCAAACCAACTCGGTGGATAGAGGGCCTGAGAGCATCAGGCTGAATGTGAGACAGTCTTGTAAGTGCCTGAAAAGCATCTCCAAGCCTTGGTGCTTGAAGAGCAGCCCCAACTGCAGAACAAGAAAGGAGGGGGAGATTGGAGGTTTACATACCTTCTAGTCTTGGCTGGAGAAGAACTTGGGGTTAGGCAGTTTCCCTATATGGGCCACTAAAATGTTGAGGTTTAGGGGTACTGGCATCCTAATATCACAACACATGGGTCCTGTCTGCAAGAATTCAACCCAAGCCTTCTTTCAGCCAAACACAAGGTTTATTAAAACATCCGTCATATTAGCAGACTCTTAAGGAGTCTGAACATTATTAGTAAGCTATTGGCTAGATTCTAAGAATCTGAGCACCTCAATGGAGACAAGATGGACCTTATATACAGAAAGACTGTGGGAGGGATCTAGAAGTGGCCAAGTAGTTTGAGGGGACTGTGAGGTAATAGAATGCCAGAGACCTGAACCACTAGGGCAAGGGAGAATGCCACCTAACTAAGGTTAAGGGTGAGAAGTGGCCAGAGGTCATAGGGAGGTAAGACAATGGAGGACTAGGCTAGGTTAAGGGTAACAGAATTGGGAGGTTGGGTGTAGGCAATAACAAAAGGCCAGTTAATGATAATAGCCTCAGGCAAAGGCCAGAGATTTGGCCTTGTGGAAAGTCCAGAGTTTTTCCTTTTTGGGGTCTAGATCCCATCTTCATCAGATTTAGATGTGGCTGAACTTCCATACTCAGATTACCCCACATCCCCATGGGATAGATGCCTAGTATCCTAGGAATCAAAAGTCTTCCTGAGACTTTCTACCATGTCATAGCAACTGTGTAGAGTTTTCTTTTTCCTAGCTTGACAGAATATTCAGTTTCAAATAATAGCCATCTCTTAATTTGTGGAAGTAGTTTCTATATAGAAAACATTTCTTTAGATGAACATTCATAACGTGAAAGTGAAATACTTATTCAATTTCTCTTCCACAGGGTAATGGCATAAAATTACCCTGAGCAAAGACTCCATCAACTGGTGGTGAATATACTGGCAATGAGCCCCTCCAGACTTACCTTAACTGGTCCTTAGACAATGGACATGCTGTGTAGTTGGCACTGAACTTGAAGCCATTCTATTTAGGCAGAACCCATGAGAGTTTCAGCTTTCTGGAAGAGCTTTTGATAATGTAGGTTACTTTATCAAAATGGAGTGAGGTAAAAGATACTATCCAGACAAGGTATATGATTGGAAAGAAAAAAAAAAGTGGAAAGTGAGAGGGATAATGAACAGCTTGAGTGCTTCACTAGTAAATGCACAATTAAAATTTAAAAAAAAAAACCCTAGAGAAAAGCCTCAAGCATTTTGATAGACCTTTTATGAAAGGATATGAATAAGAATCTTGTAGAACAAAAAGCCATGAATGGGTTGTAATCTCTATCACTGGCAGAAGTACCAGGACGGAATCATGCATATATTAAAGTATTTTATAGTTCAGTTGAAACATGGAGAGTAAAATAGTAACAAGTGGAACACTTGTTCTCCTTTATAATGAAAAATTATAATATTTTGCTGGATTTGCAATCTTATTGCAATGGATATTCCTGCCAACAGAGTAGGTGGCAACCAGCCCATGCTTTTTTATTCCATGTTTCTTTTTCCCATGTCTTCATAAATCTTCCATAAAGATTCATTAAATCTCATAAAAACACCATAAAACTTTCATAACCACCCCCCCCCATTCTATTCCACATGCTAAGGTCATTCTTGACTTTGAGTAGGTAGCAATGAAATTCCCCACAGTCAGTACATGACTGGTATACCTAATTTTGCATCCATTTCCATGATAATGTTTTACACCACTTTGCACTGTAGTTCTTCCTTTTAATGTAGGGCGGCTTTTTCATACTCTCTATTCATCTCTCCATTGCCATTTAAGTGGCCTACTATATTACTTTAATTCTTTGAATAGCATACAAGCTCCCATGTAGCAAAACTACAGAACTAAACTTCTAAATTATATCCCCTAATGCCACATTAAGTTTTCAAAAAAGAGAATTATTTACAAGTTGCAATTAAAAAAAAACCTCTTGTATGAAATAGAAGTGATGAGGTCTAGAAGTTTGGGGTGCTGGGACCCCAAGATTGTGACATGGGCCCTGCCTGAATGAATTCAACCCAAATCTTCTTCCAGCCAGAGAAAAAGTTTATTAGAGATAAATCATATAGGCCAGACTATTAAGGAATCTGAACATTAGTGACACCCATAGGGACTAGCTGGCATGAGAAAGTCTCAGCCTTTTGAGCATGAGACAGTCTCAGTGTTTGAATGGGGGCCAGGGTGGATCTTATATACACTAAAGTAACTTTGGGTGGCCAGAGGAGAGGGAGGGGGCTGGGAAAAGGGTCTAGGTGAGAATTCTGATTGGAAAGTCTGAGAGATTGAATAGACAATGTGAGTAGATAATGAGACAAAATGGAAGGAAGAAGTTTGAAAGGCATCTGAATAAGGTCAAAAGATGGGGCTAGGGCTTTCAAAGGGAGATAAGTGGAATCAATAAGGAACCATTTGAGACCCTAGTAAGGAAAGTTTAAGGGTTTTTTAGGACATGTAGACAAATGGGAGTCAGATTCCCTTTGCGGCAAGGTGCAAATATCTAGGCTTGGGCCCACACCCCATCAGAAGTATTATAGAATAGTAATTACTGTGAGATTATTGGAGAGTTTTGCTTGCAAAGGACAATGCTGCAGAACTGAGTGTGGGATAGGATAGTGCGGTTTTGGCCCAGGCCAGATAAGGTAAAATCAAATTGTCAGAACTGAGGGACACAGGGACGGTGTCCATATTACCCGTGGGGAGGAGATAGGTTTTAGAATCTGAGTAGAGAAGTCATGACATAGGAAAAAAACAAAAATAACAACGACAATAAAAAACTTCATTCATTATACTAAAAGTCCATAACTAAGGAGGGTTACAAATTGAGTATAGTGGGCCAGCTGTGCTTTCATTGCTAAAATGTACTTAGAATCATAGAATTGGATGGTACTTGAATCATCTAGGTCAACCCTTACCTGAGGCACTGATGGGGTGTGGCCCAAGCTGAGGTCTTAGCCCCTTGCCCTAGAGGGAATCTGGCTGTCATTTGTCTGCAGGCCCCAGCCCTCATTTCCCTTTGAAAGCCCTAGCCCCACCTGTTTGATCTCATTCAGATGCCTTTCAGTTCATTCATTATCTATTCCCATTGTCTATTCAATCTCTTAGACTTTCCAATCTGTATTCTCACCCAGACCCTTTTCCCAGACCATTTGCCCATACCCCTTCTTTGGCTACCCAAAGTCACTTTAGTATATAAGATCTATTCTGGCCCCCATTCAGATGCTGAGAATCTCAAGCCCAAAAGTCTGAGACTTTCTCATGTCCACTAGCCCTCATGGGCATTACCTGGCCTATGTGATTTATCACTAATAAACTTTTGCTCTGGCTGGAAGAAGATTTGAGTTGAATTCTTTCAAGCAGGGCCCGGTACCTCGATCTTGGGGTTCCAGCAGCACCCCAAAGTCCTAGACCTCTTCAGCACAACTCCCTTAAATTGTGTTTTTACATTTCTTTGTTGAATATTAAACTCATTCTAAATATTCCTTTTAAAAATTAAAAAAAGAAATTATGGATGAACCACAGTTAATTACAAAACCCATTTAAAAGACACCCTTAAATATTATAATTTATGTAAGTAATCTGATTCTATAGCTCTAGATCTATAACTATACAGTATTTAGATAAAGTAGAGAGGGTTTCTTTATTTTGGAGAAGTAGATGGGGGCAGAGGAGGGAAGGAGAATATAAAAATAATTGAGACAAAACAAGGAGACTAGAGATGAACTTCAGTGCCTGAATTAGCAGTAATATGGCTAAGTAGGAGAGACAATTTCTTCTGGCTTATCTGTGTTAATTCTTTTGTAGAGACCCAAACCCCAGGGATCAGGAAATAGGCTCCAAAAATGGCTTGAGCCTGTGGGGCAGAGATACCCTACTGGAGAAAAAAAAAAACTTATTTTAACCAAGATTTGGAATCTGTTCTTTACCATGATAATAGATAACAGTTTAACTAAGGATGCCAGATAAACTGAAAGGAGAGAAAAAGGTCACAAACTCTATACCAAATGGAGCAATTCCTGGCAGTAACCCTAGCAACTAGGTGATCAGTAAAACACAGAATCTGTGCATCTGGTGGAAACTACATGGAATCTAACGAACTACCTGGTGAGAACAGCAGGGAAGGAGACTAACAGAGAGGGAGGTATGATTTCAGTGCCCCTCCTGTCAGATTTCTGAGTTGTCCCTTTATATATGTGATGGGATATGGGCTCTAAACCCCATCCCCCCCATGAATTTCAGGAACCCAGCCCCTGAACTTTCCTATTTAGCCCAGTCCCTGGCTTTCACTTGAAACAATCCACTTATCCCAGAATAATCCTTTCAAGGGTCCTTTCATTGTGGCTCTGACCCAGCTCCAACCGTCAATTATTTGTTACCTCTAAACCTCTGACCCAGCCCAGCCTTTCATTGTACGTTACCTCTGGACCAGCCTAGGCTATTTCTCAGCCTCAGTCCCATCTAGACCCCTTCTCTGTTACCTCTGGGGCATCCCAGCCTATTGGCAACCCATAGATCACACCCAGATTTTCCCACAGCCTTTCTGTATAAAAGTGTCCATCCTGCCTCCATTGCTCAGATTCTTATAATTTGGCCCTCTTGTCAATACAAGCATCACAAATGGGCAGATTCTGAAAATCCCACCCACTTCTATTGGCTAAACAATAAATCTTGTCTCAGAGTGAAAGAAGGCTTGAATAGAATTCTTTCCAGGTAGACTTATAACTTTTGCCCTTGAATTTTGAGGTTCCCAGAACCCTTAGACCACAACATATGTACCACAGCCATGTATGTTTCTGGCCTGTGTATCCCCCAAAGCATATCCTGGTCACATGGGGTCCCTGTGTGTGTACTTTCCATGCTGGTAGATATGTATTTGTAGAAGAGTGAACCCCAGATACACAAAAAACATCTTATCACCTCTCTATATGAAAACATTATCCCAAAGTCAGACTGATCCAAATGATATACGTAATAAATTAATTTGAATTTCCTTATGTCAGAAGTAAATGCTAAATAACATAGAATATTGAGTAATGGTGAAGATATTTTCCATGTGGCTAATGTTTTTATGAAAATATACTGTAAGAGAAGCACAGCTATATTAGTGTGCAATGTACACATTTGTGGTTGCATTTTTATGGCTCAAAATTCTCTTAGTAATATCACTTTTTCTACATAGTAACAATACAAACAAAAATAACATAAAACAACTAGCATTTATATAGCTTGAAAAACATAAGTATGTTATGTTTTAAACACACCCTCTTTTGTGTTGCCCTTTTCCTTTTGGATACTTCATTGTTTACATATTCTTTCCTATTCCTATTTCATTCTAATGCAATATTTAGAGAATTTCCTCAATCTTTCTCAATCAACAAGTATTATCATGTGACAAATAATGTGGTAGGCCAGCTGTTCTCAAACTTTTTGGTCCTCAGAACTCTTTACACTTTTAAACAATTATTGAGGATGTCAAGTAGTTTTTGTTTACATGAGTTATAGCTATTGATATTGACTAAATTAGAGATTAAAACTAGTTAATTTTTAAAATAATTACTTGTTAATTTTTATAATAATAAACCTATTACCACAAATAGCTTTTTAATAAAAATAATTATATCTTCCAAAACAAAAAAAGTGAAGAGGCATTATTTTATATACTTTTGCAAATCTCAATGTCTGCCTTAAGAGAAGATGTATTTGCTTCTGTATTAAATCTGTTGTGATAGATTTTTTTGGTTGAAGTATATGAAGAAAATATGAATTTACAGATACTTGTAGTTGGAAAGGGAAGCAATATTTTACTGGGCATGTGTTGTCTTAGTATTTATATGAAAAAAAAGTTTTGACTTCACAGACCTCTGGAAAGGGTATCAGGTTCAAGGGTCATACTTTGAGAAGAACTACTATGCTAGGCACTATTCTAGGCGATGAAGATGCAAAGACAAAAAGCCAAACCTGTACCTGTCCTCAAGGAACTTACATTCTAACGGGGGAGACAATAACATCAACTTCAATGAAATAGAGTCAAATCCTAGGCAATGATGAATGAAATTTTGAAAAAAAAATTATTTCTTTTATGTAATTTATATGGTGCTGATTGATTAAAGCAACAGTGCAGAAATTAGAATAAAGGTTCTTTGAATTTGGGAAGTTTCAAAATGAGGAGATTTGATTGGTTCCTCCTGCAAGTTTCAGTTCTTTCATTTGGCAGTAGATGCCTCTCAAATGACTGATTATATGATAACATACTATTTGCAGTGTGAAAGGAAAGAAGGGAATGCCCAAAGAAGACTTGGGCCTTCAAAAATGATATATTAAAATATATTCTTCCAGAGCATGGAAATTAGCATGAACATGTTGCATTTCCTTTAATTTGTGTCCAGACTGGGGTGATACAATGGTATGGTAGCTCTAGAATATGAAAACTGCAACATTCTTTTCTTGTATGGGAAAAGTTCCATCTCTGATCTGTTAGAGATGCTCCTTCCTTTTGGTGGGTTCAAGGATGGAAGTACGTTTGGGGATCTTTGAGCATAATAACTCCTTGAAGCCATCTAAGCATGAGATTGATGCATTTTCATGTTAAGCAATAAAGAGACTGTAGAGAGTCTTATCTGTGATCCCATAAATCATATTGGCCCCTATGGACATTTGTCTATGCAGTTAAAAAAAGAGAGGGAAAGCTATTCTTGGCTATTTTGGGGGTGAAAAGAAATAAAGCAAGTAAAAATTTACCCAGGATATTAGCCAAATCAATAACAAGTCATCCCAGGAAGTTCAACAGGAATTCCAAGAAGATAACCTTGGATTGTTTTCTCAGAATGACCTCTTATACAGGTGCTTATTGCATTTTCTTTTGGGGTTCATGAATGAATTTGGGGCAGGGGGAAATAATATCTTAATTATTAACAAAGATATGTGCAAATATGAATATGCCTGTAAATATTTTCTGTAGCAAATGCTATCAATTCAAGTATATATATATATATATATATATATATATATATATACACAGATATATATACATATATATCTATGTATATATACATAGATATAGATATAGATATCTTTTTATATGTAATAAAAAGGTCCCAGAAATTACACCCTAAGCACTATTAAATAAATCGGGTCAGTTCCAATCCCTACACTAAATCTAGCCTCATGAGTGGTATAAGAAAATAAAAGCCATTGTTTATTCTTAAGGAAGTGCTTAGAAGTATATATTTAAAGCAGTATTGGGAGTTTTGTGTGTATAATGTGTCTTACAAAGAGATTAAATACACTACTTAGAATTTTTTAGGGGAAATGTCATATTATAAATGTATTTTAGGAAAATCAGTTGAAATATCCCAGATTCCTAGTTTTTTATCCCAAAGACATCAAAGAAAAGGGGAAAAGACCTATATGTATAAAAACATTTATAGCAGCTATTTTTGTGATGGCAAAGAATTAGAAACTGAGGGGATGTCCATCAATTTGGGAATGGCTGAATAAGTGATGGTATATATGATTACAATTTTGTAGAGACTCATTTTGTGAGCAATTACTGCAACAATGTTTTAGAAAGCCTATATCATTCAAAAGTATATTCTTCAAAAAGTCCAGAATTGCAACATGTACTCACAGTGAATTTGAGTGAATTAGGAAGAGTTGTTTAATTTAAAAGTTTTATATCTTAGAATAACAGATTTAGAGTTGGAAAAAACATTTTCTCCAACCCTTCTATTTTAGAGATGACCAAAGTGAGAACCAAGAAGACTAAATGACTTAGCCCAGGCCACACAAGTAGTAACAACTAGAGGTAAAGTTTCACTCAAATATGCTCTTTGTCGCATATTGCAGGTAAGCTTGACACTGAATGTGTGGGAAAAGATGAGAGAGAGAATCCAATGTTACCCATATACTTCTCCCCAAATTGATGAATTAGATTTGAACTGAAATGACATATCAGCTATCTTAATTCTTGTATTTCTAGGAGACTGAGTGTACAGAACCAATTTTATCATGCTCTTTGGAATTCCTTTAACTCCAATAAAAGGTGCAGTTGATAGTACTTGCACTAGAAAAATCATTGGATTTATAATCATATGAGTATGGGTTTGTATCAGTATTTTTGACATTTGCTACTTGTTTGACATTGGACTGATGTTTTAGTCTATCTATCTGAGCCTTGGTTTCCTTTTATACTGATGGATGTTATATAAGATGGTCTATTAGGTCTTTTCTAGGCACAAAGATAAAGTCTTATAAACTCTTGGCTGAATTTGTCAAGTCAATCAGGTCAGTTAAGTTATATATTTGTTATTGTATGACTCTGTCAGTAATACCATTGTATTGAAATAGATAATTTGGAAGAAGAATAATTGAATTCCAAGCTATTGTGATTTAAATTTTATTAATATGTTGTTTTATATTTTGTCCATCAACATTAACTGTTAACATATATTCTTATTGATAAAAAGTAATTCTCCGACCCATGTTTCAGAGGTTATGTCTAATTCAAATAACATTTTCTAGTATTTGCATGGTGGAATTAGGGAGAACGTAGAGCTAATTGCTGGCTTTCAAAGTCTAACATTTGCTTTTGGCTGATAGTACAAATGGCAAATTATGAATAACTTAAATGCAAACTCGATTAATTCTAGAAAATATTACGTTAAAATTTTAAAATTCATTTATGTATATTTTATAACAGCTCTATTTACTCGCTCCATAGTATTTATTTGAAGGTTACTAATATTAAAATACAGAGAGAGCACAGTATGCATATTCTTGGGTCTATAATCATTGCAACCACTTCCAAAATAACTTAGACACATTTTATCCCTACTTATAAATGATCTGTTCCATAGTATCATATTGCTTTAAGGAAAGAATTGTTAATCAAATATATTTTATGTTCTTTTCCCTAAAAACATTCATTTCTCATTTTAATGATCCTCCTTTTCTTTGCATCCATTTTTAAGCCATTAATGTTGATGTAGAATGTTGCTTTATTTTATATCTCAGAATTCCACTAGTAATAGTTTTTATATCTTTTATTTTT
This sequence comes from Phascolarctos cinereus, assembly GCF_003287225.1. Classification (NCBI taxonomy): domain Eukaryota; kingdom Metazoa; phylum Chordata; class Mammalia; order Diprotodontia; family Phascolarctidae; genus Phascolarctos; species Phascolarctos cinereus. Next base: position 153,809,024 of record NW_027555514.1, on the reverse strand, counting down.
ATCTCATTATTGTGTATTTTAAAATGCTTTGTCATTATTGTAGGGAAAACCTTTTATTTAATGATCTTTCACTATCATTTAGATTTCAATATTTTTTGCTTTAAATCTCCTTCAAGAAAACAAAAAGGCATGTACAGAAAAAAAATTTTAGAATGTATTTTTTATGTGCTACGTACTGTTTCTTGAACATTTGAAGTATAGCTTTCTACAGTAAGTTGTGTTTTTAGAAGGTGCATTGTCTCTTGCTTCAGAGCGTCTGGGCTCAAACTTTACCTATAGTTGTTACTACTTGTGTGGCCTGGGCTAAGTCATTTAGTCTTCTTGGTTCTCACTTTGGTCATCTCTAAAATAGAGGGGTTGGAGAAAATGTTTTTTCCAACTCTAAATCTGTTATTCTAAGATACAAAACTTTTAAATTAAACAACTCTTCCTAATTCACTGATAAAAACCTAGTGAATAATCATCTAGGTCAATTTATTCCTAACCTTTTTGAGTACAATAGTACCTTGGATCATTCATGTTAATCATCAATCAACAATTCAATAATGTCATCTTTTGGTTGAGAAAAACAGTTTAGCAATGAAATCAAAAATAATTTAAATGAATTTTTCTCATATTAATCACAACAGCATCCAACTATATTTGAAAAAATATTAATTAATATATGTATGTGTCTCTTAGAGAATATCCCTAGAGCAGTCTTTCATTGGAGCTAAATAAGGATTAAAATGATAACGTTTGATGGTTAACTCTTGTATAGTCGGCCGACCCTGATTCAGGCTGATTGCCTGATACTTTAGTTCTGATATTGGAGCAAAATGATGCATTCAAGTCATTCAACAGTTAACAAAAAGGATGGTGACTTAGTCATTCATAGCATGTAAAAAATACAGTGCTCAGTTCTGGTAGAACTGAGTGGCTCCCTTTGCCTCTATACAGTACTGTATCTAGTCAGCAGGGCAGGGTATCATCACTCACCTGGCCTTGGGACATCTGTCAAGTCTAATGTACCTTAATTCCATGTGATGATGCCATTTTATGCATGTAGGTAAGCATTTCCTACTTGGCTGATCTCCTGGACTTCATGATCTCCCAAATTTTATCATTCTGCAAGATCAAATCAACTCTGAAACTAACACCTCCTCAGTACCCTCTGCCCTTGGGGACCCTCCTTCCCTCTCCTGTGACAAGGTTGATGGTGGACATTGGAGAGCTCCTTCCAGAACCTCCACTATTTAAGATGGTTGTTGTTGTTTAATCATTTCAGTCCAGTTGCCTTTGACTCTTTGTGGCCCCTTCTGGAATTTTCTTGGCAGATACTGGAGTGGTTTGGTATTTCCTTCTCCAGCTCATTTAAAGGTGAGGAAACTGAAGCAAATAGGGTTGATTGACTTGCTCAGGGTCACACAGACACTAGTCTGAGGCTGGACTTGAAATCGGGAAGATGAGTCTTCCTGACCTTAGGCCCAGCACTCTATTATCTCTGCTACCTAGCTTCCTCTCCACTAAGGAAGGTAGCAACATTCCACCTCTGCTTTTCTGGAATTAATTAAGTCAAGGAGGGCAACCAAGGGATGTAATTCTGTAAATCATAGTTCATCAAATCATTTCCCTCCCCAGCTGCAGGACTTCATTATCTCTACCCCATATACTTTCTTTTACACTCCTTGAGGGCAAGGACTGTCTTATGCCTTTCTCTGTATCCTCAGTGCTTAGCCCAGAGCCTGGAAACATATAGTAGGTGCTTATAAAGGTTGATTGACTCTGACTCTGTATCTCAAAGCTACTCTGAATCATTATGGTTGCAGGCCACCAGCAAGCTGTGTCACAAGCTAGGTGACTTGACCATTAACTCCTGAAGCCAATCAAGTCTTAGGAACTTTAGGAAAACAAATTGCTTAAAGCACGGGACCTATCATATCTTCCCATAGCTCTCCTGTCCTAAGGGGCCTTGGCTCACAGACTGATCTAGAGGTAAGAACATGGCTAAAGAACTGGGAGAGACCTTAAAAGTTACCTAATTTACTTCTCTCATTTTGCACCAATTCCCAAGAATAAACACTATTTTTAATTCTGTAAGACTGCACTGTCTAGGAAAGCATGTTAGTAGCAAGTGATATTTTTAAAATTGAACCTTAGTAGAAATTGTTCATCTTTATATGAACAGTGCCATCACAGGCCATGAAATCTATAATAGATCTTGTCTTTCATAAATACTTATGCTTTGTATCTTATCCAATACCAAACATTTCCCTGTGCAGTTTTCGTTTTCTTTAGACCTTTGATTTCATTAGTGTAGAGAACTCTCCATGTGAAAACTCCCTCCACCAAGGCAGATCAGTATTGCTTCTCTTATTCAAAATCTTAAGTAATTGTCTGGAGTCACTAAGAGGTTGAGTGATTTGTCCAAGGCCTCAAAGATGGTATGACCCTGTACCCAGTAATTCTGGGTAGGTTCTTACTCAGGCCAGTCTCCCAGTAGTTTAGTTTAGTCTCTGTACCTGGAAGGCTTTTTTGTTGCATTTGCCTGGACATCATGAATGTTGAGGGTGCTGACATATAAATTTTTATTAATCAGCATTTTGTCTGGGTAATTATAAGTAATGTTTTGGTCTATGCTTGGGGCAGCTAGGTGGCACAGTGGAGAGATTGTTGGGCCTGGAATCAGGAAGACCAGAGATCAGATGCCGCTTCAGACACATACTAGCTGTGTGACCCTGAACAAATCATTTAACCCTGTTTGTCTCAGTTTCATCATCAGTGAAGTGGAGAACTACTACAGTGTAGTAGAAACTACAGTTTCTTTGCCAAGAAAATCCCAAATGGAGTTACACAGAGTTGGACGTGACTGAAAAATGACTCAACAACAACAACAACAACAACAACAACAACAACAACAACAACAAAAACAACAAGCAGAAGGATATTCAATAAGGACACCTGAAATTGATTCAGCCTTGCCTACTTTGTACTTAGGTGATGAGGAAATTACCGGTTGTCTGAGCCCATATTTTCCTGAGCCAAGCAAGTTTTTGGTAATGTCTCAGTACTTTTCAGGGAAAAATTAGCCTACTCTGTATGACATGGGGGAGAGAGGGAAGGGTTAAGATAGTTCTCCTATCACACCAGGTCTTCCTAATTGAATTAATTAAAATGGAATTTTAATTACCTTCTAAGGTTACAGTAGAATCATTTTAATATACAGCTTACTGTTAATGTATAGAAATGTATTTGTCACATTGCTATGATATATAGTGGAAAGAACACTAAGGCTATATGCAGGAGACACATTCAGATCTTTGCTCTGATGCTCACTAAGCATGTGATTCTATTAAAATTACCTAATTTCACTGTACCTCAGAAGTCTCAAGTGAAAAATGAGGCAAATGCTCACTAAGTGTGTGATTCTATTAAAATTATCTATTTTCACTGTACCTCAAATTTCTCAAGTGAAAAATGAGGCAAATAGTTAGTACTTATACTCTCTTTCTCAATGGATTGTTGAAGGAATTTTTTTTCTCTATGTCCCCAGAGCCTCATACAGTGTCTCACACATGGTAGTCATTTTAATACATGTCTGTTGAATGAACGTTAAAGCACTATATGGTAGGGATGTAAGTTATTATTATATGTTAAATAATACTTTTATTTGGCTTCCTGTTTTAGGGGATAAGATCTCAAAGTTGAAAGGGACCTCCTGATTTCTCTAAAATTATAAATGAACATTTAATGAAAATACTAGTATCATTATTAGCCAATATTTATATAGTGCTTTAAAATTTTCAAAGAACTTCACAAATTTTATTTCATTTGATAGCCACAACACTGGTAGATATGTGCTATTATCATACCCATTTTAGAAATGAATGAACTGATGCAAACAGAGGTTAAGAGACATGCACAGGGTCCCATAGATATAAAGTACCTGAGGCCAGATTTAAACTCAGGTCTTTCTCCATGACTATGTCTTCTCCATTGTACCATATGTCTGCCTCTATGTTATCATGATGATAATAATAACAATAATAATAATAATAATAAACCATGTTGAATTATTAACTCATGGTTCTATCTTGTTACCTTTTTAACTGTAATCATAAAAGTTATTTCCTACCTATCTTTCTGGCCTGGAAACTCATGTTCTTACTTCATTCTCACCTGAGTTTTTCATATTCAGAGTGAATCATGAGATGGTTTTCCGAATGATAAAATCATAAATTTAACATATTGGTTTTATAGGAATAAACTAGAAGATAATTTTAAACCTGAGAGGCTTTGGATAGCCTGTTCTTTGCCAGGTAGAGACAAGTTCAATTCTGCATTGAACTAGCTTTATTTGAACTGCATAAATATATTTTCTATCATTTAAGTCAAAAGTTTCTCAACCTTTCAATGAATTTTAAACCTTAGATATCTAGAACCTTTGTAGCTCTAAGACAGAAATTTCCTCTAGAGTCACAACATATTTAATGTTTGTCATTGATTTGGTGTCAGGAATCAAATCTATTTCATGTAAGCATTTTAAAATATGTAACAATTGTTAAAAGATGATATTTTTGTACTGAATAGGGAATGTCATTGTATTCGATTCAATATGCCTTTGCATTTATTTACCAGAAGTTAATAGAACTAAAGAATATTAGTGCTGTAAAGCATCTTAGAAATAATTTATAGTAAACCAACTCATTTACATTTACGTATATGAGACCCACATAAGCAAAAGAAATTCAATTTTGATCTTTGTCAGTGATATTCTTGTAGACAATTTACTTGACTTTATCATAAAATAAAAATTAATATGAAATTTAGAACCATATTTTCTTGAGCCTTACTCTTTAAATAAATGTTTATTAAAATACATTTTAGCATTGAGTTAAAGATAACTTTTTCCTTACTTTTTTAGCAGCAACTACTGCCCTGTAAGATATTGGAAGTCAAATGAATGTTTGTAATTCTCCTTAAATAACTAAGGTGTTAACTGATATAGATCCTTTGAGAAACATTGCAAATTATTCATTTTTTAGAGAGTCAGCAACAAGATGCTGTAAAGAATAATGGAGGAATAGAGGAGGAATAATTACATAATAAATAGAATGTTATTAGCTATGTGACCTTGGGCCAGTTATTTAATCTCTCTTTTCCTTAACTTTCTCATCTGTAAACATGAGGGGATTGAAATCACCTCCTAAAATATTTTTCCAGCTTTAAATAAATCTATGATCTTATGAACATATATCTACCCATTTGTTTTCTATAGATAGAAGTAATAGGAAACAAGTCACTTTCACTTGGGAGAGAGGATAGAAATTCTTATACTTCAAGTTTAATTTCTTGTAATGAGTTTTATTCTTTTCTTCTCTTTCTCTATATTTTGTTTACTCTTAAGGGAAAATTTTCAAAGTACATTAATAGAATTCTTCATTCCTAAGAAAAAATGAATACTCTCATGAATTATAGCTTTAAATAGCTTGTGTCTATGTTATTAACTAGTTGGAGTAAAGGTTGAAGTACATATTGTGATTATTTATTCAAGAGAGTCATAAATCAAATGAGCTCATTGCTTATTTTTCAGGAGAGATGGAAATATTAATAATATTCCTCCCCCAGTGTATTTTTGGACAAGATTTTTACTCTTACCACTGGAAATTGATAGTAAAATAAATGACAAATTGAATTGTCTTATTATGTCTGTAATGCTTCACTATTCTTTGGACATCTTCTAGGGAATTGCAATGTTACTCAAATGAGGAAGGGCTAGAATTATAGTGTTAGTCCATGAAGCTGACTTATTAATGTGTAGCTTGTTATTTCATTTAGGTTGGCATCATGTGCAGTGACACATCTAACATCTTTCATGCAGGGACTCATCCCTAGTAGAAATAGCTAACAACAGGCACCTTATGCTTTGGGTATTCCCCTCAAAGCTTAAGATGTAAAAGGTCCTTTACAAAGAATCACCACTTAAAATTTGCAAATCTTTTTCTTATGAGCATGTGCATCTGTTAACATTTATGATCTAAATGCCCTGTTTTCCATCAAATCCAGTAACACTCACTGAAAGTCCCCTCCATGTTACAGTGAAACCCAAATTGTAGTCTACCTTGAAAGCAAGTGATGCCTTGTAAATTTAAACCATATTGCTTTGGCCAAAATTCCAGCTGTTAAAACACAGATAATGAAAAGACAGCATAAATAGTGCCCAATGTTCTCCATGTAGTTAAACCACACCCTCACCTATTACATGAACCATAAAAGGGAATTGCTTTGGGGTCAATGACAATGTCATATTGGTTCATTTTTTTGGTTTGTTTGATTGTCAAAATCCTCTCAATGGAAGACAATTCTATCGTTTCCTATTAATCATTTCATGAGAGCATTCATTGAAATAGGCACATTGTTTAAAATTTACAGAGAACTTTCAGCATAATGTACATTTATTATTGAATTGGTAATTAACTAAACATTAAAGACATTTTGAGTTTGATCAAAGACAAAGAGTATGATTAAGATAATTTCCTTTAGGTAAAAAATAATACTGTGTAGTTCACAAGAATGTATTTCATATTTTTCTCCTATAATGGAAATAGCCACACTCTCCTTTGATTTTTCTTACACATTTCACTCTATTGTGTTCTCTATTTTGTCCCTCCTCATATTGGATTATGAAGGCTTTAAAGTCAGAATACTCCATTTTAATTGACTCAGAGCAGGAAGGGACCGTAAAAAAAATTATTCCAACCTCTATTTTGCAGATAAGGGAACTGAAGCCCAGGTCCTAGAACTCTAAATCCAGGTTTTTATGTCATGTTCTTATCTATATTTTTATCCTAGGTATCATTCTTACCTCCTCACTCCCTTTCACCTCCATATCCAATCAGTTGTCAAGGCCTCTCATTTCATCTCCATAACATCTCTTCTACATTTCCCTTTCTCTCTCTCTCTTTTTTTTATTTTTCTTTTCCTTTTTTTTTTTGATACTTCCTCTACTGTAGTAACCTTTAACCTGGTAACCAGGTCATCACCCTGGTAACTGTTTTTAAATCATGAGCTATATAGAAACAGGCATTAGATCTGAATTGTTCCATCAGCCATAGTTGTTGACCCCTGGTCCAGGTGTAGTTTCACAGGATACCCTTTGCATTGATGTATACTAATAACCTTTATCTTAAAGACATACTGAAATAAATAAGCAGCAGAGCCCCAATGTGTTAAATAGAAGGAAGACAAAGGGCAAAAGTATATTTGGTAAAGTGCATAGTGCTTTCAATAATCACAAGATACTCATTACAAACAACAAAGAAAAAATCACTTTAACACCAATATTCTAATGGTGATGACTTATATCTATGGATCATGTAACACATCTTTTAACAATCGAACATATAGTTGATCCAAAGGAAAGTGGAAAAATATATGATGACTACAGTTGGCTACAGTGTATTGCCAGTAGTAACTTTCATGCAGGAACTGACATAAAATCAATCAAAAAAGTTCATGATCAGAAAATGAGGTTATCCAGTCATATGAACAGAGCAAAAGATGACATAAGGGTAGCTCTTGTGCTCTTTTGATATTGGATGAATTATATAGTATGAATCTGTCTTAGGAGGGTTTATCACACCAGCATAAGAATATTATATGAAAACAAAGGCACGGCTATGTTTCCATATGTACAAGTGAAGGTAATTCCCACAGTGATAAGCTCACAGATCCATTACAGCATGAAACATTAACACATGTCATGTGAGAGTTTTTATGTCATCTTAATTCCATTTCCCCATGTATTTGAAATTTCACACAAAATTATGTTTATACAAAACACGAAGACCCACTTATTCTGCCCTTCAGTTGAATATTTTATATTACAACCATGACAGGTTTTAAGAATGGTATTTTTTATTCAAGAAAAGCATGATTATTTATATAATCAGGCAAAAAAAATCATGACTTTTAAGTGTTTAACAATATTCCTAAGATCTAATTTGCAGAACTCATCTCCTTGTCATACCAGTATTCTCTTGAGTCTCCATTGGTTCTCAAGTACTTCATCTACACAAGGAAAAACGCAAAAATTTAACCTGTTGCTATTTTAAAGCTTATGGTAATATTTCAAGTTGATACTGTTGCTTTTATGCAAGTGCCATAATTTCTTAAAGAAATATTTTTGAATTTCTACTCATTGTGCTAGATGCTGAATTAACATATCTGAGTCTCCAATTGAAATTATCTGTAAGAACACATTAGTGAGCCCTATTTGTGGTTTAAAAAAAAGCTAGAAATGAAGTAGGTGCTCATTATATATGATATTATTGTACCATAAGAAAAGCTGAACATGAGGAATTCAAAGAAACAAGCAAAAGTTCGTATAAACTGATGCAGAGCAAGATAAGCAGAAACGATAGAACAAAATACACAATGACACCGGTAATGCAAACAAAATCACATTGAAAGGGATGTTAACTCAGACCAATTACATTGAACAGTCCATCTCAGAGAACAAGAAATGAAACATACTTTCCTTCTCTTGGTGGAAAGAGGTGGTATAAATATAGAATACTGCCTACACTGTTAGGCATACTTGATTGGCTGGTTGGTTTGACTTAATTAATTTTATTGTTATAAGGGAAGATTCAAGGATATGTGAGGGGATTACCATGATATTATAAACCAAAAGTCATTAAAAAACACTATTTTTTAAAAAAGTCAATGTCTTTCAATACGATGACAATTAAATCTTAAAATTAGTAACAACAAATGGCATGAGGTAAAGAATGGAGTTATTTAACTGATCTAGAGAATAAGTAGTATATCACTAAAATAACAGTAAATAAGTCACATTCTAGATTCACTTCTTTGCCTGATGTTGGTAACTGATGCCTATTTAAAAGAAAATATAAAAGAGCTTTATTTCTGTAGTTCATCTATCTTTGACTTCATTTTTTGAAATGTCCATGAGATGTTGATTTTTCAACATTTATTCAACAGTTGCCCTTAGAATAATCACTTGATTACTGTCAAATTAGAATAGTGGCAAAATAATTAGTTAAAGTGAAAGTTACCTTCAATTGTCATGCTCAGGCTTTTAAGTCCCTCCTTTGAGAACAGGCAAAACTTTATTAAATTGAAATATTCATATTTTCTGATTCAGATAGTCTAAATTGCAAAGATGACCCATTACCCTTGCAGATTTGTTTTTACTTTGTTATTTGATAAGTAATGAGCTGGAATTCATTATTCTTATTCCTGATATCATTATTCTAAGGAAACGAATATAGAAAATTAAGACAGTACTTTGATTTCTAAGTGTGGCATGGAACATCATAAGCCACGTCCCCGGCACCTGAAACAGTTCTTTGCATATAATAGGTATTTAGTTCAAGCTTGTTAATATTGTTGAGCTGTCAGTACTGACTCTGTGATTATGGGCAAGCCATTTTTTAAAATTTATTTTTGTTGTTGTTAAAGTGCCACTTAGGTAAGTTGCAAAACTTGTTATCAATTAGTATTAGTAGAGAAAATTCCCATACCCACTGAATAATTGTTAAAAGGGAAAGCACATTGCTTGCAACAAATATGCATAGTCAAGCAAAAGAAACTCCCACCTTGGTCATGCCGTAAATGTCTTATTCTGAACCGCTGTGTTCATCACCTCTCTCTGAAGAGGTGGAATATTTCACCATTGGTTCTCTGGAATTATGGTTTGTCATTGTCTGTATTAAAGTTCCTAAGATTTTGAGGATGATTTGTTTTTGCAGTGCTGTTGTTATTGTTTAAATTGTTCCTGTTCTGATTGTTTCACTGCATCGGTTCATACAAGTCTTCCCATGTTTCACTGAAACTGTCCTTTTCATAATTTTTAATGTTACAGTAGTTTTCTATTAATTTATATACCATAATTTGTTCAGCTATTCCTCACTTGATTGACATCCCCCTTTAGTTTCAACAATATTAATTTTCATAACTGATTTTCTAAGCAATTTGTTTAATCTATAATGTGGTTGACATGCTTGATGAAAATTCCTTGAAAAAATAACTATTAAAAACCTTTGAATGGTATGAACAGAAAGGGCATTTCTGTGGTTACATGCATCAAGTAGGAACTTAAATGGTGAAACATTTTCATGGATGTCTTCATTTTTTACAGTACATTTGCACTCAAACCAAACATTAACACTGAAATATTTGCTAGCAAGATTACATTTCAAGGTAAATCTTTAACATTATTTTTAGACAGTAACGAGTCTCTCATGTATTCTCTGTGGTCTTCAACTTCATTTTTTCTTATTCAAAATAATGAAAACCTAGTTACTTGTTTCTACAAAATATTGAAAATGTTTGATATTTATACCACTAAGCCATGACTGCAAAGTAACCAATATTTGAATTTGATAGAGTACCCCACTGGGTTAGAATTTGTGGTTGTCACTCAACTTCAAGAGAATAGCTGAAATGCAACCTTCCTTCTCTAAAATTCCTAATTTCATTTTTGAAAGTTCTGTACTTGATTTACTGAAACTTATTTTCAATAACTTTGCTTGATCAAAGTTTTATTCCTTTATTTCAAAAGGTCATAACCTGGAGTCTAGGAACCCCTTAAGGGTCCATAGATAGATTTCAGTGGGCCATCAAGTTGAACAGGAAATAATCACATCAACTTTTCCAGTAATCTCTAATTGAAATTTAGCATTTACTTCAATTTATTCTATATGTTCAAAAACATTCTGAAAAGTGGTCCATAGGCTTCAACAGACTGCCCACATGTCTGTGACACAATGAGGTTAAGAACCCCTGCTTTAGATGATTTGTGCCGACACATATCAGGACCTAATATCATCTGACATTATAGACCACCATCAACCATCTTTCTTCTATCTGTTTAGTAAATGAAGGGGCTTGACTTCTTAGTTTTCTTCCATTGCCTAGTTTTCTTGGATTTGGTATGTCTGAACATGTGGCAAAATATGTATGGGCCAGTAAAAGACTTGGGCTTATTTACAAAGTCCTGTGTGCACCTGAACATTTTATGCTCTTCAACAGTGATCTCTTCATAGGAAATAAAACACTGAGATGAAAATATTACCTAAGAAAGTGAACTCTTCTTTGAGTGACAAGTTATTGGAGAAACTAAATCATCATTAATTTTTATGCAATTTTAATGGATTTTGCGGTTTTCTTTCCAGGGTCATCTATTTCATTTGGAATCACACAGATTTGAGCGAGGAAGAGGAAGATGTCCTTTTGATCCCAATTCTTCCTTCACTTCTACTTTAATTGGTAATTATCTCTCAATCTTCAGGATGCTGTCATCATGAAAACTGCATGTGCCAATTCCTTAAAATGTTGTCAATATTTCTTTTACCCTGTCAGACCTACATCCAAGCATATGGCTGGCATTCATATAGATTGCAGCTAGTGCTAATGTAAGCAAGATCAGATGTTACATTGCTTGTGTCATCCTGAAAACATAATTGACTGTCACCTAATAGCTGGATACAATAGTAATTTCTTAACTATAAAAACATATTTAGTACAATTCATTTTCTTCACTTTATTAGTAAGTCCAGTTTCCATGTGGGAAAGAAAAACTTTTTTTATTTTGAGTACTTCCTAAAATATTTGCTGAAGATAATTGACTATTCACTTTTACTATATTCTGTTCCTTATGTTTTCACTGTTTTTTTGGTAGGTCATCTAAAATATTAATTCTGAAATTTCTTACTTTATCCCTTCACTTACACATATACTGTGAAAGGTTAAAATGTAGTCACTGCAGATTCTGTTATTTTCCTCTGTGACCTTTGATTTCCTAAATGTATGGAACTCTTAGCAACAAAAATTTTTCTCTCCCAGAGTGGATCACCATCTGTTTTACAACTGATAATCTCAGGGAATTGCTTAGGGCCAATGAGAGGTGAAGTGACCAGCCGTAGATCACACATCCAAAATATATGAAAAATTGGAATAGACTCTATGCCTTCATGACTTTAAGGACGGCTAGCTATCAACTACACATTGCTTGTTCTCCCTGGATATTTTAATTTTGTTTTTAATATAGTCTCCCTAGTTAGGAAAAATCTAAGACTATATCTGGAATAACCAAGTCACAGAATTCCTGACTTACAAAGGACCTGAAAGATAATCTCATCTAAACAGTGTATGAATTGAAATCTCCTTTACAATGTTTTCAACTCTGGTTCTACCCTTGACTTTCTTCCTTCAAAAGCATTCAAGCATACAATGATTTTTTTTCTCTTACTTCAGTATTATTTGGAGTTGTAATGACACATTTGTGAAAATATCCCTGAATGATGATGAATTTGCAGCTGAAAATTGAAGGTAGCAATACTTTGCACCTAACTCACCAGAGGTATTAAGAGAAATGAATTAATTCTAGTGTTAAGTTTTTCCCTTAGTCTTAGCTAGGTGGTTCTGAGTAAATATGAATATCTTATTGAATTGTCAGGATTTATAATTATCACATGAAATATGTGAGTATGATTATTAATAAGAGAAGAATATAAAACCAAGATGATTTAACAACATAGCTAGAATTATATAAAATTCTACATGGTTTTCTAATTAATTAGAATTTATCAGGGTTTTTGGTTCATTTTAGGGATGAAATTTCATAAATAAAAGATTTAAATAGTAATATTAGCTTATGCTGCAGTTATACACCTATCATGCAAAACCATCGTAATAACAAGTCTTGAAGTCAGAAAAAAATGGTTTTAAATTTTGCCTTTACCACTCATTAGCATTAAGACATTGGACAAAACATTCTACCTTTCTGAAATTTAGCTTCCCCATCTGTAAAATAGAGATAATGATAATTATACCATTTACATCAGGGTTGTGAACAGAAGACATGGTAAATTTTTGCATTTATAAAAAAAATATGAGTTATCAAAAGTAGGCTATAGAAAGGGTTTTTCATTCAAGGACAAAATTAGAGGCTCAGAAATAAATTTTGAAAAGACTATGGAATGGAGATTAGAGGCAGCAATCCAACTGAACTCTTTCAATATTCTCCTCTAAACAACTTTAAAATAATTTTCTCAGGGCAGCTAGGTGGCACAGTGGATAGAGCACCAGCCCTGAAGTCAGGAGGACCTGAGTTCAAATATGGCCTCAGACCAAGCACTTGACACTAGCTGTGCAACCCTGGGCAAGTCACTTAACCCCAATTACCAATAAATAAATAAATTAATTTTCTCAAATCAAATTTTGGAGGTCAAGGTGAGACATTTTTCTGGCTTAAGGAAAACTTAAGGGGGAAGCTAGGTGGCACAGTGGATAGAGCACCAGCCCTGGAGTCAGGAGGACCTGAGTTCAAATCCGGCCTCATTCATTTGACAATTACTACCTGTGTGACCCAGGGTAAGTCACTTAATCCTATTGCCTAGCAAAAACAAAAAAAGAAAAACAAAAAATAAAACAAATTTAAGAGCTCCGTAGGAAAGGTCTGTGACACCCGGGTGGAAGCCTACCTGGAGGCAACTCATGTGGCAGCAGTTATTACTACATTGGGCCTTGGAGGTGGCAGCAACAGCAGTGACATCAGCAGTAGTAGCAGCTTCCAGAGATGTCAGCTCAGAGATGGTAAGGGGATCACACAGATGATTAGAAAGAGATTCAGTGGGCTGTTTGCTGGCCCTGGGTATAGCTGGCACTGATTATCAACTCTATTGCCCATATGCAGTTCTGGGTCTTAGTTCCTCATCAGAGAAAAGAGATTGGGGTCAGTCACAAGGGAGTCATCAATGCTTGTGGCTTCAAGGGAGCAGGGGCTCTTCTTGGGAAAGATCAGAGAGCCTGGATGAGGAGAGTCATAACCACACCTCTAATTGAATTACACTACCTTGGAAACACTGAAAACTTGCAGACCCCTCAGAAGTAGCTCTGCAAACAGCAACACAGAAAAGCCTGGAAAATAGATTGAGGGATCATTTAAGAATTTTTGGATGATCTTAAAGTCAAAATAAAAAAAAAACTACTCATCATATTTCAGAAATTGTCAAGGAAAACTGCCCCCAATATCTTAGATCCAAAGAGTACACTGGAAATTGAAAGACTCCACTGATCACCTCCTGAGGAAGATCCCAAAATGAAAACAACCAGTAATATTATAGCTAAATTCTAGAATTCCTAGGTCAAGGAGAAAATACTGCAAGCAGACATAAAGAAACAATTCAAATATCATGGAGCCACAGTTAAGATAACACAAGATTTAGCGGCTTCCATTGTAAAGGATCAGAGGATTTGTGATATGATATTGTTTTTAGATGTCACAAAATTTATGTGTACACATCAAATATATCCATATAATATGTAAGTATATAACATGTCAATATCTTTATACCTATATTTGCTTTTTTTCTTTTTCAATGCTCTTAGGTTCTTTATAGTTTTAAAATTCTAAGACTCTGTGACTGTGCACTCATTAATGACTTTTCTAAGCATAAAAATTTGAAGACTTTCATATGTATTTATTCAAATAAATGCATAGTCATTCTAATTTAATAACTAGTTATTTAAATTTAAGCTGTTAATTTAAGAAGTAACAATTTAAATAAGAGTAAAAAGAATTTAAAAAGAATGAGAATACAAAACAAAAATGTTATTATAGGAAGAAAGTTGTACATTATGTTATGTTTCATGATTAAGCCATAGCAAGAGAATCTAGAAGATGGGAGACTATTTTTTTTTAGCATTACTTCTTAACAAGACCAAAAATGTCTTCTTTTTTCTTAAATGTACCAATCACCACTTAGCATCTCTGGAGTCTGGAACTTAAAAGATGAACATTAAAAGAGGGGGAATGTTACAAGAAGGGACAATTTCAAGTGAGTTTCCACTACGCTTCCAAATAGAATTGCATTCCATTGAAATGTAAAGTGCTTACTGTCTGGGTGGCTTTTCCTTTTACTCAGAACAGAAATCAAATTATAAGAGCTCTCCAAGCCAAACACAAAAGTTATAGAATAATCTCTCCAAAGAAAAGAAATAAAAATATAATTCTTCACATTTATCCATTCTCTTTCATCCCAAAGTACTTTCAAGAGATCATTCATTCACTGTTGAAATGCAGCAGCCGCTGGAGTGGAAACATGATAACCAGTGTGAGCCAGCAGCACTTTCAAAGAAAGGATGTGAAGAATAATTCAACCAATTGAAAAAGCAGCAGGAATGTGGGCAGGAAAAATGTAGCTACCTGAGTAGGAATTTGGCAAGCACAGTGAAGTTAACCCCAGCAGTGAAAGAATGCCCTATATTATGTTTTATAACCATACATTCCCTACTGATGTGTAAAAGTAGAGCTGGAATGGAATGATGGTTATGATACTTTATATGTATGTAGTCTTACAATTTATAATGTGTTTTTGTATCCACCATTTTATTGGATCATTGCAACAAGCTTGTGAGATAACAAGGCCAGATAAAATGATCATCTTCTAGAAGAAGAAACAACAGTCTCCTACACTTAGTTAATAGAGAAGCAAATATTGATGTCAACACCATCTTTTTTACTCCTGGTAGATGTCCCACCCACATTTTTACTTTTTCAGTACAAGTCTAGTTATGTACAGTCTAAATGTTAGATTTAGGGTCCAGTCTAGGTCTTAAGGTAGCCATTTTCAAATAGTCTAGTCTAGGTCTTAAGGTAATCATTTTTCAAATAGTTGAAGGGCTGCCATAAGGAAGATGGATTAAATTTGGTCTACTCAGTAGTAAATGGAAGTTGCAGAGAGGAAAGTTTAGGTTTAATGAAAAGAACAACTCCTAACTAGAGCTATCCCAAAATGTAATGAGCTGCTTGAGGAGGCACTAGGTTACCCCTTACTGTTTTTCAAGCACAGGAGCAATTGTAGGGGATAAAGAAGATGACTGTTTTATTATGGATTAGAATACAGAACTTTTTTAGCTTCCTTATGACCTCGAGAGACTATGATTTTATGCTTGTGTTATACAGAGTATCTCAAAAGTCTTGATGCAGTTTCAAGTCTTCAGAAGTATAAATGTTACAAATGTATAAAAATTTTTGGAGAGCTTAATTATTTAAATTTTCTTTCACTTATTTGGTTTTAGGAATTTTGAAAAGTACATTTAATTTTTTTTCAGTCTTTCTTAAAGCTAAGATTAAAATTGCCATCCTTTCATTCACTGAGCAACAGCTGATAAAAGGTTTTACAAAGTTCAAAAATTGCAAACAACAGTGGTTAGGTTGAATTATAATTAAACATTACCATATTACATTTGTATGCAAGTGACCTTTCAAATTCTTTTTCATAACTCTGTAGCGTTTTTACTTCTGAAGTTATTAAAGCTTAAAACTGCACAAAGACTTTTGGGACAATCTATATTAATTGTGTATTAAGCTCCAAGATGTGGATTCTGTACTAGCTATGAGAGTAGTCAGTTATATAAGAATTCAAATTAAAAGTAAAATTAGCATTATACTTGCAATTTAATAAAATTATAATTTCTCATTAAATGTACTTGCAAAATTAGTTTCAGTTGGTTCTTTAAAATATGAAGTGAAAGTGGGGCAGAAGACTGAATAAAACATGCACTTGGTACTGAATTAAAGTCATGTAACATGGCTACTTACTTTAGTATTTCTTTGTTATTTCACAGCTTCTGTGGTTCCATCAGGTACCAAACAATACAGATTCCAATGTCTACACTAAGGCTACTAAGTTGCCTTAGTAGATGGTTTTATAAGTTGTTGTGTCCAAAAGTTTTCTTTGCTCACTCAACAAACTTTTGGTAATAAAACTCTCCAAGTTCAGCTTGACTGGTCTTCAAATGACAGATACACACAGTTGGCCTCAAGGTCCATATTTGAAGCTTTTACAACCTATGGGACCTGCCAAATCTTATACTTTCTGGCATATTCTTTTAGAACAAAATCACCTGTGTACCACAAGAAAGCAGTACGTAGTACTTTTATGGAGACACAAAAGTATATTTATTACAATGAAATATCTAAGATGAATAATGATACCAGTTGCTTTATTTTTCTTAAGAATTTTTAACTAATAATAAATTGAATGATAGATTCAAATATCATACATATTGTGAAGGCAACATGAAATTATTTGAGCCTGGAAGGCAGCATGTTATAATAGATTGAGAGCTAGCCTCTGAGCCTTTGTTTTAAGTTCAACTTGAGCTGAGGTTAAACCCATAATAAAATATTCATCTTCTTTATGGCATCCTCTACAGAAGGTCTACTATCCTGCTCTTGAAGAACAGTGAAGGGGTAACCCAGTGCTTCCTCAGGCAGTTGATTACATGTTGGAATAGATCTAGTTAGGAAGTTCTTCCTTTCATGGAAAGTTTTTTAAATTTCTTTCATAAAATGGATCTGTGACCCTGGGCAAGTTGCTTTAACCTCTTGGGGATTTAGGCAGCTCTCTAAAGTTGCATGGCAGAGAAGAAACTGACCTGCTTTGAAAGAGGGAATTTCCCCCTGTTGGAATGAAGACACAGTCCCTATCCATACCTTACCTTTGAGCCCAATACCAAAAAAACTTATTACTTTAGTGTTGTAACTAGTAAAATCCCTTTCACTTCCCTTTTTCTTTTTTTTTTTTTATCCAAGGCAATCGGGGTTAAGTGACCTGCCCAGGGTCACACAGCTAGTAAGTGTCAAGTGTCTGAGGCTGGATTTGCACTCAGGTTCTCCTGACTCCAGAGATGGTGCTCTTTCCATTGTGCCACCTACTGCCACCCACTTCCTTTTATAAGGAAAAGCCAGATATAATGAATACCATTTCTTTGCTTCTGGTTTGCCAGGTGATAGTACTACATAGACCTATATCCTTGTCATTAATCCCTTCCCTAATCTCTGCACCCATATTTCCAAAGGTGTCCTAGACATTGGGAAACAGCATAGTAGGTAGAGTGCTAGACTTGAAGTCAGGGAGATTTGGGTTCAAGTCCTATCCACTCACTCAGTGACCATAAGTAAAGCACTTAACCTCTATGAAACTCAAGTTTTCTCACCTGTAAAACAGAGCTAAGAATAGCTATAGGTCCTAACTCATGGAGTAATTCTGAGAATCAAATGAGATAATGTATGTAAAGTGTTTTTGCTAGGTTTAAAGTGCTAGTTTAGTGTTTCTGTGGCATCACTTGTTTTATTATTATCAATGTCAGCATATCCCCTCTGTAGCTCAAGCTTCTGGTAGGGCTGCATTCTGTATAATCACAGACAAGAAATAAGAAAAAGCTAATATTAACCTGCAGATGACATTATATATTGTCTTCACTATGCATATGATATTTAAATTTAACTTTCAATTCATATAACATCTGTTAAGTACATTGTATGTTCAAGGACCTGTACAAATCACTGAAGAATTTCCAATGATGAGACATTACCCAATACTTGTCTATTATATGTGAACAGATAAGGGAGAGCATGGCAGAAGTAAAAGATAGATCCAGACAAAAAGGTACAGGAAAAGTTATAAGTATCTCATGTAAAACTCCTTTATTAGTAGTTACATTATTTTAAATATCTATACAAATAATAGCAGGGGGCTACTGACTGTTTTAGCAGTACAGCAACCAGAATTCAGAATTTTATATGGAATATTTTGCATTTCTTCTGAGAAGTGTCTGCCCTCTAACAAAGCACTTTATCTGAAACATTTGGCCTGTGGAACTTTGAAGTTAAATGACTTGCCCAGAGTCACACAGCCATTATACGAAGGTGGCAAAACTTGAATCTACCTTTTTTCAGCTGTGATGCTGGTTCTGTAGACTCTTGACCATGTTGCCTCCCCTAAAAATATCTTTTTTATCTTATACTTTATATTTTACAAAGTATCATGTGTGTATATGTGTATATATATATATATATATATATATATGTATATATATGTATATATATGTATATATATATGCAAACACACATATATGTGTATTCATACATACATACATACATATGTATAAATATATATCACATCTCATCTGACCTTCACAACAAGCTTGGGAAGAAAGTAGCATCATTATACTCATTTTAAAGATCAGACAGTTGAAGTTGAGAGAATTTAAATGACTTGCCAGTCATTTAACCATCAGAGGTAGGATGTGACCTTAGATCTTTCTGACTTGAAGGCCAGTGCTCAGCCTATACTGTACTCCTTAGGTATCTCTATATTCCTGCCACTACAAAGTCTCATAACTCAAAATTATGTAAACATGATCCTGGACTCATGAAATCTATGTAAGCCAAGTGATATTGGCAGATTCTCCTAATCTAGAAAGTCTTTGAATAGATTAGCAAATCACAAACAGCACCTGCTGTCCAAGGATTAGCCTAAATAAGTATGGAGAGGCTTATCACCATCAACTTGGCCATTAGGTGATGAATGCTTTTGCTATAGAAATCCATGAAACATTGACCCAGCAATAGCACTTTTAGGGCTGTATCCCAAAGAGATCATAAAAATGGGAAGAGGACCCACAGGTACAAAACTATTTATAGCAGCTTTTTTTGTGGTGGCAAAGAATTGGAAATTGAGGGGATGCCTATCACTTGGGGAATGGCTGAATAAGTTGTGGTATATTAATGTAAGGGAATACTATTGTGCTATAAGAAATGATGAGCAGACAGACTTCAGAAAAACCTGGAAAGACCTATATGAACAGATGCTGAGCGATATGAGCAGAACCAGAACATTTTACACAGTAACAGCCACATTGTGTGATGACTGACTTTGATAGACTTAGCTCTTCTCAGTAAAGCAAGGATCTAAGACAACTCCAAAATACTCAATGATGGAAAATACTATCCACATCCAGAGAAAGAACTATGGAGTCCAAATGCAGATGGAAGCATACTATTTATTCTCCTTTTCTTTTGCTATTTTTAAAAATTTCTCCTTCCTTGTAGTTCCTCCCATTAGTTCGAATTCTTCTATACATCATCACTAATGTGAAAATATGCTTAATATGAATGCATAAGTAGAGCCTATATCAGACTGCACACCATCTTGGGAAGGGGGGAGGAGAAAGAGGGGAAGAAAATTTTAAACTCAAAATCTTATGGAAGTGAATGTTGCAAACTAAAATTAAATAAATAAATAAATAAATGAAAAGAAAAAGAAAAAAAAGAAATCCATGAAACAACAACAACAAAAAATTTCAAATGTCCCTCAACCTAGGGTGTCCCCTCTTCTGCTTCCATAGTAACGAAGTGTCAGAAAAGAAGGTCATAGGTGCTATAAATCAAATAGCTTTGAGACTTTTAATTTTAATTAATAATTTATTTAAATTAACTTTCAATTGTTAATAAAATTAATTTCTATAAAATAAAATATAAATAACTATCAGAAAAGAAGGTCATAGGTGCTATAAATCAAAGCTTTGAGACTTTTAATTTTAATGGATAATTTAATTAAATTAACTTTCAATTGTTAATAAAAATTAATTTCTGTGAAATAAAATACAAATAACTACATCATTGTTGATATTCTTTTTATAAAAGCCACCAGGAGACATAAAAGTTGAAACTAAATGAAAAAAATGAAAGAGTTTAAGAGCTTTCCTTGGAAAAGCTAATAAAGGTGTTGTCAGATTTAGTGTCTTTGTGCTCCCAAAGAAAACAAAGGACATCATTTCATTTGGGGATTATATCAAAAGAAGCTTTGTAGTTTTGATGATTAGTGTCAGATCACTGTAAAATGATGTGTATTGCTGTGTATATATCAATGTATGTTGTAGGACATTATCATCAGATAGAGAATCAGTAGGAGTAAATACTAAAATGAATGCCAAATTAAAAGAAAGGAACAAGATAATAAAATACTGAATATAATTACAATTCCAACAAAATCTGCTGAATTTGAAAAATGAGAAACATATAGAAGTAAAGCAATTGACCTTGAATACAGCTGCTCCAACTAGGAGAACAAAGGAAACCAGAAACTGGCTTTTAAAAAAAAAATTTTTTTTCTCTGTTCCAAATAGAGACACGGCAGTTAAGGACAACACCACATTAGAATACAAATTTATGAAAGTATGTAAATCATTAATGGGGAATGGAAGAAGATTACCAGTTGTATTATTGCCTTATAAAAATAGCACAAAGTAATAGAGGTGGGATCATCCTGCAGAAAACTTGAGAAAACATGAGAATCAGCTAAACCAGATCATTCCAAGTTGTTATAATGACAAACTTGAAGGAGAATAACACATAAATGAAAGATGGAATAAAATTGTTCATGATTTTGTAGTTACATTTCCTCATCTTTAATAACAATGCAAAATAAACATATTTGGATTCTATTATCTCAGCATCCAGTGTGCTAAATCAAGAAGTGATGACATTTAAGAAAGAATATGAAGTTGGGAAAAATGGCTGGACCTGAAAAAGTGCCTACAGAAAAAATCTGTACTGAAGGCAATCAAATTTTAAAGGCACAGAGAATGTATTCTTATGATATTGATGAGAGGAAACTATTCAAAAGAATATAAAGAAATCAGAGACAGTTTTGTCCCCCCAGAAAAAAAATAACCAAGAAATCAATCAGCAGCTACCTACTACCTACATTTTCATCTCTGTAAAATCTTTACATACACACACAAAATCTAAATATGTTGATAATATCTCTATTGAAAATATGAGAATTGACTTGGAAGATTTTAGCACAGGTGACCACAATGAAAAATGATTAAATCAGTGCTGCACCAATATTACTCCATGTTACAAAACATAGGAAAGTTCTGGTGGACTAAGGAAATATACTATGCCAGGGTCAATGTACAGTGTGTTCAACTGTGGCTGATCAGACCAATATGAACTCAGAAAGCTCTACCATAGTCAGGCACAAATAGTCCATATCAACATTTGGGATGGAGATGTCTCAGAATTTGCACATCTGTTGTTTCTTTTGAGCTGCTACAATTCTGCTTTGCTCATAGTGTACAGTGCCTTCTTTGATGCTAGCACACAATGCTGGGTAGTCCTGTGACAGTGTCTTCCATGTCTCATAGTTGATTCCAAAGTTTTTCATGGAGAATTTGAGAGTGTCCTTGTATCACTTCTTTTGACCTCCATGTGAGCACATGCCTTGTGTGAGTGCTCTGTAAAATAGTCTTTTAGGCAAATTGGCATTTGAGCATGACCAACCCACCAGAGTTGAACTCTCTGCAGTAGAGTTTGAATGCTTGTCAGTTAAACTTGCGAAAGCACTCAGTATTTAGTTCCTTATCTTGCCAAGTAATCTTCAGAATCTTCCTAATACAATTCAAATGGAAAAGATTCAATTTCCTGTCATGGTGCAGGTATACTGTCCAGGTTTCACAGGCATACAACAATGAGGTCAGCACAATGGCTCTGTAGACCTTCATTTTGGTAGGAAATCTAATACCTCTTCTTTTCCCATGTTTTCCTTGGAGCCTCCAAACACTGAGCTAGCTCTGGCAATGCATACATCAACTTCATCATCTATGTAGACATCCCTGAAAAATAGACTGCCAAGATAAGTGAACTTATCCACAGCATTCAAAGTTTCTCCATTTGCTGTAACCAGTGTTTCCACATATCGATGGTTCAGTGCCATCTGGTGGAGAACTTCTGTTTTCTTGGTGTTAATTGTCAAGGCAAAATTACCACAAGCAGCAGAGGATAGATCTGTTGCATCTTAGTCTCAGAGGCTGCACTGAGTGCCCAGTGAGCGTGTAGTTCATCAAACTAATCCTTGGGGGGGGGCACATGCAGGAATCCATCAATGTGTTAATCCTGGAGATAAACTGGATGACCACCTGAATAGTAGGAGAAGAGAAAGCCAGATTGCATTTGAGAAAATTGCACAGAATCCTGAATGTTTCCAAACACTCAATGGCACAAAGACTTATCCTTTTAAAATCACCATTCTCTGAGGGAAGTTAAGTGGTTGTGACTCATGGAATATCACAATTTCCAAAGAATCATAAGTGTAGGTGACCAGAAGTGCAGAAAAAGAGATGCATGATGGTTTTAAGTAGCCTGCACCATATAAAAAATGATGGCTTCTATGTAAAAAGTCACATAAAATATTTCTTCAAGGAAATGTATGAATAAGATAGTCCATTCAGATAGCAGATGTAAGGGTTACATATTACAAACCACACTCATATTTAAGAAAAGCTAAAACATCTAGAGAAAGGCTTCCAGCATATTGGGTAAATCCACTATGGAGGATTTGTGGTAGGTAATGTATAAAAATTTCAAAGGATGAAATGACTTGGATGGATTGTGATATGAAGTAATGAAAGTAGTACATGCATGGGAACTCCTTCAAAAATTTCACCTGTATAACAGGGTCTAGCACTAAGCTAAATAAGCTTAAGTATAATTTGCTAATGACTTTATTGTTTTTCTGACTCATAGTCCAAGAAAATAAAGTGTTTGGTTTGGTGGCTCATTATATTAGATTTTACAGTTTGAAGAAATTTTGCTTTATATCCCTCAGAATCGTTCAATAGCATTATCTAAAAGTATTTCATAAACTTTGAAATTTTATTTAAATGTGACATTATTTTTATTAAGAGAAACTACCTCTGTCCTATCAACTAAGGATGTTTTATTTTTTATTTTAATACTACTTTTATTCTCTTGCCTGAATAAGATTTTGACTTGTGTTGGGAAAGAGTCAGAAATGTTTTACAAAAAGGATATTTTCATTTTGAGTTTAGCTCACAGCAAAATTGCCCCATTTCATTCTGATGTAGCTCCAATTGTAATTTAACTGTTACCATTCTCCAGGTGCCAGTAGTGTGCCAACATGCATTATGTCATTCCTTTGGGGGAAGTTAAAATGTTCTCATGTACATTTTGACATTCTGCACATAAATTGCTGACTTGTTTTTGATGTTTCATGTTTTTTTCTTATGATTTTCTCCAGCCTTTGCTAAAATATACTCAGTTTTAGATAAGATTTTATAACATTCACTGCACATTTTCATTAGAGGCAAATTCATAGGCTTTAAAGCTGAACAGGACCTTATGGACAGTTGATTTCTCTTTACAGAAGTCTAGCAAAATAGAGAAGTCACACAGGTAGTGAGCCTCAGGTTTTAATTCAGATTATCTGCCTCTAAATCCAGTATTCTTAAGTTTCTGACTGATCTTTCATATTCAAATGTTGGAAACCTGGACAAACCATATGAACTTCTCCTTTGACACACAGTATCACAAATTAGGAGTGCTTATAGGAATAGAATTTAAATGAGGTAGTAAATACTTTCCCAAACCCTCTGAAAATCATTATTTCTGCATTTGCTGGTTTGGGAAATCCAATATGAGAACATTCCTTCTCCCAATGCAGGTGCAAATTTAGAGGATCATGGAGACAATAAGAAGAGAAGTGACTTGAAGTGACTTGTCTCAGTCACAAAGCCAATTTGTATCAGATGAGACACCTCAGGATAGCCTGAAGCTGATGCTAGTTTTCTGTCCACACTGCTTCCAACCTTCTAAATTTTACACACACACACACACACACACACACTTATGTATGTATATGTGTGTGTGTATGTTCATTAAAACACTTTATATCCTCTGTAGTTAATCTATAACTTTTTCCTTAATTGTCAGTGTCACTCTCCATGGCATTAGAAGTGAAAATATTTCACTCTGTGTGTGTATTTATTTTAATTTGCATCACCACAAAATTTTAAGGGATATTTGATTTTTAAAAAAAAGACTGAATTCCTTTCCCCTAAGAAAATTGATGTGCTTCTTACGGAGTTCTGTTTCTTTTTGGCATTTTGCAGAATTCTTGTCATCTATAGGCTTTCTGTAGCTTCTGAACCAGGCCCCTGACCCCCATGGAGCTTTTTAAAGTTTTGACTTACAGTTTTCTCAAAGCTCTTTAAAAAGTGGGATACTCTTTAATACCTCATGGGCTTTCACTACCATAAGAAACTGGTGTTGACCATGACAGTTGGAGTGCCTGTTATGAGCCACAAAGCAAACCACATGAGATTGAACAGTGCTAGTGAATGCAAGATGGCAAGATTTACAAATATGTCTTTTATGAAAATACCTCAGAAACCACCTTCTTCATGCCGATAGCAACCACTAGCCATCTGCCAAAGGAGAAAAACCACACCCTCTCCCACCCACTATTCCTTGCCAAAAATTAACACTAAAGTGAGAGTGTGAACTGGGATTTTTGGAATCAATATTTTGCCTGCTCATCCATCTTCATCGCCTCAAACTCATGTCTTTTTCTTTGTAACAATTTGTGTGATAGATGTTCATCATACTAGTCCATCCAAAGAGAAAGTAACTTTAAATGATCATATAATTTCAGCTATAAATGACACAACCTTACTCTTATTCATCCTTTAGCCATCTTCTTTTTATTCCAAGATACGAAAGTATTTGCTGTTTTTCAAAACTGCTAGGGTTTAAAAATAGAAACACTTATATTACATAGCTAAAAAAAATACTTGAGTGAAACTTAGCAAGATAAGATGTCAGTGAAAAACTACTGTATACTTTCCTCCCATGGCAATTAAAAGCTACATATTCAACCTGGAGAAGAAGAGCTTGATTAGAAGTAATGCATTCCATTAACAGACTGATAAGTTCTATCAACCGTCAAAGAATTTTTAGTGCATGTGGTAAGATATAGATTTCATTTTAAAAGCAACTATTTAGAAAATACCTTTTTTAATTTTTATATTATTAACTTCAAATAAAATTTTATTCCAGACTTCAAAATGGCATACTAGTGTATTTTTTTTAAACTTACTATTATGGAAACATTTCATTTTGGAGCCATGGCTATGTAATTATTATCCATTAAACAGCCAAAATCAGTGACTATTAACTTATCAAATTTAGAGCAATTTATCAGGATAACCATTGAAAAATCCAAATTGAATTTTATTTATATATAAAAAATAAACTAATTATAAATAGTGGAATGTTTTCTCATGATCTACTCATATTGGAAAATTCCACAATTTGACCTAAGGACACATTTTCCTTTTTATAAAGTACATTTTATGAAATATAAATCAAATATAACATTAGATCATACATAGGAGACAATTAAACATAGTGGACAGAGATGGATAGACAACTATTCTCAAAGCCAGAAAGAACTTATTTCAAGTCATACCTTTGACACATACTGGTGTCTAGGCTCTTCTTTTGATCATGGCTTTCAGATAGTCCAATAATTTTTAAATTCTGTCTCCTGGATCTATTTTCCAGGTCAGTTGTTTTTCCAGTGAGATATTTCACATTGTTTTCTAATTTTTCATTCTTTTGGATTTGTTCTACTGTGTCGTGATTTCTCATAAAGTCACTATCTTCCAATTGCTCTATTCTAATTTTTAAGGAAGTATTTTCTTCAATAAGCTTTTGGACTTCCTTTTCCATCTGGCCAATTTTGCTTTTTAAGGGCATTTTTCTCCTCATTGGCTTTTTGGACCTCTTTTGACAGTTGGGTTAGGCTATTTTTTAAGGTGTTATTTTCTTCAGTATTTTTTTGGGTGTCCTTTAGCATCACTCTCAGTTTTTCCTCTACTTCTCTAACTTGCTTCTCAAAATCATTTTTGAGCTCTTCCGTGGCCTGGACCAATTCATATTTTTCTTGGAGGCTTTGGATGTAGGGGCTTTGACTTTGTTGTCTTCTTCTGGTTGTATATTTTGATCTTCTTTTTCACCAAAGTAAGATAATATAGTCTGACTCTTTCTGTGCTGCTTGCTCATGATCCTGGCCAATTACTTGAGTTTTAAACTCTTTGTTAAGGTACAAATCTACTTCCAATGTGGAGAATGTACTGTCCCAAGCTTCGGTGGTTTGTACAGCTGTTTTCAGAGTTACTTGTAGGGATCTGTAAATTTTCAGTTCTTCCAAGGTGGTATGATAAAGGGCAAGGTGTTTACTCCTTTCCTGGCCTGCGACTACAAGTACTCCTTTCTGTCCTGTAACTGTGAGGAGGGGTTTCTCTCCACAGCCACTACAAGCTCCACCAAGCCAGCGCTCCTCCTCACCCTAGCACCGCTACCCAGAACTGTGGCCCAGATCCAAACACGGGCAAAGCAAGAGATTCCTGCCTCAGCACTGGCAAAGAGATCCCTGCAATCCCTCTCTGATCAGCCACTGGATTCCCCCTCAGTCTGTGGGCCGGAAGCTTGGGAAGCAGCTTCCCCTCCCCCAGGGCCTAGCTCTTGGGGAATGGAGCTGAGACCCTGCCTTCCTATCTCAGCACCACAGAAACAGACTTTTCCCACTGACCTTCTAATTTGTCTTTGGCATTGGTGGATTGAGGAGTCTGGAAACCTCCACAGCTGCCCGAGATTCAGTCCTCTGAGGCCTGCTCCCGGTTTGCTGTGGCCTGCGCACCCGCACTGCGCTGTGCTCCCAGTCTGGTGCGATACACCTTTCTGATCAATCATCCAGGTTGTCTTGGGCTGGAAATTTGCTTCACCCTCTCTTTTTGTGGGTTCTGCTGCTTCAGAATTTGTTTAGAGCCATTTTTTATGAGTATTTGGAGGGGTTTGGAGGAGAGCTCAAGCAAGTCACTGCTTTCACTCCACCATCTTGGCTCCGCCTCCCCTTTGACACATACTGGCTATATGATCCTAGATTATACTTAACTTTTCAGTGCTTTAGGTACATCTCTAAGATTAAATTTCAGAGAAGACACCAACCTCCATTGACAGAAGGAATTTCCTCTCTTGGAAGTTTTATACCAAGGAAATTACAGGTATAGGCTCTATCCTATATAAGATTTCAAATTTTGTTATTTGAATTTCACAATTTTATGAAATTATAAAATTATCTTCCATATTTATTCAAATAGCCTATCACAGGGTATTTTGACTGAGAATTAATTGCAGCTTGCTCATCTATAGATCTTGATTAGTTTTTTTGTTGTTTCCCAGATTTAAAAAAAATACTCCCTCTTGCCTAGTTGTTTCTTTTCCAATCCTATACTTGTACATTTTATTTTTTTTATCAGAGTTAAAGCTTTTAATTTCTATTATTACTAAATTCCTTCCTGTTAGATTTGTCCATCATTCTAGTCTGACATACTGACTTTTTATCTAACATGTTACATAGGCCTCAACTTTATGTCTTTTAGAAATGAGAAGCACAGAAGCAGTCTTTTTGTCTAAGTCATTGATAAAAATACTGAACTTAAGTCCCAGCAGAGATCCCTGGGGATATCCAGAGGAGACCTATTGAGACCTATCTATATAATAATGATGATGATGAGAATGATGATTGACATTAATATAGAATTTAAAAGTTCAAAAAGCATTTTACCCCCCAGGAATCCCATGTTGGCATCAGTGTATAAATAACTTCTCTTATGGTTCCATCATTCCACTACTTTCACACACACCTAATAGTGCTATTACCTTGCCAATTTAGGTTATTCATGATTTGTGATCATATCTACTCAAGGACAACTTTGTGATAAATTGTTCAGTCCAATTGAAAATTTCATCTTTTTTTTCCAATTTCCTGACTAGTTTTTAAAAATCAAAATGCATGAATCAATTTTTGATGTCATTTATCTGCAATCATAGGCAAGTTACTTAATTTTATTGTCATTGTTCCTCTATGAAAGCATATGATATACCAGAACATATGGTACTTGTAATTAACTTTCTATGCATGTCAATATTATATGTACTCACCAAGTTAAAGATGAAAAGTTGATGATTTCTTAATATCAGATTTACCCAAGATAACAACTATCCATCTATATTCAAAGAAATATTCAGGTATTTGGCTGTGTCACTAACATAGTTGACTAAATTATTGATCTTTACCAGAGAAATTTAAGATAACATAACTCAGATAATGGACTTGTCAAATGCAATATCCTTAGTACAAACCAAGGGAAAATTCAGGCTGAAAGTTTGAGATTGAATCTGGAGGTCAAATTGAACTGATGGATGAAAGTAATGCTTGATGAAGGCAATACTTAGAAATTCTTTGTCCTTCTCTAGGCCAGGTACATAAGGAATAGAGAAAGCTAATAAACTGGCACACTGATGTAGAAATTTAGTGGGAAGAACATATTTAGAACAATTAACACCTTTATAATACCAGTCTTAATATGTACTTTCTGCATGGTAAAGTAGGCATTGAACTTTTGTGGTTGGGAACTTTTATGCTACTTTTTTTTCTCATTTTAAAAAAATTTAAACTTAAACATTAACTGAAATGAGCACTTCCATAAACACACCAGAATAGAGGGTTGTACACAAAACTGTGAAACTAATCATATATGGCTTTCTTTTTTGTGTGTGTTTAATATATTTAACATATTTCTTTAAAATCTGTCCTGTAATTCCTTCTAGCCTTCTCTTTTGTTCTGTGCATTTACAACTGAGGCACCCTTGAAAGAGATACAAGATGAATCAGGTATCATGCAAATGAAACTACCAGTACCTTGACCATCACCACTCTCAGACCACAATAGACATAGCTCAGGACCCTGAACACAAGAAACTTAGGAAGAAAAGTGACTCTTAAACCCCAGACATGGTTCCTGCCTAGCCACCAAATCCATTGAGGTGGAAGTCATTATGGAGAGGGAACTCACCTTCTTCATCACAACAAGAAGCAACTGCTAACCAACAGCCACCAACTTGTATATAGGCACAGGAACCAGGAGAGTGGCAGTACTCCCCAAAACATGAGCCTGTTCCTCACAGCCATCTTCCAGGGAAATAACTGTTATGTTGAGGGGGCCAGCCATCCCGACTGACTGACAACCAACTGCCATACACAGGACAGGCAAGCCCATCTAATTGCAACAGCAAGGTATCCTGACAGAGAAACAGTAGACAGCACATACCAGGCAAATCAAACCACTATCACTCCCTTGACTATTATTTCCTCACACACTCTGATGAAGATAGCCCATGACCCTGAATGTAAGAGCTTTAATAATAGCAAAGCTTCTAGCCCTAGTGCCTTTGCCATCATTCTGGGGAGCAACACTTACACAGATGCAACCTGGAAACTGCTCCTACAAGTGTTACAGCCCCAGCTATAAAAATTCAAAAAGAAAAGTTCTTCCCACCAAAGTCCTTGTCACTATCAAATGAGTCAGCCTCAGATAATGATATGATTTTATCAGTGGAAATAACATTAAAGTAGAAGCACATACATATTCTTTGCTTCTGCACCCTAAGGACCATGGAATTTTTCCATCTGATTTGCAGCTAAAATCTTCCATATGTGTTGTTTCCTCCACTATGATCTGAAATCCTTGAGAAGGGATACTGCCTTCCCTTTCTGTTTGTATCCCCTGCACTTAGCATGGTGCTTTGCACATAGAAAGCCCTTAGTAAGGACTTCATTCATTAATTCAAAAAGCATGTTCCAATGAACCTATTTTCTTTTCCATAAAATTGGCAATCTTATCCCTAACTTTCCTCTCCTCTCCTCTCTACTTCATAAAATATAGGAAAAAGAAGAAAAATCTTTTAATAGATATGTATAATCAAGTAAACACTCACATTAGCTATATCCAAAAAATGCATGTTGCTCTATCAAGATATAGATAGGCTGCTTCATGCTTCATCATCAATTTTTTGGAATTATGGTAATTGCAATGATCACATTTACTAAGTCTTTCAAAGTTATTTGTCTTTACAATGTTGTGGGTATTATATAAATTGTTCTTTTCGTTCTGTCCACTTTACTCTGCCTTACTTCCTGCAAGTCTTCAAAATTTTATCTGAATTATTACTTTCATCATTTCTTGTGGCCAATAGTATTCAATTATATTCTTATACTATAATTTGTTTAGTCATACCTCAATTCATAGGCACTCCTTTACTATCCAGTTCTTTGCCACTACAAAAATAACTGCTATAAATATTTTTTTGCAGATAATTCCTATCCCTCCTTCTTTGATCTTTTTGTGGTATAGGCCTAACAGTGGTTTCTTTGGGTAAAAGGGTCTGTACAATTCAGTGAATTTGGGGGCATAGTTCAAAATTTCTTTCAGCAATGGCTATATTAATTCACAGCTCTACCAACAATGTGTTGATGTATCTATTTTCTAGTCACTCATATTTTTTTTAAATTTTCTTATCATATTTCATTTATTTTTTAAAATTGAAAGAAACTATGAGATATCACCTAGTCTAAAACCCTTAATTTCAACTTGAAATCTGAGATCCAGAGTTTTAATCATTTGCTCAAGATCATAAGGCAACTTAGTAGCAGAAGCAGAACTCAAATACCATTTCAATCATTTCTGCTGAACAACATTTATATTTATTGTCACTGATTCCTTAGTGACAGTAAATTTCACCCAAGTGACATTTGACCATCAAAAGGATCCCATAGTATGTTTCCTTTTATCAGAAAAAAATTGTAATGTAAAACTACAATGGGTTACCTAAAATTGCTATCAGAAATAAACCAGTCCTATGGCGATCAAAAATTAAGTATAGTGCAAGGATAAGATTGGTTGCTCATATCACTAAGACTGAATTTGTTTGTTGCATATATTTTATTTAATAAGTTTACAAAAAAAAAGCTTCATCCCTTAAATCTTGGAACCACATTTGAGTGTTTTGTCCTAAAAAAAAATACTTGGGAACATGGCTAATCCACAAGAGAGATTTTTGCACTAAATATAGTACTAAGAATACTTTTCACAATTTTTCTAATTGTGAAACCTCTAGGATTCTGTCAATAGACAATTTTTATAAAAAAAATTTGCAGACAAAAATTTTGTGTATGTAGTTATTACATGTAATTATTTCTCCTGATAAAAGTTCAATAAATCAATTAGATCAGAATATTTAGATTTAGATCAGAAGTTAACTAGAGTATGTTCACCCTCACTTAATGCTATTAAGAAGTACTAGGATAGTATGTTTCTGTTAATTTGTCTAATTTTCATTAATTTTGTAGATTCTGCTCTAGCCATCTATCATTCTCTCTTTCTCTCTCTGTCTCTTGCTACTACCACCACTCCTTTTTAGCTAACATTATTCTAAATCTGGATTGTCCATTATATCAACTTTCGGTTTCTTATAACATGATGTGAAAGGAGAATTTTTCCCTTCTGGGAGAAAGCTAAATTTTTAAAAGAAGCACATTTGGTATAGTTTAAATGGCAAATGGGTTTTTAACACCTGTGCAGATGCTTTGATGTAAAATGCATACTCTAGGTTATATGAATTGTTCATAACCCCTTTTGTTTTCTGATGTACAGAAGGAAAAAGAAATGAAGTAATAGTAAGAGGTTCAGAATTTTTTTCCCCTTTGTGCTAATAACTTACTTGAATTGGATATGTATTTAATATCATAGGGTTGCCATCTAGTGGTTTAGAAAGAACATTTTAGTTTAAAGGCGTATTTTCTGTAATTAGGTATTCTTTTCAGTCAACAAACTATATAATCAATTGCTAGATTGCATTTTAAAGTGTTATTTACAAATGAAAGGCATTATATTTTCTATGATGTGATGTCTACAAAACATGGATTTTTACACTGAAAAAGAATACTAGGACCTAACTTTTCATATTAAAATTTCTAAGACAAAGTTTGTAAGATGGCCAAAATTGAGGCAAATAATATTAACTGTGGATTGGAAAATGTAAACTTGTTCTAGAATTTTGAAATATGAAATATTTACATCAGCTATCTAAAATTTAAACCTCTTCAGAACCTGACTTATTCTTAACTTTCCAATCTTACAATTTGCCCATCTCCACATATTCTGTCAATACTTACTGGCCTACTTGCTGTTCTTCTCCTGGTTCTCCACCTCCTGCCCTCCCTGGCTTCCTTCAAGGCTCAACTAAAATCTTATCTTCTACAGGAAGCCTTTCCCAAAACCACTTAATTCTAATGCCTTCCTTCTTAAAATTATTTCCTATTTATCCTATGTAGAATTTGTTTGTGTATATTTGTTTGCTTATTGTTTCCCCATTAGTTTATGTGCTACTGGAGGTCAGGAACTATCTTTTTCCTCTTTGTATCCACAACTTTTAGCACAGTGCCCGGTACATAATAGGCCTTAATAATTGGTTATTGACTGACTGAATGACCTCCTCTCATACAATTCCATCTCCAATCCTTTTTACTGATTATCTCCCATGCTTATAATGATCTTCTTCTCTCATACCTCTTGGATTCCTTGATTCAGTTTCCTTGAAGATTTAGCTCATATTTCACCTTCTACTGGAAGCCTTTCCAGGTCTTCCAATCTGTTATTGCCTTCGTTTCTCAGTTGACTGTCCATCTACTTTGTAAATTTCTATCTTGTCTCCCCCATTAGAATGTGAGGTCCTTGGAGGCATGGACTGTTTTTGTTTTTCTTTGTATTTTCTGCATTAAGCTTGGTAACTGGAACTTAGAAAAGCTTAATAAGTGCTCGTTGATTGTCTGAAAAACAAAGAATAGCAACATAGGCAAGATAAAGAAGAGACAGAGACAGACAGACACATACACACAGACAGAGGCAGAGACAGAGACACAGACATGGAGACAGAGACAGACAGAGACAGAGAAGTGAGGAATGGAGAGAGAGGAAGGAAGGAAGGAAGGAAGGAAGAAGAAGGAAGGAAGGAAGGAAGGAAGGAAGGAAGGAAGGAAGGAAGGAAGGAAGGAAGGAAGGAAGGAAAGAAAGATGTGTGAGGGAAAAATCTCTAGGAATTATTATTCAATGGAAAAAGTGCTGCATTTAAAGTTGAAAGGCCTGGGTTTGAATATCATCCTTATGAATAATTCCTTTTACAGTATAAATTAGCAAATCACTTAACCTTAAGCCTTAGCGTTCTTATGTGTAAACTGAGGGGCTGAATTAGATGACCTTGAAAATCAAAATCTATTGTGAATGTGGAAAATATCACCTAACCAAGCCTGGAGTACAGAATTTGCTGACGCAAATCTGTAAAGATAACAGTCAAATTGAATCGAACATTTGACATTGTACAAGAAAAAAAATCACAAAAGAAGAAACAGAAACTTTTGAAAAATCATTCACTCTTGTTAATAAGTAAAGCAAAATATAACAAATATATAATAACAATTCTTACATATCATGTTAAAAATAAATTTTAAAAAAATTTATCAACAGAAAACCCTTTCCTATATTCACATATCTTTACATAGATAAATGACAACAGTCGCAACAACAAAAACGACAACAAAATTTCACAGACATTTTCTATAAGTTATTTTATTTCTGTTTTTATTAGAATCATCTCAATAAGACAATAGAACTAATGAGACCAAGTTACCCATAATCCCCCAGTGGGACAATTATCCAAGAACATACAATGTTGTTTGATTTCCTTCCCCTCAAAAGACTGCAAAAGAGAGGCCAGTATGAATAGCTCTTTGCCATACAATCAGTCATAGAGAAATAATTATAATAATAATTATAAACATGAACATAATATAATCCTGCTTCAGGATATTTTCTATTTGAATCTCTTTGAAAAATATTATAATAATCAAACAATACTATTGCTAACAATAATAATAATAGTAATGATTATTATTATATATATTTATGTGTGTATATATGCATATATCCAGTACCCCACAATGTTGTTTCATATTCTTAACCTTGAAAGGCTTCAAAAGAAGGGTTAGTATGAATAACTCTTTAGTATCTATCTTTCTATCTATCAATCAGTCTAGCTAATCAGCATATACATATATATATATATATACGCATATATATATATTCTACATAATATACATGCAGATTGATAGATACACACACATATCTACACTCTTGGCTTTTTCATGTAAATATATATACACACAATGCGTATGTAAAGTACACATTTATGTGTGTATTTGTATATATACATATATAATATTTTTTACATAAACCTACATGTGTAAGAAGAATTACGGTATATGTGAATTATTTTCAAAACCTACAGTGCACTGTCTATTAAGCAATGGGAATATATTGACTTGTCTTTTCCTTTTCTTTTTATGTAGGAAGTGAGCTGTTTTCTGGACTCTACAGTGACTACTGGGGAAGAGATGCTGCTGTCTTTCGTAGCCTGGGCCGCATGGCTCATATTCGGACTGAACATGATGATGAGCGTCTTCTAAAAGGTAGAGCTGAACAGAGTACTCTATTAGGGTAAAAATATTGATGCCTAGTATAATCACTACAGAGCTCAGAAATAGGTTTTTGATAGAAGTTCATTCTTTGTATTAGAGTACCACTTCAAATTCTCAATGGACTATCATGGATCCTCTAGCATTTTCTGAATATCCCAGGATCCCAAAATTTCAAAATAAGAAGAGACCTCAGAAGTCATCTTGTCTACCCTGTATCTGAAAAATAATCCCTTCTGCAAAATATCAGACAGATTTTCATGCGACCTGTGCCTGAGACGTGTAGTCAGTGATTCCTCTTTCCCACAATGACAGTCTATTCCATTTAGGGAAAGCTCTGGTTATTAGGAAATTTTTCTTTACACGAAACCTAAATCTGATTCATGCAACATCTATGTATATCCAGACCTACGTGCATATCCATATATGTATCGTCTGTAGCTCTGTATCTCTACAATTATTTGTATGCATGTATGTGTGTACCTATACATAAACACATACATACATACACACACAAAGCTAAGCAGCAGATTGAACAAGGTGCTGGGCCTGAAGTCAATTCTAGCCTCAGACAGCAGCTGTGTGACTCTGGGCCAGTCACTTTTTTCCTCCATTTCTTCCTTTGTAAAATGAACTGGAGAAGGAAATGGCAAACCATATCTTTATCAAGACAACCAAAGATGGGTTTATGAAGAATCAGACATGACTGAAATGATTGAACAATACACACACACACACACACACACAGTCACACAGCTACTAAGAGTATGAGACCAGATTTGAACTCATGAAAATGAGTCTTCCTGACTCTATTCTCTGTACTCTTTCTATTGTAAGCACTGAGCTGCCTATACACACACACACATGCACACACACAGACATAGAGATTCTATTTATATAATATTATACATTACGCCATGCATCATATACCTCTATGTCTTGACTCTTTAAAATAAGGTAAAATTTGAAATAAGGATAGTATCTATCTATCTATCTATCTATCTATCTATCTACACACACAAATTCTATCCATTTATATATTATACATTATGCCATGTGTAAACTATGTCTTGATTCTTTCAAATAAGTTGTTGCAGATACTGTGGTAGGTTTATTATCTCAGCAATGCATATTGTGAAGCTATATTCAGAGGGCACTAAAGCAATGAATTGAAATATTAAACACAGACACACATAGCTACTTAATGAGTTGTTTTGTCCACATTTAACCATCAGTGTGTTTTTCCCTTACTGAATTGGCTGTATATTTACATCAGATAGCTACCATTTTATGAAGTCATGTTATATTTTAGAAAGGAATACCATTCTAGGAAATACCTTCAACAATTTTTAGATATGGCATTTCAATGTAATCATTAATGTCTTCATATATTGTCACATGAAATTATATTTTATGTTTAATATAAAAAGTCACTTTCCAGAGATTGTTTCCATAAAATAATTTTAAGTCTGACTGATATTATAAGGTTCATCAAACACACCATCTAAAGGAAAAAAAAATTCATACAAATTTCCTAGATTACAAAAGTCTCAGGTCATTCTACATTATTTTCATTTTAAAACAAAATTATTCCTTCATGTGATCCACTGGGGAAAGATTATGTGAATCTAAAGGAAAGTGATGTTGCACTATAGCTAAAAATGCATTCACTGCAATAATGTCAATTTTTATTAAATAGAAGAAGGAATACTACATGTTGTTCCATGGTTAATGTTTCTTATTTTTCCCATCTTTGGTGTATATTCCTAACTTTTTTTATTATTCATAACTTTTGATCATGAATTCTTGACCACACCTCCACTTTCTCAACTACAGATCTTTTATTTCTTCTTCAATATTTCAGAATGATTTGCTTCTGAGGGTTAGAGTTCTCTTTGTAGATATTTAAAGTGGAATGTAAAAAGCTCCATCTTCAGAACACTTTCTTTCTCAATGAAATGATGAATCTGTCATTAGCTTTCATTTTTTCTTATTTATTGGAAAAGGAGATTTCAAAACAAATTTTTAAAGATTTAATGAAATCACTCTTTTTTACTTTTCTAAAGAACCTAAGTTTGTAGGTTCTTATATGATTCCTGACAATGAAGACCGGGATGACAACAAAGTATATTTCTTCTTTACTGAAAAGGCACTGGAGTCAGAAAACAATGCACACACAATTTACACAAGAGTGGGAAGAGTATGTGCGGTAAGACTTCCATTATTATAACATTGTAAGCTTTGTTGCCACAATATTTATTTTTTAAAAACTTACTAAAATAGAATATTGTGTTGTCTTTAAAAACACTTTTGTTAAACTGGTACCAAATTAGCATTTGTTAGTTTGATATTTTTGCTTAATATAAATTAAAACAATGTTAAGGTGAAATAACTATTTTATGTCTTGCCAATTAAAGAAATACATATCAATAAACTAAGGATATTTAATATGATATCTACACACATGAAAAAGTTTGGCTGAATTCAGTTTTTATAAATGAAACCTTACAACCATTTTTTTAAATTTACTCTTGAGTCTAGCAATGCTTCAAAAAAGCAATTCTTTTGTTCTAGTGGAATAAAGAGGATCCACAGTTTCCTCTAATACACCTTAGTAGATATCTTTCATAGCAACATGGATTTGGAGCTTAAAATGATCATAGTTTCAAGTGAAGACTAAGTCTTTAGAGTTCTTTCAGTCCAAACTCTTAGTTGACAGATGAGGAAGATGAGGGGCAGGGAAGTGTACTCACCTGCCCAATGTCACACAGGTAGTAAATTTCAGAGCTGAGATTTGATTTGATTCTAGATTCTGCATTACCAATGTACCACATTGCCCTTCTCATGGTTTGTAGAGACTATAATCACTGTGGGGCCAAATATTTCTTGATAAGCTTCTCTGAACTTAGAAAGACAGGTATATACACACAGGCACACACACACACACACACACACACACACACACACACACACACACACACATTCCTTTACTAGGACCATATTGCAAATCTTTCCTGTTTGTCATAAGACCTATCAGAGTAAGTGATCTACTGAAATGATCTTGGAGAAAACAGAGATATATCCACAAAGTGCCATGGGAATATTACTTTAGGAGAAGCTTATATTCCCATCCTGACAGCTAATTCATGAGAATATTGGTTTGCTTGTCAGTTGGTTATTTACATATCATGTATAATCCATAGTTTAGTTTGAATCAGTATTACTATGGGTATTCAGAAATCTATACACTTTAAGAAAGGTCATCTGGAACATTTAAAAATGAAGTGTCAGTATACCTTGAAAGTTATTTGTCTTATGAATGTTTTTAATTTGCCAGCAGACAAACTAATGTCCATCTATGAGATATGCCCTCTCAACCTTTGATGATTTTGAAAGATTTTTTTTTGCTTGAGTCTATAACTTTGAGTGTGAATTAAAAAACAAACAAACAACCACATAAAGTTCCTTCCACATGCCAGATGTTATGTTAAACAATAAGGATATAAAAATATGAACAAAATTGTCTCTGCCCTCTTACATTCTGATAAGAGAAGACAAAGCTTTCTTGGACGTCTGACTGGAGACCATGGAGTTTTCTTTTCTAGATACTGGAGTGGTTTGCCAATT
Source organism: Phascolarctos cinereus (assembly GCF_003287225.1). Taxonomy (NCBI): domain Eukaryota; kingdom Metazoa; phylum Chordata; class Mammalia; order Diprotodontia; family Phascolarctidae; genus Phascolarctos; species Phascolarctos cinereus. The sequence continues at coordinate 153,770,301 of NW_027555514.1, read as the reverse complement.
CTTTCTCCAGTGGATTATTTTGTCACAATTCTCCACTATGATCTGCCCATCTTGGGTAACTATGGGGAACTAGAGTTGGAAAGAGGAAGGGATTGAAACTAGGGCAGCCTGGTTCTGGACAAGAGAAGGTAAAAATTTACCAATCAGAACTTATGGTTCTAGGAATGGGAATATTTCATCAGGGATTGTTTTTTGTAACCTGTTTAACTTACTAATGCTAAAAATATGAGTTTGAACATTATAAATGATGTGGGTTATCTTTTGAAAAGCCAATTTTTAAAAAAATGGAATATAAACTATCAGTGTGTTGAACTCTAAAGAATGCTAAAGTCAGCTGTTGAATTTGGAGTCAGAGTACCTGAGTTCAAACCCTGATTCTACCACTTACTACCTATGTGACCTTGGCTAAGTCACATAACCCATTTCATTCTTAATTTTCTCATATGTAAAATAAGGTAGTGGAACCAGATGACTTCTTAAATCCCTTTCAGAACTAAATCTATGGTTCTAGCTCTTTGATTGAGAAGTTATCACTTTGAAAAAGAGAGATAAATTCTTAGGAAAAACAGTTAGTCCCCCTGCCTCAAGTCTCTAACCACTCTAATTTTCCGGTCACGCATCTATTTGGTATCCTTCTTTACATTTCTGCACAATTTTCATAGAAAATATGTTACACCCTGAAACTCATGCCTGCTGTGTGAGTCTCTATTGCCCTTTGGTTGATCCACAACTTCAATTCTTTAGAGACTGTGGTGTATCATCACTTTCAGATATATGACATCACCATAAGAATATTGACAGATTTTTTGTTTCAAGGAAAAGCTTAGGATGATTAAAAGCACCACACAACTCCAGACCATTCTCTTCCTTCTATTTAATTCTGAGTCAGGTTCATTGTTCCTCACAAACGCATTCTGAGTTGTCTTCCCAACTATATATCCTAGTCTGGACAATAGGCATTCTATTTTTTCTTGTATAGATTGGCTAAGCCTTTTTTGCATGATTATTGATTAAATCATTTAAAAGGCTCAGTAATATCTTGTATCTTGGTTTAATCAGGACCATGTCATCCACAAATAGGAACATTTATTCACCCTCTAGAGGAATTTTTTTTCCATTTATACTCTGTCCTAGACATACTCCATAATGGTAGTAAATGATTTAATAATCCGTGAAACTTCCTAGTTCTCACTATTGTTATATCATTCAAGAAATCTTGCCTTATTTTTGTAAATTCCTATGATATACATAATTTTATGCTTGCACTTGTGCTTACATTTTGCTCATTGAATATTTTTTTTAAAGTCAGCAAATAGTAAACATAATGGGATCTTGTATTTTCTCAACCTTTTAGTAAATTTGTGATAGTAAAGATGTGGGCTACTAAAGAATATAATTTGCAAAAAATCTGAGTTCCCTTCTCATATTTCCACAAGGGATGCACTCAGTGAATATTTTGTTATTCTCCTAAAGATTTCATAGTGATAGTAATGTCTGCATGTAGTTATATGCTTATTAATTTTTTAATGTATCACCATTTTTGGAAGTAATAAACTCTATGATTGTTACCAAACAAGTGAAATTCCATGTTTTCAATATATTGAGAACTGATCTCAATATTAGCAAATTTTGTTGACACTACCAAAGAGCTTCTCTGTGTATAGTTAATCCAGTCCTAGATCTCAGTCTCCTCACCTGTAAAATTACTTCAACAACAACAACAACAACCCCTTTAAATTCCTTCCAACTCTTAAACTATGATACTTAGCCTTTTCATTTATCCTCATTAAATTCCATCTTATTTGCTTCATCCTGACACTAGGCCATTGTGATCTTCTGGTATCTTGAGACGTCATTCAATGCTTTAATTAATCTTTCTAATGTCCTGTCACTTGTGAATTTGATAAGCATTCCATCATTCCTTTATCTAACTCATTGATAAAAATGTTAACTAGTATAAGACCAAAGAAAGATTTCTTGGCCATCTAACTGGAGATGATGGGGTTTTCTTTTCTAGATACTGGAGTGGTTTTCCATTTCCTTCTCTAGTGGATTATATTTTCTCACAATTCTTCACTGTGATCTGTCCATCTTGGGTAACCCTGCATGGCATAGCTCATAATTTCATCGAACTATGAACACTCTTCCACCATGTAAAAAGGCAGTGATCAAGCTCAAATATTTGACCGTCTAATGAGAAGACAAGACTCATTGAAAAAGATCCTAATGTTGGAAAAAAAATTGAAGGCAAAAAAGGAGAAGGGGACAGCAGAGGATTATTTGGATAGACACTGTCATACAAGCAACAAAACATGAGCTTGGATAGATTTTAAGAGATAGTGGAGGATAGAAGAGCCTGGCATGCTATGATCCATGAAGTCACAAAGAGTCGAACCTAACCAAATGAATGAACAACAACAACAACAACTGGAGACCTCCCTCCAACTCAATATTAAAACATTAATGATGCTTCTTTAGGGAGTTGATGTGCATAAAATGCAGAATGAGACAGATTTTTGGACATAGCTAATAGAACATGATTTATTGACTACGGATATTTATTATGGGAATTTTCTTTTACCTTTTTATTATTCACAGAGGGAATAGAAGGGAGAGAAAATAAATTAATGCAAACAAAAAAAGTTAAACAAGAAAGAAAAACAATGAGATATTGGATTAAAAAAAATAATTCCTCATTGGGCCCAGCCATTCAACCAGTTCTAAATCTGCCTAAATATTATATAATCTAACCAATAGCTCTCCATCTTTCCCACATGATAAACTTTTCAAATGCTTTGCAAAAATGAAGGTTACTATATTTATAACATTCCTCTGAGTGAGCACTCTAATAATCCTCTTTAAAAAAGGAAATTATATAACATTTCAGAGATCACCATTTTTGTTTTTGTTTTGAGCTGCGTACTAAGCAAACATTTAATAATGTATGCTAGAATTTTCCCAGAAATAGAAGTTGACCAAATTGGCATACTTTACAAATGTCATTCTCTTCCTTTAAATCCATTCATTCATTTGTTCATTCATTTATTCATTTAGTTATTTGTCTGTCTTCTTTCTGATAGCACCTATCCTACTTTCTGTAATCATTCAAACATCACTGGCAGTGGTTCCATGATCATATTCATTTGTACTTTCATTACTCTGAAATGGTGTTTATTAGTTGCAAATAGAACTATGTCCTCTCTTACTATATCTGTAATTATCTTTAGCTTTAACTCCTTAATAGCCATTTTTTATTCTGTCTTTTTAATCTCCAAAGACCATTCTCCTTCACAGAAAATAGAGGCAAAATAAAGTGTTGGACAGCTCTACTTTTTCTTTGGTTTTAATAAACTTTATACAGTTTACCTTAAGCATCTCCCTAGGCCTCCAGTAAACCTTCTCTTTGCTAAAAAATAACCAATAAATAAAAGAAAAAAAAACCTTCCCTTGTCAACCTCAGCTTAGAATATAAAGTAGACTATGACTCTATTTTTCCATGATTGTGGCATGTTTTTCTATTTATCTTTGTTCACTTGCTTTCTCTTTCATCTTCTGTTCTTGTCTTCTGACTAATTCTAAGTTGGTTGATGAGTTCCTTGTGCATCCACATCAGTCTTGTCTGATAACTCCCCTTTGTCTTTCTTATAATTAGGACTTTCTTTTCCAAATTTCATTCTTGAAATCTCCTATAATTTCTGCACCAAATTTCCCTGCTTGATTTGTGATTTTTTCCTAAACTCTCCATGAACCGTTTAACTATGTTCTTCCCACATTTGGAATGACTGTCACATTATGGACAGATTTTCCTCTCAACTCTTCTCTCAGAAATTCAAAGGTCAACTTGTTGCTTCCTCCAAGGTTCCTACCACTTCTTCATCAGCCATCACTTACTCCTTATTGGTGAAGATCAGGGCTGGAAAGGCAGGGCTTTTTATTTTAATAGGAAAATTTTACCAGACTGATTAACTGATAATAATAACTATTCGTTTTTACGTATGCCTTAGTTTAGCTAAAATTGTTCTGATAGTACAAGGGCAAATTTCTAGTCTGACTCTTTAACTGGAGTCCATTCAAGACAAATCAGGTAATGTTCTCTTGTATGCTCATCTATGTATTTTTCTAGGCCTCATAAATGGTGAGTGACTTAAGTAAATCTCTCTCATTTACTGGTATTAATTGTTTTATCTAGACATAAACAATCCCTCATTATGTAGCATCTCTCTCAAAGAGTAGTCTCTAGTGATTATATACTCATATGCCTATATGCCTACTAGTATGCCTACTACATGCAAAAAACACAGTAAGGTGTTTTTGGTTATCCTTAATGCAAGGAGTTCAAACTGTAGTGCTGGGTGTCTATTGCTTTACATTTAGAAAATAACCCCCTACAGCCTACTTCTTTCATTTATTTCAATGCATATCATTTTAACAATGAATCAGAAGAAATACATTCTTTCCAGTTATAGAAGATGCTTAACTAGTCTTACATCATGGAGCAGCAATGTGGTATGGTAAAATATATGCTAGGATTCAGATAGGTTCTCAGTAGGTAAAATGCTGAGCCTGAAGTGAGGAAGACCTGAGTTCAAATTCGGCCTCAGACATGTACTAGCTGTGAGAGCCTGAGCAAGTCACTAAACCTCTGTCTGCCTTAGTCCACTGAAGAAGTAAATGGCAAACCAGTCTAGTATCTTTGCCAAGATAACCCCATGGACAGTATTGGTGTGCTATGATCCACAGGGTCATGAAGAATCAGACACTAATGAATGAACAACAGAATATATGCTGGGCTTAGAGATGGAAGACACTTGGGATGAGATCAATTGTTGTCATATTTATTATATTTGTGACCATAACCAAATCCCTTAAAGTCCATGACTTTGATTTCTCCTGCTGTATCGTGGGATAATAATATCTATAGCATCTACCATGGAGGATAATTGTGAGGACCAAACGAGACAATGTATTCAAAGTACTTTGAAAATGTAAAAGCGTTACATAAATGATAGCGATCATTATCGTATATCCATTACAGCACACCAAAAGTTTCTCAAAGGTATATGTCAGTTGTGCTAATGAAGTCACATGCATGATAAATACATATATGTGTAGGTAGACATACATATATGTATGCATACGTGTGTATATACATATATACACATATGTGTGCACACAAACATGTGTGTAATATTGATCAATGTATATATGCACATGCACACACATGTGTGTGTGTGTGTGTGCATGTGTGTGTATGGAACAGATTTCATTGAGAGCTATCAGTTCACTGTATATTAAATTGCAAGTTGTACTACAACATTTGTAATATTGTAATATCTTTCATTAAATAGTGTATAGGAAATGAAAATGAAAGTGACAAAAAGAAGAGCGTAGAAAATGGGACAGATAAGATCAGACTATCTGTCTGCTGATATATTATCTGCTTTATTTTAGCTAGTAAAAATAAATGATTATTGCAAATGATCATGTTCACAAAGGGAATTTTCTAGTGTCATGCCTAGAGACATGGGGTGCGGGGTGGGGTGGTGAAGGACCTCTAGTCCCTTTATCACCTAAGTAAACTAGTTTTACTTATTCATGTTTATTTAATTTTTATACTCTGTCCAAAATAATACAAGATATTTAAAGAAAAAAGAGAAGAAAATACATACTTAAAATAGTAGAGTAGATATTTTTAGATAGTTTAGGTGAGTAAATTACCATAATTTCAATGAACAAATTTCACTAGTGGTTGTTACTGGTAATTGCTGATTGGCTAATATTTTCTAAGATATATTACAAATAATAGTTCATAGACCTCATTGGAAATATCTGACTTTGAGGAACCTTTCATCATCTGCACCATGTTTTAGAGGAGATGTGGTCAATCTCTAGCATAATTTTAGTGTTTTTCTATAAATGACATACTTTGCACATTAAAAATTATGATCATATGGAAATACAGTTTTCATAATTGCCCATTCTAGACATATTATTAAGTGCTAATAAATGTTTCTCTCTTTTTTTTTTTAACAGAATGATGTGGGAGGGCAGAGAATTTTAGTAAATAAATGGAGCACCTTCCTTAAGTCAAGGTTGGTTTGCTCAGTGCCTGGAATGAATGGTATTGATACCCACTTCGATGAATTAGGTAAGTATCATAGGTAAAATTAAAAATTATTTTATGATATTTGTGATGATTTTATGCCCCCCATTTGGCACCTACCTGTAAGGATAATTTGTTCTGCATGATATTTGATATATGTCCATTTTAGAAGGATTTTTTAGTTACTGTAATCTAGCTGTACCTATGATATGTGAGTAATTTGGGCACAGAACCAAAAATTTGGTCCATCCAATTAGCCTGGGGCCAGTATTTCTGGTTTCTTGCCTTGTGGTCCAGCCATATAGACAAGTTACAAAGCTTCAGACTTACTCTATTTTTAGTCTGGTGTGATTTGCATGTGATTGTATTATTTTCTAAGACTAAACAAAAACTTCAAAAAGTTTGTAAACCATTTCATGTCAAATTAGATTAACATGGAATAATATAAAATTATTGAAAATATAATGATTATTAGCACTTAGAAATATATTCATTCTGTTCTAATTTTGTAGAGGACATTTTTTTGCTACATACCAGAGATAATAAAAATCCAGTGATATTTGGACTCTTTAATACAACAAGGTGAGTATTTAATAAAATCAATAGAAACAAAAAATGTATACAAGTTTTCATGAGCTTTCTTATCACCAAGGCTTCTACCTTGAGTTGTTTTAATTTTTTTTTTCATTTTTATCTCCTACTTCATACCAGTCTCTAAATCTTGCTTGCTCTTCTTCCACAGATACACATACACACAATACACATATACATGTATGTATATTGTATGTATACATATACAGACATATATGTGTGTGTATATATGTGCCTATATTATACATACATAGTTTCCTTTCTGCTTCCAAAGTCACAGTTCCAATATGGAAGCTTATTAGCTACTGCTCTGCTTCTTAATCTTCCATGTTCTTTCTACTCAGTTTATAATTGCACACAAATTTCATAATAATGACCCTTGAACATGTTTTTCAATGTATCACCTCTTATTTAAGACACTTACATGAGTGATTCTGTTTTGCCTGTTATATCAAATATTTTCTACTAACATTCAAGCTTTCCACACCCATCATTCCAACACCATATCTAGTCATTCTGCAGTATCATCTCTCTTATTTACTTTAGGTAATTCAGCAACTTTCTGGTTTCCAACTTTTATTTGTTCCTTCTGAGTGGGTGGTTTCATCTTTTATTCCCTCTTCCTGGAATTGTTTGCACAAACTCATGGACCTTGCTACAAAGTCATGGATCTTTTTAAAAATCACCACCTCTATGGAGACCTGATCAAATTTACCACATCCCATTATGACCATACTTATAGTCTGTTTTTCCTCTTTCTCTTTCATCTTCAGTAAGTTTGCATGTTCTTACCTTGTAGTTCCTTCTAACTTCCCTTATAATAATGTCCTAGAATTCTTGAGTTCATGTTTCATCTGTATATGAATGTTTAGTCCCTTCAAGGTAGGGACTGTGCTCTCTATTTATTCCCACAAAACACCAAGTACCCTACATTGCCCAAGGGTACTCCCTTTAACTGATGTGGACAAAGAGAAGCCAGTTGAAGAAATGGTCCAGTTGGGACCTACAACAAACAATTTAATTTTATTTTCCTGAGTTTTCCTTCCATGTACAGATAAAATGTAATAAATAATAAAATCTGTAGGAGCAGAAGGGTGTGCCCAAGATGATACTGGTAAGGACCTCTGGAAATTCACTTTTTCTCCTTAACAGAGCTAAAATTCTCTTGTTAATTGCTTATTCCTTGCCCAAATTAACCCTTTGTTAACTAGGTTAGACCTTTATTTTGGCATCTCTCTGATAAGGTGTGAACTCACCTAGTCTTGGATATCACTGAGACAAAAATCACCTTTTGTCCTGGACCACTAGTGCAATTACTACCTGAGCTATAACCCTAGACTTGGCTTTTAAAAGGAGAATTGAAGAGAAAGACTGCTCAGTTAGAGATGAGAGAACCAGAAGTGTAATGGATATAAAGAAGCCATGTTGACTCCAATTCCTATGGGCCTTTCCAGCAAACAATGGGCATAAGGGACCATGTGGTCATAGGAGAGTTGGAACCACATGCCCTCAGAGATGACAGTAGATAGAAGCAGTGGTGGAGAGAAGAGAGATTAGAGAGCCGTGATGCAGTGAAGAAAAAATAGTTATCCCTCCCTTATTCAGGAGCATTGAAGACATTTTAATCAGGTGCAGAAGAGAAGATTTTGGTGGATATTCATGGGAGTGAGCACCACCATTGATGTGAGAAGATCTAGGTTTTAGTCTTGGCTCAGTCCTGTTGTTAGATGAGAGACTTTAGGAAAGTTACTTTTTCTTTTACCTTATCTTCCTTACCCATAAAAATAAGAGTTTGACCAAACTCTTTTTAAGATTCTTTTCAGCAGACAGTCAATAATAAGAATTGCCACGGAAACAAAAATGTTACACAACATATGGTATGCCCATGTTCTGTTGCACTAATAACTTTTTTTCTATCCTTTATTCTCTTTCTGAAACAATTTTAGTGCATTACATTTAATAGTGTAACATTTACATGTTGAATTGTTTTCAGATGATTAGTTGCAAGCTGACTTTATGATTAGAGGTCAGTCTAACATTTTATTTTCCTTAAAGAATAAGTGAATTAGTGAATATGACAAAAACTAGAGCTAACTTTATCCTTTTACTTTATCAGTAGAACTTAAGCTTTTTGAAGGCAGGGACTTTTTTGTTGTTTTGTTTTTGTGTCCCCAGTTTCTAGCACAGTACCTAGCCCATAATAGGTGCTTAATAAATGTTTAGCAAATTGATTGAAATGGAATGTATGGTTTTCAGCTGTTATCAGGTTTGAAGTTCATTACTCAAAGAAGCCTGAGCAAAATTTTAATGTCAAGCGATGAAAATGATTTCCAGTCACAGTTTGTTGTCAGACTGGCTGTTTCCACCTCTGTCAAGAGACATTTTAACATTCTTAAAACCTTTTAAATAAAAAACATCTTTTTTCATCTGTTTATGTGCATGACATTCAATAATTTGGGTCACGAGGATATATATAAGTCAAACAAATAGCAATAAAGAATCACATAAAATGAAATGCAATCATCTGGCAAATTTAAGCCAATTAAAATAACTTTCAATTAAAATAGCTACCTTAAGAAAAAAAAAGTTTGCTTGGGACTTGAATAATTATTTTACTTTGAAATTTCTCTTTGCTGGTTTATATCTGGCCTAACAGGAAACATGGGAACTCAAGGAATTTGAAGAGGTCTTTACAAATTGAATGAATACTTATTTCTTTTGGTAATAACTTATGCTTAGTTCTCTCAGAATCAAAAAGTTTAACTCTATAGCTTCTTGAAGTCTTTTCCAAAAGAGTTATTTATTTACCATTTTCTTTCATTTTCTAGTAATATATTTAGGGGGTATGCTATATGTGTCTATCATATGGCAAGTATCCGTGCTGCTTTTAATGGACCATATGCACATAAGGAAGGACCTGAATACCACTGGTCAACGTATGAAGGAAAAGTCCCTTACCCAAGACCTGGTTCTGTAAGTTTAAGCATTTAACTTTGGAAAAAAATATTTATTTGTTTTTTAAATATATATAATATATATATATATATATATATATATCTACAATAAGTAGAATATTTCTTTTTATGATTATATGATTATTCTAATAATTGTCCAAAATAACATATCCCAAATGTCATCTAAAAAAATAAAGAGCCAAATTCTATCTTCTACATGAGACCTCTCCTGATCATCTCAATTTATCCCCCCTACAATAATAAGCTGATATTTATTTTGTATTTTTTCTCTATGCTCATATATATCTCTTCCAAAGAAAAGACTGGCATCAAAGAACTAGAGTCCAAATCCTACGTTTGACACATATGTGTGACATTTTAAAAGAGTTATCTAAATTCCCTTGGACTCAGTTTTCTCATCTGTGAAGTTGGAGTGCTGGACCAGAAGGCCTTTGAAGTCCTTTCCATTGTAGGTCTATGATCTTATGTAGGTACTGTCTTTCTAATAGCATACAAGCTGCTTGGGGGTAGGAACTATTGTTTGTTATTGTTTTGTTTTGGTCTTTGTCTTCCCAGTACCTGACACAAAGTAGGCACTTATTAAATGGAAATAATCAATACACATATATTTATTAAATGTTTATTATGTGCCAAGAAATGTGGTCAGTAGTGGGGATGCAGTAAAAAAAAATGTGACACAGTCCCCACTCTTAAAGAATGCATTCCAGAATGATATCAGTCCACAAGGATTTATGAAGCAACTGCTATATGTGCTCAATGGTGAAGATGCAATACAAAAGAATACAGTTACAAAAGAAAAGATGAAAATTTTCCTATGCTCAGTAGCTGACACATATCCTGGAAAGTGGGGATGGAGGATTGGGAAGTGGGGAGATATATATTTTCTTTTCAGAATTGTGGTTATGTGAAAATAAGGTAGAGTAAAATAGTGATTTTAGCTTAATGGCTATATTTCATAGTTTTCAACATATGATAGTTGGCTACCAGATGATGATTTTTTTTTTCTTTTAGCCATATAATCTGATAAAAGACTATAGAGAGAAATGATTTTTTAAGGTGAAGAAATTAACCATACTGATGAAATTCCTGATCCTATTTTGAATTTACCATTAAAATAGTTTCAAATTAATCTGTATTTGAGAAGTTTCAAGAAAGACTAAAATGTAATGGCTAACTGTTAAAAATTTCATATACTCAACAACTTACGTGTTGTGACTTGGTCGAGCAAATTTTAAATAAGATTTCTCTGAGTCTCCTTGAGAGAATTATGATCTCATGTAATAGTCTTACAAGATTTATAGGTGGAAGTGATCTTAGCCCTCATTTGCCAATGAGAAAACTGAAGCATATAGAGTTAGGGACTTGCCTAATAAGGTATTTCATGTTGTATGGCAGAACTGTGATTCAAAACCAGTTCTGAACACTATAAATCTAGTTTTCTAATCCCTACAGAAGTGTGAAAGCATTTCTACAAGGACGGGAAGCTCCACTATTTGTTTTTGAATTGGTGCTACTGGGAACTTTTTTTGCCTGTCCATTCAAACTTTTATGGTTTTAATTGTAACAAGAGTCTACAAATGGTTATGTTTTGTATCATGTGTCTTGAGGCAACTACGTTTGAAAAATGCAGGATCATTGTATGTGTTATGTAGTCCATGGAAAGCAAACATTTTACTTGTCATACATTTCAAACTCCACTCTTTTATGAGGGTCTGGTGAAATTCCATCACTCTGTTGATTACACAATTACTTGGAAGTCTGAGTAGAAACCATTTTTTCAGAGCCAAAACCAAAAGTGGAAACAAACGTTACCTCTTAACAAGTGTAAGACTTTCTTATTTCAATCACTGTCTCCTGTTAGCTTAAAATTATTATTTCCAGGAAGACATAAAGTGTATTTTGTTTCACTCTATTGATTGAAATTACAGTTTAAACTAAGGGAACCTACTCCTGTGGGTTTGCTAGAAATGCTTCCTAAAACCGCATGGTCTTAAAGGAGATTTAGAAGAAGTGACTGGTTCCTGAAATGCTTCCAACATGGACATAAATGGCTTCAATTATAATTCATAAAAATATTCTAAAGTGAAAAATTCATGCTAAATTAAGGAGCATTACCTGATTTCTTAACAAATCATTGAAAAATATCCTCTTTACGAAATAGGCTACTTACAAGCTTGTTGTAATCAGCTGACTCCTGTCTTTTCAATTAGAAAATTTCATCAATCGAAATTCACCAAGCTGCTGGTCCTACAAGGAAATTGGCACTTAATGACAAGGTAGAAATTAGAATGAAACTTAATGCTGTTGAGAATTCCATCCAATAATTCATGGGTGCTGCTGTGTATTTCATTTTAAAACATGCTTAGTTTTCCTACTGCAACATAGTGTTAGTAAATTAAGAACAAGATTAGTACCAAATGTTTCTGGTTTTCTCATTTTATTTGGCTCATTAAAAAAATGGCATTTTTGCAAATTCCAGCAATTAAATGGAGTCTTCACTTAACCATTTTGAATTTTAAATGATGTTGTCCCTTGCAGCTCTAAAATTCTATTCTGTATAATATAATGGGGGTCACCACAATGGTGGTCATTAGGTTACAGAAGAGGTGTCTGTGAGCAAGAATTCACATTTACATGTTTTCTAGTACAGCCATTGTCATAGTGTTATGATTCTTAGCTATTTGGGGGGAAGTTTCTGGCAATTTCAAAAGTTTGGGGAAAAAGTGTTAGAATTAAGGCTGGGTTATATACATTTGCAAGTAAATTTATAATATAAAAAAGGTTTTTTTTTTCAATTTAGACTAACATGAGAAAGTTTCATTTTGTATAGTGTCTTCCATTTAAAAAAGACAAACTTCTGTCCATTATGAAAATACTACACTTAAATTTTCTGAACCTTCTACTGTTTTATGTACATCTCTAGTTTTAGGCTTACCATCTTCTAAACAATGGAGGTTATCATCACCAAATTCAAAATCTGATCTCACTTTTGCTGAAGAGGATCATTATTTAAAAGTCTTTCTAAAATGCATTTTATAGTGATTGAGTATAGGACATACCCTGAATTGGTTTGGAATTGAATGGAAATGTACAGGAATGTACATGGCAAAATTAAACAGAAACAAACAAACAAAAAAAACTAACTCTAAACTTTTTATTTCCATAGTGTGCCAGCAAGGTGAATGGAGGAAAATATGGCACTACCAAGGATTATCCAGATGATGCAATCCGGTTTGCAAGAAGTCACCCACTAATGCATCAGCCTGTGAAACCTGTTCATAAGAGGCCAATCCTGGTGAAAACAGATGGAAAATATAACCTGAAACAGATAGCAGTTGATCGAGTTGAAGCTGAAGATGGACAATATGATGTCTTATTTATTGGCACAGGTAAAAAAATGCATTCAGTGTAGGTCTTTAAACTGTTATTTTAAAGATAATTTAATAACAAAAATGATAAAACAGGGGTCATTCCTTGGCACTCTTTTTGCAAATCATTTCATCTGTCCCTTACCACTACAAAACAATAGTAACTAAAGTGCGTAATATATGCCAGGCACTGTGCTAAGTACTTTATTATTTCCTTTGAATTTCACAACAATCTTGGGAAAAAGGTGTTGTTATTATCCTCATTTTATAGTTGAAGAAACTGGGGCAGATAGAGGTTAAATGACTTGTCCAGAGTCACACAGCTAGTAAGTATCTGAAATCTGATTTGAAGTTAGGTCTTCCTGATTCCAAGCCTAACAGTCTGTCCCCCACACCATGCTACTTGCCTCAGTGAATGGAAAATGAAGCGAGGATGAAGTTCACTGCAATAGGGCAGAGGAATGGGGGGTGTGGAGGAAGGGGTCACCTATCAGCTCCAAATAACATTTCAGCCAGTAATTGAAATGTGGTATTAGAATCAGGAATATGGCATATTCTGCCAGATCCCACAAGACAGCAGAGGCTTTTGGCTGGTTAGTGAGTTTTCAGAAACTTTAACAAATCCCATTAAGGTGAACCTAAGACCAGCAAGACCCTTGCCAGAGGAGGAAGAGCCTCTAGAACCAATCTTATCATGTGCTTCCCAGGATATTTCCAAATCAGCGTTCACAGTTTCAAAGAAGAAGACTAGGATTGCAGAAGCAGATCAGAAACAAAGATTTTTTTTTAAAAAGCTTTTATTTGTGTTTGTCTCACCTAATCAAGTACCTGGCCTGGAGTAGTTTCTTGATGAATGTTTTACTGAATTAAATTGAATGATCTCAGAAAATAAGAAGAGTAAGGTGAGGCTGGGTGCTTTGAAAGCACTCAGGGAAGCATAAAACAACCAGCTGTCAAGTAAAAAAAAATATCTGCATGACACATTTTAAAATTTAATCTGCATTATTAATATTTTTCTATCACCTTTCTAAGCCTAGACAATCAGCAAACAATAAATCAAGCCCTCATTTGTAGCATTGCTGATTTATGAGTGATAAATGCTCATACTACAAATGAGCTGGCTCTAGCACAGCACCTAGACATTTCCCTGGCCCATGCATGCATGTGGCCTGCTATTCCTCCATTATCACCCACATTGTGATTTGAAGGCACATGGACTATGTTATTAGTTTGTAGAACTGAATTAAAACTCTTAGAGACATATTTGTAAATCTCGACTTTTCTCTTGTCTCCAGCAAGAATGACGTGCATTTTAAATTCCTCTGTTATAAATGTGTTTATTTGATATGATACAAAATTACTTTTTTCTTCCAGAATTCACACATATACTTTTGTATAAATGACAATGAAGACAGGTCTTCATATCTTCATCTAGTATAAACTAAACTAAGAATTTCACTAGTTAATACTGAAAGGCTAGTTGTTGTTGGGGTTTTTTTTGCATATTACAGTATGATTTTTGGAAAGTAAAGATATGTTCAAATTGAGAATGCATGGGTTGAGGAACTCGTCGTGTCCAGTGAATATGATAATGGATAAACACACTTTTACATCTCAGGGAAGTGTTACATGTTACTTATCTCTCTAGCTCTATAGTAAAATAATTACCACAGTAGATGATCTTTATAAGTCAGTATCTTCCCTGCTATGTGTTTAATCACTCAAACATAGAGACTTGAAGGAATGAAGACACAGGTATGTAATGAAGGCCATGGCATTCCAGCAATATTTATTTTAAGGAAGAAAATGGGAAAACACTCCATATGATTTCCAGGAATTGGCATCTGGCAACAGTTCTATTGGTATCTGTCTCATTTATTCATTGTGTGCAATAAATGTTGATATGTTTAGTGTTGTGTATGGAGTGCCAAAAGAAATATATTGGATTTCTATAACACTCAAAAATGTAGTTGGCCAGTAGTATCCTTTTAGGCTACTAATAAGGTAAGAATGTTAACTGTTATGCTAACAGGTGAAATAGCTGATAAACCAATTAGTAGTGGAAAAAGTCTAGAATAAACTGTATGTTAAGAAATAAAAGAATGTGGGTGCATCAGCAATAGGACAGTCCAAGAACAATTTCATTAATGAATCTGGTAACTTAAATTTATCTCTGTACGTGTCCTTTCTTTCCTATTAGGTTATAAATACCTTAAAAACAGGGATTCTATTTTTGTGTCCCCAAAACCTAGTACGGTATCATGTATAGAGAAAATATTTGATAAATTAATATTAAACTTAATTAAATATCTTATTTTATTTCAGTACTTAAGGAGATTCATTCATCCTTCTAAATTTCTTAAAGTGGAAAATTACTTCAAGTTATCTATTCTGCCAGGAAAAAATTCAACACACAATATGTTTTAACTTATGAGTTATAAAAGAAATGCCCATTACCTTTTAAAAAGGTATAGTTCATTAACTAGGGCTGTATTAGGACTGAATTCTAGTTCCTGTTTATTCTTTGCATTTAACCATTAAAGTTTGGACCCAGTACCTGGAAAATTCATCAAATAATTTGCATCGAAATATGATTGACTTTCTTATTGATTCATGTTGTTTATAATATTATTTGATTCAATGCTTATATTTTAATGAACTCTTATTTATTTGGCTTTGGCATATATGAAAATGTTAATAATACTTGTTTATTATATAATCTCCGGGTTCTTTTTCTTAATGGTAAAATATTTCAAATATAAACATTTCACACAAAGCAGCTTTGCCAACAACATTTCAATGAAGCATAATCCTTATCGAAAGTATAAATAAAGGAAAGTTATAGTATGAGTACATCAAAATTCAACATGAACTTAAGAGCAATTTTAAGAAGAAAGTTCAAAGAACAAAGATAAAATTGGGAATAGGCACTTGGAAAGTATATTTGTAAGGGAGAATTTATTATAAGAACCTAGACTTCAGAGGGGGATATTTAACTGTTTTAAAAATACTCCTTTTAAAAAATGTCTTGAGAGTATATCTTCAACATGTATTTTTTTCCCCATTTCCTCTTTGTGTTTAGGAAAAGAAATTACCTTTTAAAAATTCTTTATGTATACGCTTTCTCCTAAACTGTACAGCAGTTTTGAAGGATTTTAATGGAAAAACCTTCAGATGACACCAAAGCAGAAGTATATAGGAAAAACTGGGGAAGTAAAGTATTTTAGCTTTCATGTAGCGACTGTGAGTCATGGAACACAATGGTGTCCAAAGAATTAAGATTGGAAACTAACCAAAGAGCAATGAAGAAAAAAATTGGTGGATATGAAAAGGCTGCAATACATTTCAAAAAAGGAATTATGAAAGAGATGCAGAGCTAAGTATTGTCCAAAAATGCATATGCAAAAAAGGAGATGAGTTAGTCATGTGATGCAAATAAAGTACCATTTCTGAATAGTTTGTGTCCTCCTTTGATGTCCTTGGGATATAAAAATAATCAAGAAAGCTTTCCCTGAGTGAACGTCCTGTGGGGAACTTTCAGGGGAAGTTACAGAGAAGAATCTGCCTATGATTCAGGTAGAATTTGGTGTTATTTGCATCTTTAGAAGGAGCACACCCATTAGTAATATCCCAGATCTTCACCAATTCAATAGATCATAAGAATACTTGAGTTTAATGGAAAGAGTCTGGTTTTGAGGGACAGGGTTGACACCAACTGTGATATTTCTTCACTACCAAGTGGCTTGAAGGGGCTGATTTCAATTAACAGTGAACTCACCAATTCCATTTTTTGAAAAGATGTGTACAGACAATCTAAGCATGAACAAGGTGAATGTGAGTGTGATGTGACTGAGTAAAAATAGTGTTAAAAGTGCTAATGCTCAGATCAATTGAGTCTAGAGAGGGAAGCTAAGGGGGAAAGTGTGTGTGTGTGTGTGTGTGTGTGTGTGTGTGTGTGAGTGTTGAAACTATACTACAGATAAATGAGATATGAAAAACAAGAAAAAGCAGAGCGCACAATTCTTATTTTGCTTCTATTTCTTCTGCCAAGGAAAAGGACCTTTATGCTGGAAATTACAGAACAAAAATGTCTAATGGGGATTCCATAACCAAAATAAGTAAGAAGATAATAATGAGATCACTGAAATCCCTTTTGTGAATTTAAATTACCTGACCTAGTTGATTTACCATCCTTATGAATTGTGCTAGCTGATGTAATGCTAAGACATTATCAGTGGTGTTTGAAAGGTCATGGAAAATAAGAGCAGCACCTCAGGATTAAGGAAGGTCAAATGTTGAGAGAGAGAGAGAGAGAGAGAGAGAGAGAGAGAGAGAGAGAGAGAGAGAGAGAGAGAGAGAGAGAGAGAGAGATGACAAACTCTAGGTCAGTGAACTTAGCTTCATTTACTGAGAAAATTCTAGAATGGATTGTTAAGAGATGGTTAGTGAAAATCTAGCAAAAGAAAAGTTGATTTTAAGGAGTACACACAACTTCATTAAGGACTGATCATGCTAGACTAATATTTCTTCTTTTTTTATAGAATTAATAAACTAGTAGATCAGGGAAATGTGTAGATATAGTTTGCCTAGATTTTAGAAAAGCATTTCATAAAGCCTTTCAAACTAATCTTGCGGCAAAGTTGGAGAGGTGTGAACTAGATGAAAATACAATTAGATGAAGACCTAGTTAAAAGGCCTGCCTCAAAGAGTAGCTGCTGTTGCTTCAAATAGCAGTTCTCTTGTGGTATACACTAGCAATCTGTTCTTGGCCCTCTTTTTAACATTTTCATTAATAACTTACATAAAAATGTAGAAATCATCCTTGCAAAATTTGGAGAAGACATAAAACTGAGGATAGAATTCCAAAATATGTTGACCAGCTAAATCTTAATATCATTCAATTAAATGGTGATATATGTAAAGTTTTACATTTGTATTCCATGAATCAATTTCATTTGTACAGGATAATAATAATAATGATTATGATAATAGCTAATATTTATATAACACTTACTTTGTTCTGGATACTGTGCTAAGCACTTTATTGCTATTGTTTCATTTGATCCTCACAACAACCCGGGAAGGTACATGTTATTATTATCCCCATTTTACAGATAAGGAGACTGAGGCAAATAACATTTAAGTGACTTGCCAAGGGTCACGTAGCTAGTAAGTGTCTGGTCTGGATTTGAGCACAGATCCTTCTGACTCTAGTCCTAGCACTATATCCACTGCCCCACCAATGGCCTGCAATTCCAGTAGGAATCAGCAGTGGAATATGGCAGCCAAAAAAAGCTAATTTAGTCTTGGGTTGTATTAAGAAAGGTATGACTTCCAGGAACGAGGAGGCTATCCCTCTCTATGCTGCCCTATGGAAGCTACTTTTTAAGAATGATATTGGTAAACTAGAGAGCATCCAGAGGAAGGAAAGTAGGGTAATGAAAGGCCTTGAATCTTTGTCATCTATGAAATGGTTAAAGGAAGTGGAGGCATGAAGTCTGTCTTCAAGTGTTTGAACGGTTGTTATATGGGAGACAGTTTAGATTTGTAAGGCCAATTTGTCTCAATGTCAGGAAAAACTTCTTAACAATTAAAACCATCTAAAAGGCTTACCCCAGGAGGTAGAAGGTTTCCCCTTATTGGAGATCTTCTAGCACAGGCTAGATCTCACTTTGGGGATGTTCTATAGTATAAATTATTTTTGCATGTGGATTAGAGGGGACAGACACTGGTCACTTCCTGTGATTCTGTGATTAGCCTACTTAAATCTTAGTTTACTCATCTGCAAAATGTATATAATAACACTTGAACAACTACCTTATGGGATATTGTAAGCAATGTACTTTGCAAAGCCTAGAACATTATTTAAATGTAGGTTATTACTATCATCTAAAATAAGATTTTTGTTATCAGTATCATTATTATTACTGCTGTGTATCTGTGATGCCATAGAGAAGCCCACCTCCTTTTATCACTGCTCTGCTTTCACATAGTGGAAACAAACAGGCTGTAATATATTACATTTTTAAAATTAAGTTTTTTTAAAAATGGCTATTTATTTCCCCCACCTTCCCAATGCTTCCCACCAATGAAAAGGATAAAAAGGAAAAAAAAAGAAAACCCATTTAACAAAACAAATGAAAGAAATACCCACATTGACCATGTCCAAAAATGAGTGCTAAGTTCTACGTATGGAATTCTTCAATAAATACTTCACTGTCAGGAGTTGGATAGCACTCTGCACCTGGTCTGTTGCATCATGATTGATCATCATGTTGATCAGAGTTGTCAAATCTTTCATAGTTGCTCTTTTTTTTTTTACAGTGTTGTTATTGTGTAAATTATTTGACTGGTTCTGTTCATTTCCTCCATGCAGTATATTTCCAGTGATGGGCCTATACAAAAAACGTGGAATAAAGCAGATTATCAAGGAAATATATTATTATTATCATCTTTATTGTCAACTTTTTTGTTATTTATTAGCCTTATCAGAAACTCTAGCCCATGTCAATTTTATATTATGTTCAAGATACAATGTGTTGATATATGTTATATTAGTGACCCAGTAGGGTATATGAATAATCTGCAAACAGAAAATCCAGGTAAAAATTAGGCTACTCTGGAATCTGCCTTTCATTATTATGTATTGATTAGATTTGGACACAGCCAGATAAAAATTAAGTTCTTTTGGTTACCAAATCAACAATTCATGACAAATTAATTTGATTATTTATGTATCTCCTAGTAAATGTCATTAATATATATGTATATGTGTACCTATATATACATATGTGTGTCAATAGAATAACATAGCTGAGTTCTATGTGTTTTTTTTTCTTTTGCCAGTGTTAGACAAGAATCAGGGGTAAAATGTGCTACAAATAGGAGGCTGTAAAGGATTTTTTTGCACTTAAAATATTTTTTCTAATAGTAATCATTTTCCTTTTATTTATCTGAAAAAATTGTCACATAACTTCTAGATTCTTCTTGTTCTCCCTTCCTTTTCTAGATAGTGGCATTGTGCTAAAAGTAATCACAATTTACAACCAGGAAACAGAATCAATGGAAGAAGTAATTCTGGAAGAACTCCAAGTATTCAAAGTACGTACGGTTGACAGCAACTATTTTAAATGAGCAAATAATCAAACAGGCTAATATATTCCTAGAAATCCAGTCACAGCATTAATTTGTCCTAAATTATGTATTGCGAATTTCAAAAGTACTTGAAGCTAGAAAGTACTAAAAATCCAGATATGATCTTTTGTTCTGGAAATTTTCTATTCAAATAAGGAGGGCAGCATTTTTCCAACACTAATATATTTTTTACATATTCTATAAGAACAAAAAATGATACCTATTTCTTAAACCATAAGGAAATTAGTCCCAGTATTTTCTGGTTATAATTTGTATAAAAATAGTATCAATTTGGGCAATCATTTTGGAAATAAATATTTTAACTAAAAAAAAAAACTTGACAAATACTAAAGGTAAAATACATTAATTTCCTCCAGAATATCTTTATCGTCTGGTCATTTTACCTCTGTCTCTCATCTCTATCCTTTCTTTTCTCTTCCACTGCACCATAGCATTCTTTCTGACTGCTACCTCTCAGGCTGCTTAGTGCTTTCAAAGTGTTTCTGCTCACCGTTTAAAAAGATACATAAGTAGAGACCCTTAATGGTAGAAATGTGTGAAAATATAAGATGGCTCAAAAGTCTTAATGCAATTTTAGGCTATTAAAGCTTATTTGAAGTTAGGTTTAAAAAAAGCTATTAAAACTTAAAATTTCTCTCAGACTTGTAGACCATTCTCTAATTTCCTTGTTATGAAATAATACATTTTCTATTTCCTTTCTATTTATTGTAAAATTCTATTTTCTTCCTAATTCTATTTTAAAAATATCTATTTTCCCTATCTTAGAAAATGTATTTTATAAGGAAATGAATTGGTGTATGTGAGCATAAATAGCTAGGCCTTAACATCTATGTTTATTCTTTTTTTTTTTAAGCCTTGTCTCAAAGTGACTTTTCCTTTAAAATATTTTCAGATAAAAATTTGAATTCTAGTGAAGTAGCACCTTTTCTAACTTCTTTCTGTAGACAGATAATATTAGTTGTTGAGGGTGGACAGATTTTTGGTCAACCATTTGGAAATATTTCCTATATTATTCATTCATCTACAAAAATATGAATGTGGTACAGTAGATTGAGAATGATTTCCTGAATGAGGCAGAAAGCCCAGTTCCTCCACTTCTACCTAAACAAAAACTTTACAATGGCTCCTAAGTGAATAGTAAACAAATAATAATCAAGAATTTAAATGAGTTCATGCAATGACTTCTTTCCCAGAATTGCACAAAAAAATCAGACAGAAGCCCACTGGCAACAAGAGGTTAGCCAACATCCTGCTCAAAAGAGAAGATAGCCCATCAGCCACCAAGACACTGGCCACATGTGTGTCATTTCGTTGTCTATAGACAGCAAGAGTGGAGGGCTAAACCTAAATAGAAGATAGTATGATATCTTGGGAAGAGCACTCCTTCTGGAGTCAGAAGACTTAGGTTCAAATTTTGTCCACAGTGCTACTTGTAAGATCTTGGGCAACTTCACCTCAGTTTATTAACTGTTAATTGAGAGGATTGGATTAGATTACCTCCAAGATCCCTTCCTGCTCTAAATTTACAACCAGTCAGGCTGGTTAAATTATCTACTGCTTTGTTTAAAAAGCTTACATGTATATAGTGGCTTGGGGGAAAAAATTACTATTTTTTCCTTTAAACTTATTTATTTGAAATGTTTATTTTTTAAAATTGTGATCATCTTTTCCCTTTCAGGTTCCAGTTCCTATCATTTCCATGGAAATTTCTTCAAAAAGAGTAAGTATTTTTCACTGTGGTTTAATTACCGTGAAATGATATATCACGTAATCGACTGATATCAAATGCACATTTGTGTGATAATACAGCCCTCTTCAATGGAACAAGTTACAGTTTTATTTTATTAAAAGAAGACATAATTTAACTTTTACTAGATTTCTTTGTCTGGCATGTCCAACAGAGGAATCTCTTCACTGGGAATTCCCTAGATTAATGAAATTTCTAGTCAGTACAAGAAAAAGAATAAAGGACAATGGAAGTCAGCTTGCTGTCTACAATCATTGCATTGCTTTGTTCCCTCAAGATCTTTAAAAGGACATTTGTAATTTTCTTTGATCATAGCAAAATCCTGTCTAGACATAGGATGATAAAAGGATCATTTGTTGCATTTTCATCTACTTCTCTGATTCTTAATAGTTTTGATTCCCCTGTCTTTAAGGCTATGGAATCACTTTATAACTTTGTGAAGTGAAATATTGTCATCCTTCATGTTTTGATGAAGTAAGCACTAATGTCTCTTCCTACTCTGTTTAGAATTGGGGGGTCAATATCCACTGCAAATCAAAAGGTTTAGGAGGAGAGAGGAAGTGCAGTATCATTAGTGGTTGGAAACTGTTCCGATGGAAATCCACGCTGTCAGGGACATTTACACATGGGTCTTTGTGTTGTAGGTTAGTTCAAACTGTTCATTTTTGTCATTGGAAGTTCTTCCCTTTGATTTCTACAGCAACAGTTGTACATTGGATCTCAATCTGCAGTGGCCCAAATCCGATTCCATCAGTGTGACATGTATGGTACAGCTTGTGCTGATTGCTGCCTAGCAAGAGACCCATACTGTGCATGGGATGGTATATCCTGTTCCCGCTACTACCCAACAGGAACACATGCAAAAAGGTAAAAGTGGTGACTTCTCAATAACATATTTTGACATATGCCATAACTATTTATATGTAGAACTTTCCTTCTCTAGAGAAATATTCACTAAAGGTTTGTCTTCTGAAGTGAAATAATATTCAAATCAATCAATTTAAAGGAATATCAATGAAAGCATCTAGAGCTAGGTGGACAAAAAAAACTTCATTAATTTTCTTTAATTCACCTTTCAATGTGATAACTTATGTCCAGTTAAATATTGTCATTGAGATGTTGAGACTTTAGACATGTTAAAACATACATACATATATAGTATGTGTATATATATATATATATACATACATACACATACACATTTAGATAGACAGACAGATAGCTAGACAGACAGACAGACAGACAGATAGATAGATAGATAGATAGATAGATAGATAGATAGATAGATAGATAGATAGATAGATAGATGGATGGATAGATTTGGAGTTAGAGGATCTGGATTTAAATTCCATCTTTCCATCTCTGTCACTTACTGCTTGTGTGATTTGGGATAAGTTACATCTCTTCCCTAGGTCTAATTTTCCTTATATGTTAAAATTAAGAGGCTGGACTAAATCTTATGATCCTAATGGGCCTCTATTGGCCTTTTAATTTATTAAAAATGAAAGACATGAAAAAACCTATATACATGTGTGCATGTGTATATGTAAATGTACATATGTGTGTTTTTCTATACAAAGATTAAATATATAGACATATATATCTATATGTGTGTGTGTATGTGTGTGTGTGTATATATTTATATAATGTGTGTGTATATATAGAAAGAGTTAGAGACCTAGGCTACATGTATAGCCTAGATCTTTCATTGAATCTTCATTATATACATGTATATATGTATATATAATATCCAGGTCTCTAATTTCCTTGGTTTGAGAAATTTTGATATAGAAACGAATTCATTGGTGCCAGTATCTAATTTAGATATAATCTTACAGAGCTTCTTGGTTTCTGTGAAGTTTCATGTTAGATGAAACACTTGACATCAGGTCTTACTGACTCTAAAGCAATGCCTTTTATCCACTCTACTCTGTGGACTCTTATAAACTATTTTGCTGACTTTATTTAGCATATTCTTATTTTCCTATCTCTATAGAAAGTCATTAAATTATTTTAAAATTTTATATAGAAAAGAAAAGATAACCAAGATTGGGAAAAAAGGACATGTGTGTCACCAGGGAATATGTAATATGAAAGATTTTGTAAGTGAAAAAAAAAAGAGGTAGTATGGCATTGCATGGAGCAGTTAGATGGCACAGTGAATAGAGCTCTGGGCCTGGAGTTCAGAAGCTCTGAATTCAAATTTGGCCTCAGACACTTATTAGCTGTGTAACCCTGGGCAAATCACACACTCTATGTTTGTCTCAGTTCCTCACGTGTAAAATGGTGACACCCTGGTGAAGGAAGTGGCAAACCATTCTGATCTCTTTGCCAAGAAAACCCCATAGACAGAGCCCATGGAGGCATGTAGAGTTGGATACAACTAAACAACAACAACAACGACATTACATAGTCTATACAGTACTAGCCCCTTGAAGCCAAGAAGACTTGGTACTTCCTTCATGTTTCCTTACTAACACTTAATAGTTGTGCGATCATGGGAGCAACACATCATCTCAGTGCCTCTAGCAACTTTCTGGAATTTAACTCCCAAGTCATGAAAGAATTGGGCTATACATACACAATGGGAGAACTTCATGTTGATGAAATCAGAACTTCTTTTCTAAAGCAATAAAAATGTGAAAAGATAAGTTATTTAAGATATGGTCCTACCATAAGGACCAGAAAGAATGACTATTCATTGCTAGCTCCAGAGTTGTATTCACATATTAAAATTACAAAATGAGTTTACAGTGTTTGCATTATTAGAAAAGTATGTTTCTCCTATTCTTAAAAGCATATGGAAAGCAATAATGGTCATTAATTTTATATAGATAAAGTTATATATGTCTATAGATAGAGCTAAATAATTATATATGTGTATATAGATTAATTACATATAAGTTCATGAACTCTCAGTACCCATCACTGTGTTAAAAAAAAGATAGTATCCATCTCCATTCCATCCCCACCCCCAACCTTTCCTCTTGCTATTTATTCCTGTCTTCTTACAGCAGTAGAAGCTGGAAAGCCTCAAACTAAGTCAGTCCTAATTGCAACCAGAAGAAATTAATTTTTTTTAATTTATGAGATGACATTGGGGAGGCAAGGAAATGAGTAAAATTTAAAAGCCTTTTAGATAAGACATGAAGTGAATGTTATGCACAAGCAGCATAGTAAATGATTTTTTTAAGGGAGAAAAATCCTTAAAGATTCCAGGAGGACATTTTGTACTTGTGGGAAAAAAAATCAAGATAAACTCTGTTGAGAACTCATGAAACCAATTTACAGATGAGGTCTCTCAAATGTAGTGGTACGGGGCTGGAGATAGTGGCAAACAGTTTGCCTGCCAACTTTATTGTATGTGTTATCTATGAAAATAATAAAGTTGTATTAAAATAATGGATAGCTATAGTTATGTGTTCATAGAATACATATTAAGCCAATCACTTCCTAAATTACTCGTTACCTGAAACAGGCATTGTGTTAATGAGTAAATAAAGCTGGCCGGATAAGAAATTATGAGGATTCTGTATATAAGCAGGCACATATGAGTGTATTTGGAGAAAATTGGTGTCAGGGAAATTAGATGTGTAACCATGAGCAAGCCATTGTCACACATCTAGTAAGTGCTGGAGGTTCAGATATGAGACTAGGTCTTCCTGACTCCAGGCCACACTCATTGCTGAGTGAGCAATATTCTGAATGAATAGAGAAGTCTGACATTGATTATTTAAACCTTCGCAGAATAGCCTTATGTGGAAAGGTGCTGCAAAACAATTTAATTAAATGTGCTGTGTTTGTGGAAGTTTTCAAACTTTACCCTTTACCTGGAAATCAATAGTACTAAATCGCCTATACAGAAATTCCAGCTGAAACAGATGTATCCACTTTTTTCACCCTGCCTTAGATCAACTGCTGCTTGTGTTAGAAATCTATGCCTGGAAGGCATGAAAAGTGTTTGGATAAACATGAAATGGGGAAATGGCAAGCTACTACACATGAGGGATTCAGAGATTTAAGAGAAAAAAATAAATTCTAAAATAAATCCTGCGTTTGCCCCATGTCCTCTGTGCCAGCTGCTTCTAATCTGTTTCATTTGAAAGTGAATATTTTAACTCCTAGGCAAATGCATGACCTATGTAATTAATGAAACGTGTGACTTAATTCAGTACACATGAAAGACAGAGAAAACTCCTTTCCTTACCCCCCACCCAACTCCAATGGCTACAGTTCTGCATAGGTCATTGCCATTTTGGTAACAGAAGAAGAATCCCTAAGTTCCTTCAACAGGAATATATGTTTGAACTCTGGGATTTCTCAAGGAGCCAAGGTATTTCTTTACTTAATTACTATGAAGTTATGTGAATTTAAAAAAAAAATTAAAAATGATGCATTTTCTAGATAAAATGACTAAAAACAAGATAAAGCAAATATGTAAAGTGAGAAACAGTGGGTCATAGGTTCACTTACTTGTTTTTCCTTTTTACTTATTAGTTATTAATGTGTTTTACTTTTCCATTGCCTACATTTCCTCTGCAGCCCTCTTCTTGCTCCCTGCAAGAGAGGCATCTCATATAATAAAGTGTTGTTATTTTTTTAAAAAAATGAGGAAAAAGAGAAAATAAGCAAAACCAATAAATGCATTAAAACATCTGACAATATGTGTAATATTACATATTGGTGGACCCCCTAACTCTGCAAATTCAGATAGACTTTAAGACCATAGATCAAGAGCCAGAAGGGATTTCAAAAGTCATCTCTTCCCTCTCCCTTATTTTATGGGTGAAGAATCTGATGCTAAAAATGGTAAAATGACTTGTCACTGCTCACCTAGGTAGTAACCATTAGAAGTGGGAAAGTAAACACAAGTCCTCTAGTTCTAGGGCCAGACAGTGCTTTATTCACTTGGCAACACTACCTCCCTTCTCCTAAGTGGTCTAAATAAATTATCACTGCTTGATTGTAGGATAGTGGTATGTAGTGTATATTTCTGTTATACACACACACGTAGTGTATATTGTAGTGTATTCATCTAGTATGCCAATGAGAACTGTTGATAATAATTATCTGCTTTGATGGAATAGTTAGATTGAATAATTGATTAGTTCAAGGAAATAATATATTTTGGGATATGGTCCATTATGAAAGAAAGTGCAGAAAAGGACTGAGAAAAAAGGAACAAAGAGGCCAGTAAAGATTTGTTCAGTGAAAGTTAAGTGTGTAGGATGAGGAATATGAGGGAATGAGAGAAGTGAAGGGATATGGGTGAAAGTCTTATTCATTAACTTTACCAATTTTAGTTCCATAAAGTAGTAATGGAGATCTGTCAAATGGCTTCAGATTTTGTGAGCCATCACTTACCCCTAGAGGAGTCTTTGTGGATAAGTTCCAACACATGAAGGGAAAATTGTTTGCTTTTATAACAGATCATTTTTACTAAAGACCTGGCTAGAAGCAGAAATTGAAAACTGGCTATTAAAATAAATAGTTCTCTGTTCTCAGAGTGAAAATGACCCAACAGGGGAAAAATTAATATACAACAAAAATCACTACATTCTTTCAAAATACAGCAAACTCCCTATTTTCCTGCTTTTATATTTTGTCTCTTCTTAGTCCTCTTTGATCATGTTTCCAAATGGGAACATATTTAAAATTTATCTAACCCACAATACCAAAGCATTATTTAAAATTGATGTAATGCATTATTATTTATGAGATTACATAATGCATTACAACTCTATGAGAGATCTTTATTTTAATCTCCCCAAAAATATTAAAACAAAATGTGTGTGCTTATTATTAATTTGTGTCCTCATTCTACATCGTTAGAGTTGTTAATGCCTTGACCATAAGTTATCTCCCCCACTCCAATTCTTGCTTCATACTATTTGTTTTTTGTTTTTCAGGGATCTATAATTTGATTGCTATGGTCCCTCTCTCCCACAATACATATATTCAATTTTGCAAATCCTCTATAACTTAATTGATCTCTCTCAGTTGCTATGGCTGAAATAGTCATCACCCTATGTATCATGTGGTGATGAGTCTCTCCAAATTTTATCAGACATGTAGTCCATCAAATGGTCTATACTCAAAACCTTTTCTGCATGGTAGAACCTGCTCGAACTTATGTTTGGATACAATAGCATTAGATAATTGAGTCATTTCCATGTCACAGTGAAGCTTCAAAGTAACACATTACTGGAGCCCTAATCTCTTGTCTTAACAAATTTTACACACCAGCATTCCCTGTAATGCCAATTTCTTTGACTTTTCCATTTATCTCACCACTTCTCTCCAGAGGACTTTGTCGTAAACAACAAACAGTAAGGGGAAAAAAAAAATACTGAGTTAGAACTGCCTCATAGTGCTTTATATTTGCCTGATGATATCTTAGTTCTAGAATACTTTTATAGTATATATGGACATGAAATAATATGAAGAGGATAGAATTTGTCTTTTTCTTTAAGTTGTAAGTCTTCAGACCACTGTAATATTACTTTTCCTTTATTCCTTGTGCCAAAATTCCAACTGAATTTATTATAAGTTCAGTCTTTTAGTCTTTTATCCCTAGATAGAAGTTGAGACATGAGTCCCTCCACCAATCATGTGTAAACATAAACACCTAGCTTCTAGTTGTTTATCTAGCCTAGCTTCACATAGGCAAATTCATACATCTATTGATTAAAGTAAGATTTGAACCCATCCTTGAAGAATAATTTGCCTGTTAGATTTACTTTAATTCTCATGATTTTCCAACTATGGTATATAGTTTTCATTCAGTTCAGGAACAGGTTTTATCTCCCTCCTGTGTACAAAGAAAGCCCTGTGTGGACTGTATCAATAAAGAATGTGGCCTTGCTCTCAGGGTACTTACATTTAAGAGGAGACATAAAATTTATACCCTGATATTTACAAATGAACCCAGTTTTTAGATACATTATCATAGTAGCTCACCACTATGTTTAGTTTTAGAATTTTAAATTATAGTATTCTTCAATTTAACTAGTTTCTTTTAATGACAACCTTCCTGAATTTTTGCCTTCTTGAAAGATTTGCACTTACTTTATAGAAGCAAATTTTAATTCTTAGTAGACTACAATATTGTGACTCCTAAACTTACAATATCTTGAGAAAAATAGTCTGAAACTTCAATTCTCCAATGGATCAGTTACCTAATTTGAGCTCTCCCTTTAATGATACAGATTGTAACTCACCCATACCTGCCAATCTCCTGTGACCTTTGTTCATGTACTCCCATAAGGAATCACCAGAAAAAAAATTGTTATGATTATGGGCCTTTCTTTCAAGGAGATGTTTAAGTTCATTAAAAACAACTCATTAATCTCTCATCATTTCCCAAAGGCAACCCAGAACTCTGTCTTCCTCCCATTCAGTTCAGGCCCCACTCAGAATTCTTTCTGTAGTCTCTAAAATCTATTTGGATGGGCAACATTAAATTATAAGATGTTAAACACTTCATAAATCTTATTTATAATAATTTATTGTTTATTGTTTTTATTGTTTGGGAAATAGGTAACCTTCATGCATTTGATACTTTAAAGTTATGCTATACTCTTTTAAAGAAGTAAAGTTAAGTCTCAATAGAAGGACAATGGAAAGGTGGGTGTGAATAGGCTAAAACACAGTATTAATAAAAATGGTGTAGTAAACAATAAAGGATAGAATCAGAGAGGAGTAGGACCAAAAAAGGAGATGGACTTGTCATTTAGAAAGAGCAGGAAATAAACAATACACAGTCTGCGTGTTCCATTGATTTTCATACTTTGTCAGTATATAGAAGGTACATAGCACGTTGTAGAGGATTTGCAGTATAACATGGACAAAACAGAGTAAGGAGCATTGCTACCTGCACTGATGGAAAGGGAACCTATAACTGAGATCAAAGATCCATCAAAGTATTGAAGTTGCATAGAAAATCTGTTCACCTTCTGTATTTTTATTCTAGTCTGTGCAAGTATTTAATTTAGTACTTTTTATTATAAATGATGATGATTTGCCAAGAAGTATGATATATCAGAAAGGTATGACATTCTCGGTCCAGACCTTTGAGTCCACCCTTCCCAATGCAGAAACTCCTTCCACAAATACAGAATAGCAACAAATTTGTAACTTTTCTTAGAGATCTGCCTATGGCACTAAGAGGTTAAGAGTCTTACTTAGAGCTATGTAGCTAATTTGTCAGCAGTAGGTCTTAATTCCATCGTAATGACTCCAAGGATCACTCCCTATCCACTACACTATACCACACTGCCTATCTTGTCAGAAGGGTATCTGTGAAAGAAAATATTGGTTAATATTTTCTTAAATTGCCTACTAATACAACTTTCATATTATTTCAGTGAATATTCTATAATATGTCTATGATACAACCTGAAAATAAGAATTCTAAACAAAGCTATATAATTAATTCTCAACTACTAAATGTGATAAAGTAATAAGTTATATTGATATTACTCTTCCTTAACAACCTTATTTATGCTGATTTATCTTGATAGAGAACAAAATGTTCAGATAAAATTCATTTTTTTATGATATGGACTCTATTACATTTCAGAACTTTATGAATGTTTTTATTTCAAATAAATATGACTCTTTCACCCCCACCATCCCTACCCACATATGTCTATTATCACTCTATATGTTAATTTCAAACCAAAGGGCCTTTCATAGCTATTTGCATAACACTGTTTTGACAAAGTATAAGGCAGTCCTTTTTACAATTTTTGCTTTGGGATTCAGATTTAACCCTATGGGGCTGTTTAAAAAGATGTTTTTCTATGTTTCTTAGTCCCCAAAGAATATCATTATTCTCTTTAGTAATGTTTGACAGAAATAAAGAAAACAATGTAATTCAGATTTTCTCCTTGTTTAGTATGGCTGATCAATTTTTCAGGAGCAAAATTCTCCATGAATTTGTAATGCATGTGGTGGTTTTTAAACTCTGGAAAATTGAAAACTGTATGTCTTCTAAGCACTGTGTTTTTTCCCCCTAGACGTTTCAGAAGACAAGATGTTCGGCATGGAAATGCAGCTCAGCAATGTTTTGGACAGCAGTTTGTTGGTAATCCGAACATAATAAATTGCTACCAGTTGCTTTGAACATACTTTACAGATCACTGTAGCAAAAAGCATTAAACATCTCATATAAAGGACCATAGCTATCTTTGCAGTTGACCTTCACAAGAGTAATGTTTACTGAAATATTATGTTTCTTTGAGGGTTGAAGAGGGACTTTAAACAGAAATTATTTTTAAATGAAAAAAAGATTATTTTTATTTGAAAGCATTAACAACTCACAACAGGGTTCTCTAGATATTTCAAACCAATATATCTCCCAGCCCTTAATGTAAATGTCTTGTTGGATACCTCCAGAACTATTTATGTCTGACATTTATATAGCGTGTTAAAATTTGCAAAGCATTTTATATGCATTGTGTCATCTGTTCCTTGTAACAACATAGGTATTATTAACCCCATTTGTATAGACAAGGAAACCAAGTCTCACAGAGGTTGTGACTTGTCTAGAGTCAGACAAGAAGTGTCAGAAGCAGTATTTTAGGCCATATAGGCCTGACTCTAAAAAGAGTATTCTTTCCATTATACCACATTTTAAATCTACCTAGAAATTTCCTCATCCCACTTTCTTTTCTACCTGTCAAGAACTGCCTTTCTCCCTGATCCCTCATTCCTCTGCTATGACCAAGTATGCCTGCTTTCTTTCATCTGTGAAATATGGCCTGCCAATACTCTGAGACCAATTCCAGCAATAGGAATGTAGTACATAAAGTATCCTTGCTTCACAAAGTCCTAGGCTTGGTATTAATCAAACATTTTTGCTGTTTGTTCTCCGTATCAATTACTGCAACTCATTGCATAGAAGGTTACCTCTGGTTTCCTAAAAGACTGGTTCTAAGCCCTAAATTCCTCCTCACCTGAGTTTCTAATACTTAATTTAGTCTGCTTGGACTTGCTTCATTGTCTGTAGAGACATGTGGTGTGTTTTTTTACCCCCACCTTAGCTAACTTCCTGATTGTGATCGCTTACCCTATGGAAGCCATCCATCTCCACTATTACCCAGCCAAATTCCCATTCCTGACTGTCTTTAAACATGTCTATGTCTTTTCTCCTCATTTCCTGGCATAACACTCCTTTCAAATAACCTTCTTAATGGACCTGGACCTAAACGGCTCAACCCTGAGAAGTTGTTGTCCAACATAGATCTTAAAATAACATTTTTTTTTGCCCTTAAGGGACAAGAGCTTCTTTGTGACAGAGATAAATCAATGAAAGAGGAAAAAAAAAGAAAGAGAAAGAGAAGATGAATACTAACCCCAAAATTTCCTTTACAGGAGAAGTGTTAGATAAGACTGAGGAACGTTTGGCTTATGGTATAGAATATAACAGTACTTTGCTGGAATGCACTCCACGATCACTGCAAGCAAAAGTCGTCTGGTTTGTACAGAAAGCACGTGAAACAAGAAAGGAAGAGGTAATTTCTAATTTGATTCTATATCTTTATAGAAAAATGCTTTAAAATTGGGCACAAGA
The DNA here is from genome assembly GCF_003287225.1 of Phascolarctos cinereus. Lineage (NCBI taxonomy): Eukaryota > Metazoa > Chordata > Mammalia > Diprotodontia > Phascolarctidae > Phascolarctos > Phascolarctos cinereus. The sequence continues at coordinate 153,737,786 of NW_027555514.1, read as the reverse complement.
CTCATTTACTGATCTGAATTTATGTCTTCTTAAAACTTTTATTATTTTTTGTCAACCTTTTCAATAGTTATCAATCCTTTATCACATTCAAGTTCATTAAACTTGGCTGATGGAAACAGAAAGTTAATCTAGAACAGGGGTTCCCCACCCCTGATCTAGAAGAATGATCAATCCAGCTCAATGAATTTAATGTTACTGTGTCACGATGATTTTACAAAATTGTAATGCTAATTTCTCACTAAAGTTCAACTCTGATATCTCATCATGACATAGCTATTACCCTAAGTTCTCAAAGGCTTCTCTAACAAAGAACAAGTTTTTCAGGTCCTGCCAAATGAGAAAGTCTGAACTGAAGGAGGTCTGGTTCTGAAATTCAAAGATATATCTAGTTAAGTATGAAGAAATTCAACATAAGTTTGATCAACATAGGGTTTTTTTTTTCAGCCATAGCAATGTACAAATCAACCAATCAATCAGGAAGCATTTGTTAAGCATTTACTAAGTACTAGTGATACAGAAAGAAACATGAAACAGTCTCAGGCCTCAAGGAGCTTACGCTCTAACAAAGACTATATATTAAGGCAAACATAAGTGGCAATGTTTCTTGGTTAGAGGAAATAATCATGCTGATAAAATCTTTGATTGTGACTAGTTAAACGAAAGTTCTACTGAAAGAGTAGTATTTTTCTTAGTATCACTCCTAAGTTAAATTAGATCATTATAAATGGTTTCCTTCTTGTAAACAAAATGAATGATTTGTCAATGAGGTAAATTACTTTCCTAAGAAAAAGATTAACATCATCATCATTATCAAAATGAATTTATTAAATGCCTGATTGGATGTTGGAATAAGGACCATTACTAATAAACCACAAAAACACAGTCCCTGCCCTCTAGCAGTCTATAGGTTAATGTAGTGCATGTTAAGGCTATAGAATAAATAATAATAGTTGGCATTTATTTGATACTTCAACATTTGTAGAGCACTTTACCTCATTTATGTCATGTGATATTTCCAACAATCCTGTGAGGAAAGTGTGTTTTTGACTGATGAAGAAATGAATATTTAGAGAGATTAAATGACTTTCCTGTGGTCACATTGGAAGAAAATTCATGAGGTGGCATTTATATCTGACTCTCTGCTGTTGCCAAGTCAATGACTATTGTCACTATACAATACTGCTTCTGTAGACAGAGAGAAAGTAGAAAGGAAAAGAAAAACACACATTAATTTAGTGGATAAAAATACATTGTTGAAATATAGATATAGGTCATGGACAAGTGTCTTATAAAATTAGGAAGTAGAGATGGACAAGTAATTAGGGAGACACAGGATTTCTTTCTTCATCGGAGAGCAAAACCCATGCATCTCTAATTTTTCATTTCTCTGTTGTCTGCAGACATGAGACATTCTTAATTCTCCTCAGTCCTATAATTCTTTATTTGATCCTTCTATTCTTTTTCCAATTCTGTCTTCCTGACTCCATTCCCATAGTCACCTAACAAATCAAGACATTGGTTATGTCTAAGAATGAATGTCTCACTTTGCATCACCTCTCAGGGAAGATGTTTGAGATATGTTTCAACACTGGTGTTTTGAAGCAGCTACTGGTTACCATTTTCATTAGTTCCAAAGTCTTTTCAAATTGGCTTTTCTCACACTGTTGTTGTTGTCATAATTTTAATTCTTCTCCTGGTCATGCTTATTTCATTTTGCATCAGTTCATCCAAGTTTTTCATGTTTCTCAGAATCAGTCATATTCTTCATTTTTATGGTACAAGAATGCTCCATCACACACATACTTTATAATTTGTTCAGCCTTTCCCCTACTTACTGAGCATGTATCTTGTTTCTAGTTCTTTGCTATTTCAAAAAGTTCTGCTATCAATATTCTTGCAAATATGGGTCCTTTTTATCTAAACTTGATCTCCTTTGTACATATGCCTAATAGTAGTATTGCAAGATCATAGGATATTTACATATAAGTGTCATAGTATAGTTCCAAATTATTTTTCAGAGTAATTGAACTAATGTACACATCCAACAACATTAGTGTGTCTGTTCTAAAACTCTTCCAATAATTGTTAATTTCCTTTCTGCTCCCTTTGTCTATCTAATGAGTATGAAAAGGAACCTCAGAACATTTAAAATTTTTGTTTCTCTAATTATTATTTATTTGGAGTATTTTTTGTATGGTTGATAATAGTATACCAGAAATAATTAATAATTAGAGAAATCAGAGAAGGAATATTGATGTTAAAATATTAAATAAAATATTACTAAGAGGCTATAGAATTATTTTCAAACTAGACCATATTACTATGCAAAACAATTAAAATCACACAATTATATTGAGATACATAAAAAAACTTTTGAAAAATACAACACTCATTTATGTTTAAAAAAACACATCAAAAACCATAGTAATAAGTGGATCTTTTCTTAACAATTCAAACCAAGGACAACTGTAAATTAGAATCATTAACAGACTTTCCAATAAGATTAGAGTAAAGATGTCCATTTTCACTATTATTCTTTAACATAATTTTAGAATTCCTAGCAATAGCAATGAAAATAAAAAGAAATTCAGAGAATAAACAAGGAAAGAGGCCATCAGCACTATGTCAGGAGATATGATAGAGAACATTAGAGATTCAACTAGAATTTATTTCAAATAATTAATTACTTCAATAAAGAATACAAATGTGAAATAAATCCACAAAACTATAAATATTATTCCTGTTTGACTAACAAAATCTAGTAGGAATGAGAAGAAAGTCTATTCAGAATATCTTTAGAATATATAAAATATCTGAAAGTCAATCTCCCAAGACATATACAGGATTTATAGAAATATATCTGTAAAAACTTCTTTACAGAAATGAAGACAATAAAAATAGTAAGTCTTCATGATTGGTTTATGAAAATATATTTTAAAATGATCACACTAGCTAAAATAACATATAGTCAATTTTATACCTATCAAAACACTTTGCTTACCTTATAGAATTAGAATAAGTAAAAACAATATTCATCTGGAAAAGTAAAAGGTCAAAAATCTCAAGAAAAATGATTAAAAAAAAAAGGTGAAAATGAAGGGGAAAATTTAGCAGTCTCACATCTTAAACTATACCACAGTGCAATTATTATCAAAACCATTTGGTAGTGATTAAAAGAGTTGAACAATGTAATATGTTAGTTAAACAATCCCTATAAATAATCAAACTTCATAGCATTTTGTAGAATAAATCACAGATTCTAACTCGTAACATAAGGACTTCCTATTTTATATGATCTGCTAAAAATAAAGTAAACTAAAACCTGGAAGGCAGTCTGGCAGAAATTAGGCTTAAACTATTAACTTAGGCATTTACCAATACATCATAATAAACTCTAAATGTGCATATGAACTGAATATTTTGTTATTAACAGAGGAGAAGGGAAATAACTTTTACTACTTCATATGGGATAAGGAATCCTAATCAATAAAAAGAATAGAGATGATCATAAAAGATAAAATGGAAATTTTTGATTATATAAAATTATGAAGCTTTTATATAATCAAAGTAAATATGTTTAGAATTTGAAGGGAAACAAGTAATTGGGAAGCAAATTATTTTCCTCCTTTCTTTGTTTTATTTTGTTTTGTTTTTTAGGCAATTGGGGTTAAGTGACTTGCCCAGGGTCACACAGCTAGTTAAGTGTCAAGTGTTTGGTCTGAGGCCAGATTTGAACTCAGGTCCTCCTGACTTCAGGGCTGTTGCTCAATCCACTGTACTACCTAGCTGCCCCCCCCCTTTATTTAATTTTTTAGGTTTTTTTTATTGTTTTTTTTAAATTTTTAAAGACAAATTTATTTATTTTTAGTTTTCAACATTTACTTCCACAAGATTTTGAGTTCCAAATTTTCACCCCATTTTGCCCCTCCCCCAACCCCAAGATGGCCTGCCTTCTGAATACCCTTTTCCCTAGTCTGCTCTCTCTTCTGTCTCTCCCCTCCTTGTCTTATCCCCTTCCCCTTCTATTTTCCTGTAGGGCAGGATAGACTTCTGTACCCCATTTCCTGTATTTCTTATTTCCCAGTTTCATGTGAAAACATTTTTTTTAAACACGTGTTCTTAAAACTTTGGGTTTCACATTTTCTCCCTTCCTCCCTCCCCACCCACCCTCATTGAAAAGGCAAGCAACTCAATATAGGTTATACATGTGCAGCTGTGCAAAACACTTCCATAGTAGATATGTTGTGAAAAACTAACTCTATTTCCCTTAATCCTATCCTGCCCCACCCCATTTATTCTATTCTTTCTTTTGACCCTGTCCCTCCTCAGAAGTATTTGCTTCTGATTACCTCCTTTTCCAATCTGCCCTCCTCTCTATCATCCCCCTGCTCTCTTGTCCCCTTCCCCCCCTAATTTCCTGTAGGGTAGGACAGATTTCCATACCCAATTGAATATGTATGTTATTACCTCCTTAGGCCAAATCCTATGAGAATAAAATTCACTCATTCCCTCTCACCTTCCCTCATTTCCCCTCCACTATAAAAGCCTTTTCTTTCCTGTTTTTTTGTGAGATAATTTACCCCATTCTACCTCTCCCTTTCTTCTTCTCCATGTATCATTCTCTCTCATCCCTTAATTTTATTCTCCAGATATGACCCCTTAATCTTCAGCTCACCCTGTACACTCTCTCTCTCTCTCTCTCTCTCTCTCCCTCCCTCCCTCTCTCTCTCTCTCTCTCTCTCTCTCTCTCTCTCTCTCTCTCTCTCTCTCTCTGTCCTTTTGCCATTTTGGTTAGGCTATTTTTTAAGGTGTTATTTTCTTCAGTATTTTTGGGGGTCTCCTTTAGCAAGCTGTTGACTTTTTTTCATGATTTTCTTGCATCACTCTCATTTCTTTTCCCAGTTTTTCCTCTACTTCTCTTACTTGCTTCTCAAAATCCCTTTTGAACTCTTCCAAGGCCTGGGACTCATTCGTATTTTTCTTGGAGGCTTTGGATGTAGGAGGTTTGACTTCGTTGTCTTCTTCTGGTTGTATGTTTTGATCTTCTTTGTTACCACAGTAAGATAATATAGGCTGACTCTTTTTGCGCTGCTAGCTCATGATCCCTGCCAATTACTTGAGTTTTAAACTCTTTGTTAAGGTAAGAGTCTGCTTCCAGTGTGGAGAATGTACTGTCCCAAGCTTCGGTGGTTTGTACAGCTGTTTTCAGAGATACTTGTAGGGACCTGTAAATTTTCAGTTCTTGCAAGGTGGTATGATAAGGGGCAAGGTGTTTACTCCTTTCCTGGCCTGTGCTGGGTCTATTAGTGACCACAAGCACTGCTTTCTGTCCTGGAACTGTGAGGAGGGTTTCCTCTCCACAGTCAGTACAAACTCCCCCATACCAGCTCTCTTCCTCGCCCCAGGACCGCTGCCCAGAACTGTGACCCAGATCCAAGCACAGGCAAAGCAAGAGATTCCTGCCTCAGCACTGGCAAAGATATCCCCCCAGTCTTCCTCTGATCAGCTACTTGATTCCCCCTCAGTCTGTGTGCCAGAAGCTCAGGACACAGTCACTGCCATGGGCCCTATACTCCATGCTCTGCACTCTGGAACTGGCTCTGAGACCTAGCTCCTCTCTCACCACAGAAACAGACTTTTCCCACTGATTTTCTAAGTTGTCTTTGGCGTTCGCAGATGGAGAGGTCAGGAAACCATCACAGCTGCCTGAGATTCAGTCCTCTGAGGCCTGCTGCAGGTTTGCTGCGGCCTGTGTGCCCACACCACACTGCACTCGTCTCTCCACCCAGCACCGTATACCTTTCTGATCAATCATCCAGTTTGTCTTGGGCTGGAAATTTGCTTCACTCTGTCTTTTTGTGGGTTCTGCTGCTTTAGAATTTGTTTAGAGCCATTTTTTATAGGTATTTGGAGGGATTTAGGGGAGAGCTCAAGCAAGTCACTGCTTTCACTCAGCCATCTTGGCTCTGCCTCCAAAGTTCTATTTTCCTCTTTTCTTAAAGCTCCGTATCTACCTCCTTCAACTCAGATGATCTGACCACTTCTTGTACTGAAATCTAGTCTACCTAACAGTTTCTCTCACTTTGTTATTGTTCAGTTGCATCTAACCCCACTTGGGGTTTTCTTAGCTAAGATCCTGCAGTAGTTTGCTATTTTCTTCTCCAGTTCATTTTACAGATGAGGAAACTGAGGCAAACAAAGTTAAGTAACTTGCCCAGGGTCACACAACTAGTAAATGTCTGAGGCTAGATTTGAACTCAGAAAGATGAATCTTCCTGGCTCCATGCCCCACACTCTATCCGCTGTGGCAACCTGCCTCTAATCCTTTGTGCTTCTATAGCTTCATCTCTCTTCTCTCATGTCTTGGAGCGAAACGTAGGCCTTGCCCTTGATGCTACTCCTTATCTTTTTCTGGGTCATTTTCCATTAGTTAGTTCTCTCTCTCCTGAGTCATCAATTTCTTTATTTTTCACTTGCTACTTTCACTCTGCCAATAAACACGATCAGTTTTCTCCTAACTAGGGAATTTTTAAAAAATCCTTTAATCCTGTAACTTCTTTGAGGTACTATTCTAATTCTCATCCCTTACACTGAACAAACTTCTTAAAAGATAGTCCACACTCAGTGCCCGAACATTCTCTCTTCACTTGGTATTCACGTAGTACTGGTCTTTGCAACTCCTTAGTACAGTTCTGCTTCATTACATCAGTGGATTTGTCTTCTCATCCATGTGAGTCCTTCCTCTAACAGTGCAGTTGATGTCTCATCTTAGTCTTCTCTTCCTGTGCAGTGCTTCTCTATGTCATTCCATAAATCCTCCACTGAGATATTATCCCATGCTGGAGCTCTTTCTCTGGGTCTTTCTACTAATGCAGCATTCAAGCTGTTCATCCTTTATTCTTCCCTCTCATAAGGTGGCTTCATTTTCTGGTCATGTATGTCCAAAATTACATCCCTTACGCTACTTTTTTTTAGTGCATTGTCATTGACAGTGTGCTGCAGCATCCTTAAACTCACTATTCACTGTAATTGTTTATCAAACAATACTATATGTTGTAGTTATCTTTGATGATGCCTTATCAACACCATAGACTTTGTGTTCAGTGAGGGCAAGGACTGAGACTTGTCTAAATTTTGTGTTGACTACAGTGCCTACCACCGTACTGTGCACAAAGTTGGTATTTAATACATTTTTGCTGAATAAATAAGAATTCATTTCCTTAGCCTTAAAGGCTGTATGTACTGTGTATGTATAAATTTGATCATATCACTCACAAAAAAAGTTCATGTGCCCACCCCATTCACTGCTAAATATAATTCTAACCCCTTTTCATTTTGTTCAGGAGCAATAAATTTAATTCAGATACACTTTACTGAATTATCATATTCTATTCCTTTTTGTATATTCTTTGTTCAAAAACAAAACAAAACTCACTGACTCTCATGTTCCATATTTTCCAATCTCTGCTATTATTTAGATAGCCCTCTCTCCTTTCCATTTATGTATCTTCCTCGTGAAACCATATCAATTTTTAGGACTTTGTTCAAGTAGCACCTTCTCCATGAAGTTTTCACTGATGCCCTGCTGCTAGAAATGATAGTTCCATCTTTGGAACCCTCATAGGACTTATTTTATACTTTTTCCATGCTCTAATTATTTTCCTTTTTATTATATAATTGTGTGCATGTATATTATCTCACCAACTATATTTTAAGCTACTTGAGTGTAGCAACTACACTTAAGTGTGGAGCATTATTTTCATCTCCTGGATTGCCTAGAATATTTTTCATAGAGTGAATTTGTGAATGAGTTCCAAAAACAAGGTTTGTGAATCCTAACTCTCTAAGATAGAAGCATATAGGTCTCTCAATTAACTCCCAAACTATTAAGATTTATGTATTACATTCCAGAAACAAAAATTCTCCAAGGAATTACAGTTTAACAATAATACAAAAATGATCTGGAAGTCTGCTGATAGGGGAGACTGAATTGACTTATACCCCCCAGGCATGACCCATTATAGTGCTGAACTTTTTCTCAGTTTTATTTCATTGGAAGTAGATGAGAGCTCCTTTTTAGCCAGTCATCACTAACTTAATAGTAGAAGGCATAAGAAAGCCTGATATTCTGAGGTGAATATCTCTAGTGGAGGAGTCATTATGTTATTAATGTCTTTCTTCATTCCATCTGGCCTGTTTCAGATCATTCTAATCTTGTCTTGGGTGGAAAAAATTTTTCCTCGTCAGTCTTTCTGACATACTGCATCTGTCAACATTCAGCAGCAACATTCATTCTCATTTCTGCTGTAATTTGCTGCTCCTCTCATATTGCTTTATTGAAACTTCTGTCCTTCCAATTTTTTTTCCTTTTCTTCTTTTTATACAGTTCTCTTAATGGATACATGGGGATAGGGCCTGGATTAGGGACTAAACCTGTGATTTCATTGATGTAGATAACTCCTAGATGAGGAGGATCTTTCTAACAATGCAGATCATTATTTTTTCCCCAATTTATTGTCTTGGAAAGGTGTCTATCACTCACTCACTCAATAAACATTTATTACTGCTATATGCCAGACACTGTGCTAAACCCTGGGAATACAAAAAAGAGGCCAAAAAAACCTGTCCTTGCCTTCATGGAGCTTACAGTATAATTAATGACAAAAACAACAATAATAAGGAGAAAGAAGAGAAGAAAGAGAAGAGGAAGAAGAGGAAAGGGAAAGAAAGAAAAGAAGGCTGAGAGGAAGAGAAGAAGGTGAAGATAAAAAAGACAAAGAAGAGAAGAAGGTGAAGATAAAAAAGACAAAGAAGAGGAAGAAGGTGAAGACAAAAAAGAAGACAAGAAGAGGAAGAGGAAGAAGATGAAAAAGAAGACAAAGAAAATGATGAAGATGAAGAAGGAGAAGGAGAAAGAAGAGGAGAAGGAGGAGGAGGAGGAAGAGGACAAGGACAATGATGATGACACCAACAACAGTTTAAATAAGTTGTTGAATGTCAAACAGCCAGGGTGTATGAGAGGAAGAACTGGAGACTAGGTCTTCCTGCTTAGATTAGCTCTGTATCCATTACAATGCAATATCTCTATCAAATTATTCCTTTAATAAGTATGTGATTCTTTATAATGGGTAGTTTATATGTCCTATTATTGCTTTTATTGCCAGAGATTGGGATTCAAAACCTTGCTTTAGGTCAAATATCCAAAGAAATTTGTTAACATTATCACATTTTAAAAAAAATTATTTAAATATTTATTTTTAGTTTTCAACATTCACTTCTACAAGAATTTGAATTCCATATTTTCTCCCAATCTCACCCCTTCCCCCACCCCAACACAAGTGTGCATTCTGAACACCACTTCCCCTAATCTGCCCTCCCTTCTGTCTCCACCCCCCCACCCCAGTTTCTCTAATCCCCTTCCCCTTCCATTCTCCTGTAGGGAAGGATAGATTTCTATGCTTCATTGCCTGTATATCTTATTTCCCAGTTGCATGTAAAAACAATTTTTAACATTTGTTTTTAAAACTTTGGGTTCCAAATTCTCTCCCTTCATCCCTCCCCCACCCTCACTGAGAAGTCAAGCAACTCGATACAGGTTATACATGTGTAGTCGTGCAAAACACTTCCATAGTAGTTATGTTATGAAAAATTAAGTATATTTCCCTACATCCTATTCCACTCCTGTTTATTCTCTCTTTTAACCTTGTCCCTCCTCAGAAGTGTTTGCTTCTGATTACCTCCTCCCCCAATATGCCCTCCCTTTTATCATCCCCCATCTTATCTCCTTCCCCCCTATTTTCCTGTAGGGTAAGATATATTTCCATACCCTGTTGAGTGTGTGTTATTCCCTCTTTAAACCAAATCTGATGAGAATAAGATTCACTCATTCCCTTTCACCTTCCACAACTTCCCCCTCCACCGTACAAGCTTTTTCTTGTGTGTTTTATGTGAGATAATTTACCCCATTCTACCTTTCCTTTTCTCCTTCTCCCGGTATAATCCTCTCTCACCTCTTAAGTTTATTTTTTAGATATCACACCTTAATCTTCAACTCACCCTATGCCCAATATCTATCTGTCTGCTGTCTATCTATCTATCTATCTATCTATCTATCTATCTATCTATCTATCTATATTTCTATCTATCCATCTATCCATATACTTTCTCTCCAACTGCTCTAATACTGATAAGGTCTCATGTGTTACAAATATCATCTTTCCATGCAGGAATGTAAACAGTTGAACTTTAATAAGTCCCTTATGATTTCTCTTTCCTGTTTACCTCTTCATGTTTCTCTTTAGTCTTGTATTTGAAAGTCAAATTTTCTATTCAGCTCTGGTCTTTACATCAAGAATGCTTGAAAGTTATCTATTTCACTGAATATCCATTTTCCTCCTGAAGGATTATACTAACTGTTGCATGGTTAGGTGATTCTTGGTTGTAATCCTCTCCTTTGTCCTCTGGAATATGATATTCCAAGCCCTCTGGTCCCTTAATGTAGAAGCTGCTAAAACTTGTGTTAACCTGATTGTGTTTCCACAATACTTGAATTGTTTCTTTCTGGCTGCGTGCAATATTTTCTCCTTGAACTGGGAAGACTGTAATTTGGCTAACATATTCCTAGGAGTTTTCCTTTGGGTGTCTGTTTCAGGAGTTGATCAGTGGATTGTTTCCATTTCTGTTTTCTCCTCTGCTCTAGAATACCAGGGTAGTTTTCCTTGATTATTTCTTGAAAGAAGATGGTGAGGCTCTTTCTTTTTTTTTTTTTTATCATGACTTTAAGTTAGTCCAGTAATTTTAAATTCTCTCTCCTGGATGTATTTTCCAGGTCAGTTGATTTTCCTATGAGATATTTCACACTGCCTTCTTTTTTTTTTTCCTCATTCTTTGGTTTTGTTTTACAATGTCTAGATTTCTTATAAAGTCACTAGCTCCCATTTGCTCCATTCTAATTTTTAAGGAAGTATTTTCTTTAGTGAGTTTTTAGACTTCCTTTTCCATTTGGCCAATTCTGATTTTGAAGGCATTCTTCTCATTGGCTTTTTGGACCTCTTTTGCCATTTGGGTTCATTTATTTTTTAAGATGTTATTTTCTTCAGTTTTTTGTTTGTTTGTTTTGGGTCTCCTTTAGCGAACTGTTGACTTGTTTTTCATGATTTTCTTGCATCATTTTCATTTCTCTTCCCAGTTTTTCCTCTATCTCACTTACTTGCTTCTCAAAATCCTTTTTGAGCTGTTCCATGGCCTGGGACTGATTCACATTTTTCTTGGAGGCTTTGGATGTAGGAGGTTTGACTTTGTTGTCTTCTGGTTGTATGTTTTGATCTTCTTTGTCACCAAAGTAAGATTCTATGATCTGTTTTGTTTTGTTTTGTTTTGTTTTTGCACAGTTTGCTCATGATCCCAGGCAATTACCTGAGTTTTAAACTCTGTTAAGGTAGGGCTCTGTTTCCATTGTGGAGCGCATACTGTCCTAAGCTTGGGGGTTTTGTGCAGCTGTACATTTTCAATTCTTCAGGGTGGTATGATCAAAGGCGAGGTATTTACTCCTTTCCTGGCCTGAGGTCTGGTCTACGATCGGCCACAAGCACTCTTTTCTACCTTGGAACTGTGAGAAGAATTCTCTCTCTACCACCCCTGCAAGCTTCGCCACACCAGTGCTCCTCCTTGCCCCAGGCCACCATCCAGAACTGTGACCCAGATCCAAGCATGGGCAAAATAAAAGAACCTGCCTCAGCACCAGCAAAGAGATCCTGGAAATCCCCCTCTGATCAGCTGCTTGATCATCCCTCTGTCTGTGGGCCAAGAGCTCCAGAAACAGCCGCAGCCCCAGGGCTGCACTAGGACCGGGTCTGGACCTAGCTCCTTTCTCACCTCAATTGATAGACCTTTCCTACTGACCTTCTAAGTTATCTGTGGCGTTTGTGGGTTGAGAAGTCTGGAAACCACCACAGCTGCCTGTGATCCAGTCCCCTGATTTGCGGAGGCCTGTTTTTTGCTGGTGTGTGCTCTTCTCCCAGCATAAGAGACCTTTCCTGCCAACCTTCCAGGTTGTGTTGGGCTGGAAATTTGTTTCATTTTGTCTTTGTGCAGGTTTTGCTTCTCTAGAATTTGTTTAGAGCCATTTTTACAGACATTTGTAGGGGTTTGGGGGAGAGCTCAAGCAAGTCACTGCTTTTACTCTGCCATCTTGGCTCCACCCACTCCGTATCTATCACATTCTTTCTATTTATACTCTATAGGCAAAGCATAGTATGTTAAGGATCAGTATAGGAAACAACTCTTACAGAAGACATTTCATGAGAAATTTCCCTATCATGAAGACATTATCTGGATCAGTTCTAAGATATAATCATCATTTTATTACATATGGGACTTTCTGTCTCATTATAAAAATGCTCTTTTTAATTATTGTTTTGCATAGAGCTCCATTAAATGACAAACATTAAAGAGGCATTGGAGGAAATGGCTTAATGCAATTTTTTCAAGAAATGCTGTGGTATTAAAGGTAATTGAGTATTGCTGCCTTGCCCTTTATTCCCTCATTTCTCCATAGATGCATGATCTGATCCAAATGCCACATATCTGTAGGAACTATTAAGGCTCAGGTGACAATATCACCCTGCAGACTTCAGGCTGTTGTCACCAGTTTGTGTTTGTTCTACTCCAATTGGTTCTTTTCTCTTTTGTATATTAGAGTGCCTGCTGCTCATTGTTTATAATCACTGCCATCAGTGTTATTGCCACTTCCTTTCATCTCAACTATTCTCTTTCCTTTTTTTTGCTCCACCATTGCCTACCTCTGACAGTGCTTTAATTTGTCATGATAATTTCTGTCATGTAGCATCTAGAACTGTGCGTGTTACTCCATATGTGATCTTGTAGCAGCCAAATACATTAGCACCATCTATGTTCTGGGTGCTGGGCCTCTCAAAGCAATTTAAAATTACCTTTGCTGTAGTTCATTTACCCATAATGAGTTTTCCATCTAATGATATGATAACATAGCCACATATGTCTATCTTGTCCATAAGGAGATTTTGAAAGATTTGTAAAACACTTTGCTGAAATTTTTGGCATACTATATTGATAACACTTCAATGATCTACCATTTATCATATTTATTAAAAAAAAAAAGGAAACAAAAACTTTTATGGAATTACCTGTCTAGATGAAGTTTCCTAGGTCTTACTGAATGCCACTTGCCTTCTGAAGTACTCACAGATATAACATTTTTTTTGTAGATACTCAAGAGTTGGCTAGCATTGTCTGAATACTTCCTTGCCATCTCTCCTTTTGCTGTACGTGAATAATGAGCTTATTATGTTGCACTTAAATGCCCAAACACTACATTTTGTTAAATTGGAGCAATTGGAAAAAATTAAATATGCATTTGTTTTCTTCAGATTCAACAGTCCATTATTGGTTTAAAGAATGTGCTTTCCATTTAACATGCAAAATAAGGAAAGGATAAAGTAGAAATATATTTTTTCAGACAGTCTTTCATAATATTGGGTAATAATATCACGTGTTCAAAAGTGGGGCATCTTAAATGTGAAGTATGAGTTTTCATAGAGACATTTCTCATACAGACATCTGTGAATCAATTTGGATACTCTTGTCTTAGGAATAATCAGAACTACAAGCTTCCCGTATTTTAAAGGGTCAAGTCAAAATCCCATTAAGTGAGTTCCATTATAATGGAAGTCTTCATATAAAAAAATATTTCTAAGCTCCAGCTGTCAGCAATATTTAATACAATGAAGATAATAGAAGACTTGCCCATGCCCATTTGAAGTTCATTGTATTGAAATCTACCCCTCAGTGATATTTCATTCATCAAATCAGAATAAGTTTCTCAAAAAGCTTGACGGCCTGTATTCTAGGTCTAAGATACCCTTGTTAAGTTACCCCCTTGAAATAGGGTGTCCTTTTGAGCCTCAGTATGTTGTTATTTGTTTTCCATATCTCTACTAGGATTATACAAAGGGTAGAAGAAGGAGAAACATTTAATACCACTAAATATTGTCATATATCTTCTGCACACAGAATATCGTACAAGGCACTGGAAGAGATACAAAGTTTAGTTGTCACAGCCCTTTTGTTCATAAAGCATGAGACATGTAAAGAGATAAATATAATACTGAATTGTGTATAATGAGCACATTAGTGAGATACAAGTAGAAATCTGTTACTAAATGGAGGTTTTGAGGAGCTTTCAAAAAATAAGTTGGGCCTTCAAATGTAGATAGAAATTAATTAGGTAAAGAGAGGGAGAGATAGAGAAAGAGATACAGAGAGAGATGGAGGAGGAATTTTAGGCTTAGGGAATAGCACGAAGAAAAATATGGAGAGGAAAATCAAAGGGTACATTTAAACAACAAATCCACTTTGCCATGAACTCAGAACAAGTGGAAGAACACAATAATGTAAAATCTAGTATGCTGTGGTAAAACACACACACACACACACACACACACACACACACACTCTATTTAGGGTCTGAGAAATGGGACTGCAATCTTGACTCTGTTTCCTACATCATGGATGATCTAGAAATAAATCATTTTTACTATCTATGGTTCTTAGTGTCTTCATCCATAAATAGAAGAATGGTGCTATATTAACCCTTAAGGTATTTCTAGATCCACATCTGAAATTACATATTATTTAAGACAGAAAAGGTAGGATTCTTTAAATTATAGATGGCTATGAAGGCCAGGCAGAGAAATCTTATTTTTTTTAGTTGATAATAAGTAGCTAGTGAAGTTTTTTGATCAAATGTTAAAAAAAACAAAAAAATGAGTCTTGAACCATTATGTGATAGAATGATGAAACTAGAAACACAGGGCCTGAGTTCAAATCCTAACTCTGCTTTATTGTGGTAAAATACTAAACCATGGTAAAATCACTTTAACCTGTGGACCTCAGTTTCCTCCTCTGTAAAACCAAGGAGTTGGACTCAGTGGCTTCTGAAATTCCTTGAAGCTCTAGCTCCATGATCCTAAAATATACCATTACTATAATGTGTGGTACAGTTTGTATGAGAACTTGTAAGGGTATACAGTGGTTCCAGAAAGACTTGTCAGGTGGTAGCTTGAGGTATATTCCAGTTCAGATAAATTGCACAAGTTTCAGAAGTCAGTGAAGATGTTAATAGAATTGTTGCAGTGAAGTAGAAGGTGGAACTGATGCAAAGGTGGGATGGCAAGAATCCATAGGTCTCGGTCACTAATTGGGAATTAAAAGTAATTACAGAAGATAGAGTCAATGATAATACTAAGGTTTTGGTTATGGAGATTGGATTTGTGCCAGTAACAAAAGTAATAAGGTTAAGAGGAAGTATAGGTTTTGATGGGGGTCATATTGGAGGGAGACACAGCAGTTCAGGGGAAGTAAGCATTTTATGTTGGAGATATTTATTTTTGAGATGCCAATAGATATATTAAAGACACGGTTCTAGAGTTTGGAATATAGCCTAAGAGTACAGATATAGATTTGGAAATGGATGCCATAACTTGGTGTTCTTCACCCTCCCCCCAAAAAAATCCATCCATCCATCCATCCATTTAACCTATTAAGCATCTACAATAAAGACTCTATGATGGTTCCTATTAGTAATGCAAAAAAACCCACAAAACCACAGTCTTTTCCCTCTTTGAACTTTCAGTATGGTGGGAGAAAACCCTAGCCAGTAATGAGATTCCTCAGGTGTCTAGTCAGTATAGTCAGAGTTGATTTTCTCTACCATCCAAATTTCAGAAGCAAACATTTAGACATTGAAAAATATTACTTTCAGCAGAACCAGTGTGAGGTTTTTCTTCCACCCTCCCACCTCTTTCTCCCCTCTCCTAGATCCCATTGAACAAGGACATATCATTGCCTTCATGGTCTTTCTCTTCCTGTGTTTAGTAATCCTCATAATGCTTTTTGGAAAGCAAATTTAGTTGCGAGTTCCTCAGTCTTGGATCCCTGTCACCCTACTCATACTTGGATATTTTTAGGAGAAATTTTGTAAATGTGTCATTTTTTAAATATGCCTCTTCAAAATAATTAATATTAGACGTACAGGTAATGTTGTTGAGTTGTTTGGGTTGTATTCTACTGTTCTTGACCCCTTTGGGGAGTTTTCCTGGCAAATACACTAGAGTGCTTTGCCATTTCCTTCTCTACCTCATTTTACAGATGAGAAACTGAGGCAAAAAGGGTTAACTTAAGATTTGTCCAGGATCACACAGGTTGTAAACATCTGAGGCTGGATTTGAACTCATGAAGATAAGGTTTCCTGATTTCAAGCCCAGAACTCTAATCATTGTGCCACCTAGCTGCCTATATTCATAACATATAAGCTATCAAACTCCTCCTCTGATGCCTCATTATTATTTAGAGGTAGCTTTATATTCTCAAAAGCTTTATATTCTCCAAGCATCACAGAGGGGCTTGCAGTATGGGCACAAAAACAGATTCTGTATCTGTCTTCCAAAGGCAAGTCTAGGGAAATATGGAGAGGCTTATTAAGGTCAGGGTTACCACCAGTTGATAGATTTTGGGGCAACAATTTATTAAACCATTTACCAGGTCCATAGAGGTTTCAACTGATGCCTATTTAGGACTAATTACAGATGTAAAATAAAGTCATAAACCTTTTAAAGATGATGTGTTGAATGTCACATAAAAGAGAATGATGTTCTGTATCATGAGTCACAGATGTTTCATCGCTGTGTCAATATTATCTATCCTGTTCTGTCACTTTTGGGCATCAAATAGTAATAGGCAGATTAGTTAATAAATGTCAATTTACAGCTGGTAAGAGAAGTTGAGGTGTCAGTCCCCTCTTTCCACATAACTTTGGGTGGATAGCATTCACCTTTAATTTTTGACAAGTGTCAGTGGTAAATTCACCATAGATACCATCCCATGCTTTATTAAAATAGCTTCCCTTATTGAAAAAAAATCGTTGTGGAAAATTAAATATTATGAAATACATGAAAGGTACGTGTGTCCAGATTGCACTAATGAAGTGAAACCCTATCTTTAGTCTTCCCCTCTCATTTTCTATGACTCACTGTTCAAAGACTTCCACCAATACCAAGCTCAACAGGGCGCTTAAAGGATCAAATGACAGCCATGGCTTTCTGTCTCCTTGTGTCCATGGATTGAAATCAGAGGCTTTTGTTCTTGTATTCTTTTTACTTTGTTGTGTTTTCATAACATTAAGTGCAGCATGTGAACTCCTAGAATCATTTGAAACAGCTGCTTCACAGTTTTGAACTTTTAAACTCCTTTCAAGCTTTTTCCAGAACAAAAACACACATCTTTACTAAACAAGAAATGACTGTTTACAACTCCAGTTATGGATGTTCTGAGTTTGCTCGTGTAGCTTTGATCAGCATCATTGCATGTTTTCATGCTCCCAGTTGCCCTTTTTACTAAGTACAATTTGCCAATGCTCATTTACCTTCCTTTGTAGCTATAAGAATTC
This sequence comes from Phascolarctos cinereus, assembly GCF_003287225.1. Lineage (NCBI taxonomy): Eukaryota > Metazoa > Chordata > Mammalia > Diprotodontia > Phascolarctidae > Phascolarctos > Phascolarctos cinereus. The sequence continues at coordinate 153,720,304 of NW_027555514.1, read as the reverse complement.
ATTCCCATTTTACAGATGGAAAAAAAGGCACAGAGAAAACTGTAGGTCATAGGACTGGAAATGTGAATAAAAATGGACATGCAACCCAGTCTTTTCATCTTTGTCTAGAAGTCCATATGATAATATGATATATCACCTTGTTTATTAAATGAATCTCACAAAGCATTTATTAAATGTCAATTTCAATTCAATAAACATTTATTAAGCACCTACTCTGTGCCACATACTACTAAGTGCTAGAGATCAAGAAAAAGACAGTTCCTGCACTCAAGGATCTTATAATCTAAAGGAGGCAGATATCACCAAAAAAAAAAAAAGGAGCTGGAAAGTGGGGATAAAGGAGATGGGGGAAGACACAAATGGGGTGATAGAAGGCATAGTGAATGGGACATCTCATTCCATGGAGTTGAAACCAGGCAGAGTTACAATGGAAAGTGGAATGAACTGAAAGTCCAATTCCTGGCTTCTATAAAGGAAAGCTTTCAGAGGAATTAAGCCTCGAGAGGAGGCTCAGGGAGGTTAACATGGTGATAAGATTAGATGCAAATATCTTGGAAGTTTATCTCTTTGTATCAGTTTTCCCTCTTCATTCTCCTTGAAACTTTCAGACTGTTCCTTAGACTTTTTTTTTTGCTAGATCTTTATCTGTGTCATGCCCTCTGTGGGTGTCCCCTAAGTTTCCATCTTCTTTTTCTTCTTTATAGTCTCTCACTTGATGATTTTAGCCCCTATGAGTTTGTCATCTCAGTGCTAATTTCCAGATCTATGTATTCACCACTAGTTTTTCCCCTGATCTCCAGTCTTAAATCACCAACTTTCTCTTGAAAATTTCCAATTGAATGTTCCATAAACATCTCAAGCTCAACATATCCCAAATAGAACTTGTTATCTTTTCCCCAAACCTACCCCTATTCCAAAATTTCCTGTTACTCCTACAAGTACCACTATCTTTTCAGTCACCCAAGTTCATAACATTAATATAATTTTCAATTTCCTCACTCTCACTCACCTAATGTAACCAGTTGCCAAATTTTTCTGTTTCTACTTCCAAATAATATAAATATGTATCTGTATGTGTGTCTGTGTGTTTGGACATAGCTGACTAGAACTAGATAAATAGACATATGGACATAGTTACATATGTAGAGATACATAGATTTAGATAGATATATCTATATAGAGAGAGTTGCATAGATCTTTCAACATATTAAATAGATAGATGATAGATAGATAGATAGATAGATGATAGATAGACAGATAGATGTCTCACCTTCCTTCTATTCTCACATCTACCTTCCTAGTTTAGTCCCTTATGTCCTTTTACCTGTACTATTGTAATACTCTTCTAATTGGTCTCCCTCCTTCAATGCTTTCCCCATTCCAATTCATCTTCCACTCAAGTGCCAATGTGATTTTCTTAAAAGCTGGTCTAATTATACTGCCCCCCAACTCTCCCACCCTATCATGTCACACTACATTCCTCAAATTTGAGTGGTTCCCATTTAGCTATGGGATAAAACTCTTTGGCATTTAAGAATCTTCACAACATGACTTTCTTTAGTCTTCTTGTGTGTTACTCCCCTCCACACACTCTACCAGCAGGCATAAGACTTGTGTGTTCATCAAATATGGCACTACATTGAATAACTCTATGCCTGTTCATTGGATGCCCCCAACTCCCACTCCCATGCCTAGAATGTTCTCCCTTCTCACCTCTGACTTTCTTCAGCTCAAATGGGAATCTTCTATAGAATGCCTTTTATAGTTCTCTGTTACCCATAACTCAGCCCCTGCCTCAGCTAATGCTGATGTCCTAAGATTTTCTTCTATCTACTTTGTTTATATATTCTTTGTAGCCACTTATGTTCATATTTTCTCCTCTTTTAGAATGTAAACATCTTGGGGACAGGGACTGTTATGGCTTCCCCCCCCCTTGTACCTTCAATCTTTAATATAGTGCTTTATACACATTAAGCATTTGATAAAAGATTGTTGTTTGATTGCCAATAAATATATATGGGATTACACTTCTAATTGAGAACACCATGTGTAAGTGTAAATTGGTGCTTGCTTTTTTTTCTTCCCACATAATTTCGTTGCTTTTCCATGTCATGGTTAAGAGTCTTGTCTGCCCCTTTCCTATGAAAAAATGCCAGACCAGTTGTTTGCAACATATGGAAATCACTCTGTCCTCCTGAGGAGCAAGGTGACCAGATGTGCAAAATTCTGTGTTCAATTGTTCAAGTTTGTTTCTTTGACAGTGTAAGCATACTGAATCAATTTTTTTTGGTATCCTAGAATGTTGAAGACATTTTCTAGTTAAAAATTGTACTTATAAGGAGTGAATATAGGAACACTTGGTAGAAATAATGTAAAAATTATGTTTTATGTATTATATTAACATCTATCCCAAAGAAATCTGGCATGCAGATTTTGAAAAACCACAATAATACAGACAATGTGAAAACAATTGTGAAACCATGAATTGCTGGAGTTACCCATATTAATTGAAGTGGAAAGACTAAGTCATGTATGGACTTGAAATACCAATTTCCATGTCATTTTCTTATAGGCATTTATGGTTCATGAGAGATACATTTAAATTTCAAAGTGATTTAATATAAAATACTATATGTTGCCCCAGACTGAGATAAAACAGAGTTCTGTTTCCATCTTTGCAATTTATATGTAACAACCGAGAGAGAGAGAGAGAGAGAGAGAGAGAGAGAGAGAGAGAGAGAGAGAGACAGAGACAAAGAGAGAGAGAGAGAGAGAGAGAGAGATACAGAGAGAGAGAGACAGAGAGACAGAGAGAGAGAGAGAGAGAGAGAGAGAGAGAGAGAGAGAGAGAGAGAGACAGAGAGACAGAGAGAGAGACAAAGAATTGAGAAGGCTATGATCCCTCTCCTTACTTAGGTGGTATAGAACAATTTGTGCTGTTGTGTTCATAATAAGTGTATATTATTTCACTGTGCATTATTTATATGATGTTACTGTAGCAGGTGTAGAACATTAGGTTCATTTCCATAAAGTCAATGGTAGAGAAGTAAAAATAAAAATAGATCAAGGATTATATGAGCTAAGAATATATGAAATTTCTTTCAAGCTATGCTGGAACTTCTTTACCATTATTACCAGGCCCTTTCCCTTTCAGCCATCATACCGGTAGGTTTGTTGGTGCCCACAAAGGCACTCTGATTTGGTAAAGGAAGCTCAAAGGCAAGATCAGTTGGTGATCAGTGTTGCCCACAATTAAAATAAATCTGTACTTGGCAGACATCTTATGGCTATAATCATTGCTTTTCTGTACTGCTACATGTGGTTGGGAAGGAGGTAAGGGGTACTAGAAAACGAGTCACAATATTTACTTGAATCCAAAAACCATAGGTGTACCACAAACCATTTAATAATAAGTGCTCAGGGGATGGAGGTCAAAGTGTACATGGGATTATTGCTATCATCAACATCAATGACTTTCTTTTGTGTTGAATCACTCTCAGAACCTTGGCTAGCTTCCATCTACAATGGTGCCACAGAAACTAGAACTCAGATTACTTTTTAGACCTCAAAAAAAAGACATTCTTCATCTACCAAGTTCTTTTTTTCTTGATTTCTCCTTGAATAGGTATGGTTAACTGTATTTTCAGAACTTAGGGTGGCACAATATATAAAGAAAAGGCCTTCAAACCACAATGACCTGGGTTCAAGTCCCTCTTCTGACACTTATTGAGTGTGTGACCCTGGGCAGGTGACTTCATTATCTAGTATTCTACACAACTTTTTAAAGTTGCAAAATTTAAAAAAGTTTTTACATAAAACCAATGCAACCTAGATTAGAAGGAAAGCAGAAAGCTAGGACACAGTTTTTATTGGAGACAGTAAGTGGCTCTGACAAAGGTCTCATATCTCACATATCTGGAAAACCGAGTCAAATTCACAAGAATATAATTCATGCCCCAGTTGATAAATAACAAAAGGATATGAACAAGTAATTTTCAGATGAAGAAATCAAAGCTATTTATGGACATATGAAAAAATGCTCTAAATCACTATTTACTAGAGAGACACAAATTAAAAAACTCTGAGGTGCCACCTCACACCTCTCAGATTTGCTAATATGATGGAAAAGGAAAATGATAAATGTTGGAGAGGAAGTGGGAAAATTGGGACACTAATGCACCTTTGGTGGAGTTGTGAACTGATCCAAGAATTCTGGAGAGCAATTTGGAACTACGCCAAAAGGGCTATAAAACTATGCATACCCTTTGATCCAGCAATATTAGTACTATGTCCGTATATTTTTTTTTAAAAAGGAAAAGGACCCTATTTGTACAAAAATATTTGTAGCAGCTCTTTTAATGGTAGCAAAGAATTGGAAACTGAGAGGATGCTCCTCATTTAGGGAATGGCTGAGCAACTTGTGGTATATGATTGTAATAGAATGCTGTTGTGCTATAAGAAATGAGGGGAATAGGATGATTTCAGAAAAAACCTGGAAAGACTTACACAACATTATGCAAAGTGAAGTGAGCAGAAGAAAAAGGACATTGTACAAAGTAACAGTAATATTGTACGATGATCAGCTGTTTACCATTTAGCTATTCTTAGCAATACAATTATCCAAGACAATTCCAAAGGACTTTTGCTAAAAATAATATCCACAGATATTATAGAAAAGACTGATAGAATCTGAATGCATATTGAAGTGTGCCATTTTCACTGTATTTTTCATATGTATATATATATATATATATATGTATGTGTATATATATATATATATATATATATATATATATATATATATATATACATTCTTTTTTGGTTTGTGTCTTTCACAACAAGACTAATATAGAAACATGTTTTGTGATTGCACATATATAATCTATATTAAATTGCTTACTGTTTCAGGGCGGGTAATGAAGAGGGAGGCAGGGAGAGAATGTGGAACTTAAAATTATTAAAAATTGAATGTTAAAAATTGCCTTTACATGTAACTGGGAAAAAGAAAATATTATTATTATTTTAAAAAATAGACTGTAATTTGCAGAGAAAGTGGTGACCTACATTGCTAGGAGGAATTTTCTCACCTTGGAGTTCCTTACACCAATGAAATTTTCTGTCTAGTTACCATCCTCATGTATCTTCTTTAGGAGACTCTTCAGTGTTTCAGGGCTCGATGTGATCAAAACAATATCCACTGAAAACAGGAACATCAGAAGGATCTTTATTTGGTGTGTGTGTTTAATGGGCAAAAAATAAGCCAAGATTGTTCTTATATTCTCTGCCCCACTTCTGTTAATTATGACTATAAAAAGATATGGTCTGATGTAGAATTTTGTTTTTTATAAAAACCTACTTATTTCTATTTCATGCCTTCGTAAAGGAGTCCCTTATTATTCATGTAGTTTCTCCTCTTAAAGATTTTGTAGCATTGGCAAAGAAAGCATATGTCAGCATGGCTAGTGATGTTTTCTTGTTTACTTTCTTGATTTGATTAGTAATTACAGCCATGATTTTTCCCCAAAACATTTTGTACCATACCCCTTTTCAGAAATCTTGAGAAGTAGTTCTTCAGCACCTCAAATATTATATGACCCGAGTCACAAACTTCTTTTGGATGCCTTTGTTCTAGCCCATCATCTTTTAATATCTGTTTATTCTACTACTTTACAAGGTATACTGGAGACTATGATGTTAGAGCTGAAACATCTTGTTGGATCTACTCTCACTGAGGGAAGAAAGACGTCAAAGAAGAAAAAAATACAAATGCTGCATTTGTGCAAACTAAATTTTATGTAGCCAATAAGGGGAAAATCAAATAAAAAAAGAAAGATAATTTCCTTCAAATTATAAGTTTATGTCTGCTATAACATTATATCAGCTGTAGTATTCAACAGACTTGCTTAGAGAATAAGATCCCAGGGTTAATTGGTTGAAATAGGCCGTATTTGGGTTCCTTTTTAGAAAGGAGTCCTCACAATAGAAACAAATTTGATAATGTTTATAGGTACCCCAATGTTGAATTTATAACATGCATTTGAAGTACATGATTAGTGAGACTAATTAAGGGAGATAGAAAATGTGAATTTCAGAATATTCCCCTATATTACCAGTTGCACCACTCATGTCAAATGGCACAAGAGTTGAAGTTATATGAACTAAAAATGCAATTATATTCTTTTTCAATACTTCCACAATCTGCAATTTCATTTTAATGGATGCTTCCTCAACACATAAAGATTGTAACACCCTCTATGCTTTAATGTTGTTGTTATTTGTTCATTTCAGTCATGCCTGAATCTTTGTGACCCTATTTGGGGTTTTCTCAGCAAAGATACTGGAGTGGTTTGCCATTTTCTTCTCTAGCTCATTTTACAGATGAGGAAACTGAAGGAACCAGGGTAAAATGACTTGCCCAGGGTCACACAAATGTGATCATACAAGTGTCTGAGGCCCAAGTTGAACTCAGGTAGATAAGTATTCCTGACTCCAGGCCTGGCACTCTATCCACTGCACCACCTAGCTATCCCCTCTACACTTTAAGAGTCTTCTGGAAATGTTGTGTCTTAAGCTATGTGACCTAGTCAACTATCACTCCCTAACCATAACCAGGCTGCTTTCATGAGTACAAATGTATATAGACTATCGTTAACCTCAACTCATATTCTTTCTAGCTTTCAGTAGAGATACTGAAGAGGTTTGGAGAAACCGTAGGAAACTGGAGGATCTAGCTAAAGGAAATGATAAAAAATTTCAAGGTAGTTTAATCACTCAGTGCATCCATCTGTTTGATACATATGTGTTAGCATGTATCATGCAATATTATATAGAGCAATATAAAAGGGAAACCTTAAGATAGATACTTTAAAAGATTATAGTGGTGACTTTTTAAAAACAATTGTTATCCCCGATGATATATTTTACTTGTTCATTCTTTTAGGTGAAGACAGATGACAGAGTTGTCAAAATGGACCTTGGTTTGCTCTTCCTAAGACTACACAAAATGGATGCAGGAACCTATTTTTGTCAGACTGTGGAGCACAGTTTTGTCCATACAGTCCGCAAAATCACCTTGGAAGTGGTAGAAGAGGAACGAGTCGAAGAGATGTTTAACAAAGACTATGAAGAAGAGGTTCCCCATAAAATGCCGTGTCCTGTCCAGAGCAGCATCCCACAAGGGTCAAAGCCATGGTACAAAGAGTTCTTGCAATTGATTGGCTATAGCAACTTCCAGCGAGTGGAAGAGTACTGTGAAAAAGTGTGGTGCACAGATAAAAAGAGGAAAAAGCTTAAAATGTCCCCCTCCAAATGGAAGTATTCCACCCCGCAGGAAAAGAAGCTTCGGGCCAAATCTGACCACTATCGCCTACCCAGGCATGCACTGGACTTCTGATGGGGTGAAACCATTGGCTGACTTTTTGAAGAATTTTTATTTGGACTTCTGAGATTTAAAAGACTAGATTTGATTTCTTTGTGGCAGAGGAAATAAGTACTATAAGAAAGAAGGGACTGAAACAAAGTGTTATGGTAAATTATACTTAATTCTTTTTAACTGGTTAGAGGTTATATAAAGCTAACTAGTTGTGTCTAAATGTCATTTTATTGCTTACATGGTTTTCGACTATATTTATCAAAAAGTTACCTTGTTGTAATCTTTGTAATTGTTTGGCTGATTATTCATGCCCAACTACTCTTTTTTCCTCACGTATTATTAGAATATTTAAGGAAATTCAAAGGAATTAAGAATTAGGAGGCAGGAGATGGGAAGACAACATAGCTAATCCCTCTGCTTTTTCAAACTTCTGCTTTGCTTTTGAAACTGAACAATGATCAAGGGACATTCATTTTTTCATGTGGACAGTTGGTAATTTTTGTTGTAATAGTTAAGCCATGAGTTTGCTCTGAGGACCACTGTGATTTTTGTAAATGAGAAGAGAAATGTATTCAGCCCCAGGGGTACACCCCTTTATAAAACATTTATGGGACCAGCTTCATATTCTATTATTACAGCTGACACTATCCCTTCCAGTTACACTCAGGTGGGAAAGAATGAGGCTAATAGAACTTCCCTATTAGATGCTGAAGCAAAACATTAAGTTGGACTATGAGTTATGGTTGGAACAAATGTTTGCTTTAACAGCTGGAAGATTTATATGCCTGGCTTCTCAAGGTAAAAAAAACAAAAACAAAAACCGGCATATGCTTATAGCAGCATATGTGTGTCCATATGTATCTATATATGCATATGTGTATATATATGTTCATTCATAGGTATGGATGTGTTTCTGTGTGTATACAAGTGTATATTTGCAAGTGTGTGTGTGTGTTTATCTGTCTATCTGTACATTTTTCCCTGAAGAAATCTTTGGGCTATATTTGCCTAAAGAAAGTTTGGTAAGTTGATGTATATTATGTTTATCATCAAAATTAATTAATAAAAAAACACTCTTATAAGACCCCACTCATAGTTTCACATGTGGATAATTCAATTAAAAGTAGTTTATTAGTCCACCAAATAAGAAAAGACAAAAAGGTATGAACAAACAAAAACTTACTAAATTTTCACTCTTTTAAAGCTTCTAATTAAAAAGAAGTCATTTCAGCAACACATAAACTTATTTTATAAAGAAAATAATTACAGTATTTTATATCTGAATAAATTTGCTATAAAGAGGTAGAGAGAAAATTGCTTTTAGAACATTTTTATTTTTCTCTCATAAAACACAACAGAAGCTTTGATTTTTGGTAATAGTCAGTTTACTTTCTCTACCTTTTCCTTTTGCATTTTGCATTTTATAATCCTGTATTTTTGAAGCATCCTTTATTCTAAATTGCAAAATTTTAATCTGAGGTAATTAGTGAAATATTTAAATAAAATATAAAACAAGTCAGCAATGATAAAGCAGAAAGTTGAAACACTGAAAAAGAAACGTTTTGAGTTTTTTTTCCTTTTAACTTTATCTAATACCCATCTCATAGAATCACAAAGGTGTAGTGGATAGAAAGCTGGGCTAGAATACATAAGACCTGGTTTTGATTGCTGTCCCAGATATATCATGGCTGTGAGATTATAGGCAAATCATTTAACCTCTCTGTGCCCCAAGCAACTTCTGAGACTAAATTACAGAAGAGATAAGAGATCTGCATTGGTAAAGGGAAGTTCCTCACGAGAAACTTCCTAGATTTGTGAAATCCTAAATCACATCCAAAAACAATAACAACCTCCCTCACCTTCTATTACTCTTCAGATATAAGCCACCTGCGAGAGAAGTTGAATTACAGATTACCCGTAGTAGTTAAATATTCATGGTGGTTTCAATTGCAGGCTGTAGTTAAAATAAAACATACGGTTAGTTTTATTACTGTTAATATCCATGCTAGTGTGTCTTTCCCCCCAGCATTGAAATAATAAAAAAAGGACCTGATGTAAATGAAATTAGTGTTTTCCAAAATTAAGCTTGTTATTTACCCAAGAATCCACTGGGGGTCATTGCTGCCCTCTAGGATGCAACTGAAAGCACTCCAGTTTGGAAATTATGAAAAAACTGGCTCTCTCAAAGACAGAAAAAAAGGAAAGGGAAGAAAAAGCTGCCCAACTGGGAAAAAATGAGGTAAGGCATTCAAATAGTGGGAGTTAAGTGAAGTTAAGATTTTTAGCGTGCTTGTCACGAAAACAAAATATAGGAAAGAACAAATCAGTTCAAAAGAATATTATTTCAAAAAATAAAAAGTGAAAATAGACATTTCTCTTGTACTGCTACAAACAAATGAGGAAAATCACATAACTAATTTCCTGTTATTTGAATTTCAGAAGTACATATCATCAGCTCTGGACATGTTTGTTTATAAATCTCCTAAAATGTCATTTTGATCTGTAACCATATTTAAGTAATTACAGTGAGAACACTAAGAAAAATACATGCTTCCGTGTTTGGGGTTGGGGTGCTAACAGTTTTAAAGACATCATATCAAATGTAGATGGTAGCAGTAAACTGGCTAATTATCTAGATAACTAAAGCTTCAAAGTAGATTTTCTTTTTTTCGGTGAGGCAATTGGAGTTAAGTGACTTGCCCAGAGTCACACAGCTAGACAGTATTATGTGTCTGAGGCTGGATTTGAACTCAGGTCCTCCTGACTTCAGGGCTGGTGCTCTATCCACTGTGCCACCTAGCCGCCCCCAAAGTAGATTTTTTTAAATGCTGAAATATAATCATCAAATTCACCAGATAAGTACCCCTAGAACATGAGGGAAATAATGTATTCCATTTTGGAATTCATTCCTTTTGCAGAGCTGTCTCGTTTGGTGAATGAGTGGGCTGCAAACAAAATTAGCCCATTTTATATAGCTGATCCCAGATCCTTGGAATTGCTACATGTCTCTTCCAACTGTCTTTCCTACCTATCTTAATAGGCATCCTCCATTCTTGCACCTAATGTTCCTCTCTCTTTTCACCCACATCTCTAGGCACAAAACCCAAATCAGTTTTATCATTGTTACTAGAAACAATATCTTAGTGTAATGCCCTATGCATCAACTTAATATTCCTGGTAACTCTCATACACTCTCTTTCCAGATGACCACCCTCCAACATGTGTCATCTCCATCCCTTCAGTACAATAGAAGTTCCTTGAGGACAAGGTGTGTTTTTTTTTTATTTGGATCTCCAGTGATTAGTACAGTGTCTAGTATAGTGTTAAGTGCTTATTAAACAGTTCACTCATGAATTTCATTATGAATGCCAAATCTCACCTTCTGTTTTGTAGTCAGAAGCAGCAGGAGAAAAAAAAGAAAATGATCAATGTTAAGAATATTTTAATGGACAGGTACAGAAAAATAAACAGAATTAATCAGAAAATAATTTTATATAAAATCATAAAATATATTCAGAATAATTCAACATAACAAAGTAGACATATTAATGAGAAGAATGTCAATAGGAAACAATTGGGCGAGGAAATCTGAGGCCTCAACTAGAGAATTTAGGGTGATAGTGATAGGTATAGAGACCATACTTTGTTTTCATTGATGTATGATGTGCCCAAAAAGGAAAACTCCCCTACCAATTCAGATCAGCACCTTCTCTTGTAGTCTTAGAAAGTTGTCTAGCTAGGGTACTGAAAGGTTAAGAGATTTATGCAATGCCTCACAGCTATTATGTATCAGAGTGAAGATTTGCATCTAGATTTACCTGGCTCTAACACCAGGTGTCAATCCACCATCTACATTAACCCTCTAAAGGAGGACACTTATAAATCTATGTAGATAGAAAACTCTCTCTTTTTCTCAATATAGCATAGTACCTCCAAAAACATTATGGAATGCATTGGCCACCTAAAAAACCATTATGGAAGGGTAGTATGCTAATAATCCAAACAAAATCTCCTTAACTATATTGGTGGGCTCTTTCAGTATGTGTGTTTTTGTGTTTGGAAATGTGTAGTGTGTAGCAATTGTGGAACATAGGAACAGATGGTTAAATGATGTGAAAGAAAAAAGTAAGGAGAAGAAAAGAAGTCCTTGAATGCTGATTCTCCAAGAGACAAATAAGTATATCTATGCTTTATAAAAAAATCTGTTTTCCTGTCATTATCTTTTAGATAATATACAAGTAAATACAAGAGTTGGTCAATGTTCTCTGAAGTTCAAAAAATCACCTGTGAAATGCTCAAGCTAGGCAAAGTAGAAATGACTTAAGATCAGTGCTTGCCTTGTGTTCAGGGGAATGCCTAACACCATACAGGGATGGAGGAGATAAGATCCCTCTCTTCCATAGTTTCTCTAGACATAGGTTTGATGAAAGGAAGGCCATTCTCCACAGACATAGACAGCCAGAGCAACTGCTGAGAAAGAGTTACTTCAAAGCCAGCATAACCATAGCCTTCCTAGAAGGACAGGAAGCCAGGCATCTGTATGACTCTTCTCTATACTTGGGCTACGTGTCTTCTAGGTAGAGCATGGCTAGGTGGAACATAAGAGCAGAATGAGTGTCTACAGAAAACTGTAAGAGAATGAGGCCATCCTCCATCGTTAGCTTGGCAAGAAGAAAAAAATTCTCAGAGGACAATCATTGTTACTTGGCTCTTCAGTGTTGTGGAACGAATATTGACCTGGAGAGTTGAGACCCCCTAGTCTTAGCCCTGCCACTAACTTCTTTTATGACCTTAGACAAATCATTTAATTTACCTGGGTCTTAGTTCCCTCATCTGTAAAATGTAGGGATTTCTAGTTTTTCCAAATATAAGAATTCCTCTTTTTCTGTTTTTAACTGGAGAACTGGTGGCTTACTGATAAATGCTTCCTAATTTGGGGAAACAGTATTATACAATACATAGGTCTGAGTATTAATAAATTCCTTTTAAAATAAAGAATCTTCTTTATTGGCTTATTTGTAAGAATTACATATATATGGATACATACACATTTGTATCTGTGTATATTTACATATTATATAATATAAGATTTTTCTATTTTTAATTTCAGCTAAAGTCCAGGATTATACTTCTGAGTATTCAGTATTTGTTGTATCAGTGTGTGGGTTTGTAAATCTTAGTGGTGATTATGCACATTTGTAAAACCTGTAAAAAAAAACACAATCCAATAATGTAGCAGTGTTAGGCATGGAACAAATACAGAACACAGTTGTTGTCTGGGAAAAAATGAATTAAATTGTCTCAGCTCCGTATGTGGCATGGTAAATAAATCAGAAAACATGTACTTAATTGTTTGCAGTTACTAGCATTTCCCAGAAGAAAATGCTATAATTAAGATAGCAATAAGAATTCAGTTTTTTCCTCTTTCCTACAATGGGGTACCATGTTGTAGTATTTAAAAAAAAATAGTGCTTCATTTTTCAGGTCAACAGCTGTTTGATTTGAGTCAACTATGAATAATAGACTTTCTCCACTGACACTTTTGTTGTAGTATTATTTAAAATGTTTTGTTTTGCTTTGTTTTATTCCCTTGGGTGTATAGGCTTATATTTTTTATTTACATTATGACTTGGATTCTTATATTTGTGCTTCAAGTGGCCTAGTTATGTGACAGATTACTTCATTGGTACGTTTTATTTTGTGTAGCATCTTTTTTTTTTTTTTTGCTTGGCTGGATCTGTAACGGCATGTGCTCTAGTATTTATTTTTCCTGATTAGGAAAAGCTATGAGGCTTATTATCATCTGGTGACAAAGCTGCAGAGATCACTGATATGAGTCACTTCATAGAATAAATATGACATCAATCTATCATTAGATTCTGCATACCTTGTCTATAGCATTGAAGTGCCATGTTTTAATTTAGCTCACCTTAGATGAAAAAAAAATAAATGTTTGCTCAACCTGACTTGTCATGTGCAAATTTAATATTTGAAAAGGTCTTCATATTGCCAATCTAACTTACTTTCAGTGTAACCTGTGGACTGAATATCAACATGTGACACTAGACTGGAGCTAATTTTCTGTCAAGATGTTGGGAGAGAAATCAATTTTCTTTCCAAGAAAAATTGTGAGGTAACTTCCCTTGGAAAAAAATCCATTAATCTCCTCACTCTACCTTGGAGCAATGAAGTTGGAGTTATTTATGCCACATCATGACTCTAGGCCCAGCAGTTACAGATGCTTTTAAAAGCTGCATCATCCAGATAAGAAATGATGAAAATGAGCTTTAAAACAAATGGTAACCTAGTCGTATATTTTTAATTCCTCTCAGCCTTGTTTATATACATCAATATGCCTGAAATGGCCCTTCTCTTTTTCTATTTTATAAGAGTCAGAGTGAGAACTTGCATTCATTTAATGCAAGTTTTTGGTGTTAAATGAAACTGTCCTTAGGTTATACTATTTTCAAACTAAATTCCATTTTTGGTACCTTCCTGTTATTTCACTGGTATAGAGAACTCATGTGGATACTCTCATCACTGTTGAAGAAGAGCAACTCTCTATTAACTTAATGGTTTGAAGAGTTGATTGGGACACAAAGGATTTAAATAATATAATTTCTCCATAGTTACATAGCTGGTATATGGCAGAAGCAGAGCTTGAATGTAAATCTTTCTGACTCAAAGGCTGCTCAACTAGGTGATGCAGTGTTGAATGGGCACTGGGTCTGGAGGACCTGCATTCAAATTGGGCCTCAGATATTAGCTGGGCATGTTGCTTGACCTTTATTTGCCTCAATTTCCCCATCTATAAAATATGGATAATAGTAGCATCTACTTCCTAGGGTGGTTTGTAAAGATTAAATGATTTTAAAAGGGAAAAAATGGCAGAAGCACCCTGTGGGATAGTGTAGTCCAAAGGTTTCTGGTAAGACCTTTTGGTATTGCTATTTTATAATAAGGACTTTACCTGAGATTTTTTACTTCCTGAAATTAAGAAGTCAATGCCTCTGAGCACTTGGTGAATTCATCACAAAGAGCAATTTAGGTAAATATTCAGGCCTGTCAATCATGACAGAAAAAATACTAAGCATAAGAAAATGAGTGTCTCTCCTCCCTCCCCCCGCTAGTGACAGTCAATACTTCAAGAAAACATGTTAGAAGAGTAAATGTATCCATGCTGCATAAAGCATTAATGGGGCAATTATACATCTAATTTCTGGATAACTCAAATTCCAAAGGAGATTTTTCTCCCTCAGTTATGTCAACAAAACTAAGAGCATTTTACATGATACTATGCATGATATGGGTCATAGTCCCTATGATGGTTATATCCATGATGCTAAACTAAAGGATTTATGGTCTGATGTATAGTTTATTTATTGAATTTGGGGAATGGAATATAATGGTCTAATGCATGTATGACTTCTTCTTTAAATATTGTCTTAATATAGGGTTAATAAGGTTTGGAAACCAGATTCTAGTACCAAGATACATGGAGCACATAATAAGACATGCAACAAGCAGCTTTATTGAGGAAACATACTTGAAACAGAGAAAGACACTCACGGAAGTTGGAAATGAGTGAAGTTTGCTGGAGTAGACTTGGAGATAGAATTGGGCATCCAAACCCAGTAAAACTTGATGATTTTTTAAAAATAGGGTTTTTATATGTGCTGAGCAGAAGTGGGAGGAGCAAAGAACCTGGACCTGGGGACTGGTGCTGATCCATGCCAGTTGGGTGGAGGAGGAGGAGGAGAATGATTCTTGGGACACTGGCCACTAATTGATCTTCAAAATCCTTACCAATTGGACTGGTACTTTCAGCCATTACTGGTAGTCTTATTTTGACAAAGTGACTCAAGGAATTGGAGTTATCTGGGAGGGGAGGCTACCTAAGATTCTTAGAAATAGCTAACCTCCAAAACATTGGATACCTGCCTTGTAGACCAGAAGGCATTTTCACCGTTGTTACTTTGAGATGAAGATTTTAAGAGAGAGGGAGGGAAGAAATAGAGGGATTGACCCTTATCTTCCAAGCCAGTCTATATGGATCTGACATAGAGTGTGATAGAGGAGGGCAGGATTATAGCATAAAAAAGTAAGAGAAGAGGAGAAAGAAGGAACAGAAAAAGGTGGAAAGAGAAAGGAGATGAAGCCAAGAAGTTTAGAAGGAGTGCTCCAGTAACCCAACACCTGCTCAGAAGTATGGAAACAGCACTGAAGAATTTAACCAGGGTAGCATTTGCATTCATTCCTTTTCTGCCTCAAACACTGATTCTGTTAGAATTAAATGTGTCCTCCTTCCCCCTTCCCCCCCCAAAAAAAACCAATACACTGTGGCTTTTTCTATTTATACCAATGTCACTACTATTCACACAGTCTCCCATGTTCAAAACCTTGTTCTTAACTTGGATTCTTTCCTCTCCTTTACATTTCATATCCATTCCATAAGCATTTATTAAGTGCCTATTATGTTTCTCAAAGCGACGCAAGGCTATGTTTCTCATGAGGGTTTCAGTTGACTCAGAGAAATTTGTGACATCTTTTTCTACTACCATTGGCTCAAGCCCTTACCAAGTGAGTCCCCTTCCATTGTTACAATCCAGTGACTAGTACTCTAGTTCTATTTAAGTGGCTGAGGTGTTTCTACAAAGGACTATTTACTTCAAAGATATATAAAGAACAAATATACAAACTCTTTCTCCAATTCCCTCACTCTTGCAAGACTTCCATTTCTGGTTGAACAGACTCAAAACCTTGCTCAGCTCCTACATGCCACCAGCCTCACCAGATCCAAGTCCAGATGCAGTGTGACTGCCAGATGTGACTTTCTGCTCGGATCCTAAAATCCACTCTTAAACATGACTCTTTGCTCTTCAGTGCAGCAGTGCCAGGCTGGCTACAAACTCTGCCTGGATTCCAACTACCAGAAATCTCAGCTTTTGAAACTCCCCAACTTTGGAGACTTCATTACTGTCACATAAAACAGAAAAAGAACAAACAATATGGTCAGGATCCAACCCTGTTTTTCTTAGTCAATTGGGGTTAAGTGACTTGCCCAGCGTCCCCCAGCTAGTAGCTGGATTGGGACTCAGGTCCTCTTGACTTCAGGGCTGGTGCTCTATCCACTGCACCACCTAGCCGCCCCTCCAACCCTGTTTCTTAAGGCTTACATGGCCTTATAGTGGAATAAGAACCTAAGACTATCCCCTTTACCACATGGTCTATTACCAAATACCAGGAATATAAGAATCAGAATTCTCCTAAGCCAAAATGAAGCCAAAAGACAGCCAAAGCTGACTGAAATAATTTTGACAATGCCAGTAGTTATGGATATGTATTCAATTTTAAAAAAGATTCCTCCCTACCACACAGTTAGCCAACCAGAATCAGTGACAGAATGTCCACACATTCTACATGGACTCCCTGAAGTACTTCTCTAAATGTCATGATAATTCTCCGAGATCAAAAGCAATTTCCCAGCATATTCCTTGTGTTGATTGTATCAGTCAATCAAGCTGATGAGGTCTAGGCATTAAGCAGCCCCCCACTTTGTATGCAAGAGGGAACTAGAAGCTTTGCCAGTTAATACAAGAGTTGATCTAGGATATATCTTTACCTGCTGTTATTTGACATAATTCTCAAAAAGCTAACAATAGTAATAAAAAAGAGGAAAAAATTGAAAACATACAGATAAGTAGAGACAAAATTATACCTTTTTGGTAATGACATGATGGATCATTTACAAAAGCCTAGGTAAATCAGCAAGAAACTAATTTAAATGACATTTTTAGTAAAATAACAGGACACAAAATAAATCCACAAAATCAACAGCATGAGCACCACCAAAATCTAGAAGGAAATAATGGGGGGTACCATCGGGAACAAGTACAAAATGCATAAAATATCTTAGAATTAATTTGTTAAATTATACTCAATGAATACATTAATATAATTATAAAACTCTCCTTTAAAAGAATGAACGAATTAGTCAGGGCTGGTAGTACATATTTATAATCTGATTTTTAAGGAAGGTCGAGACTACTAAATCACTTCAGCTCAAAAGTTCTGAGCTTCAGTGGGTTAAGCTAATCAAATGCCCTAGCACCAATATAATGAACCCCTGATGGCAGGAAGGCCCCCAGTATGTCTAAAGAATAAGTTAATTGGCTCAGGGCTCAAGTCAAAAGTAGACTGGGTCAGAATCTCCCATGGCAATTGGTACTGTGATTGTGCCTACGAGTGACTGGGACACTTCTAGCCTGAGTGAGATAGGGAGACCCAGTTTCAAAGCAAAAATAAATAAAAAGAAAGGACTTACATAATTAGGAGGCTATGCAATGCTTGTGGCTAGGCTGGAACAATATTATGTGTGTGTGTGTGTGTGTGTGTGTGTGTGTGTATCTTATACTACTTCAATTTACATTTTTAATACATGAATAAAACTATCAGGATTATTTTCTAGAATTAAACAAAATAAAAACTATATGGAGGGGGAAAAAGATTTAGAATCTCAAAGGAAATAATAGATAATTCATCTAAGCATTTACTACAAGCCAAAAACTATGGGGAACAAAAAATGAAGTAATAATAAAAGGGGAATAGCATTTCCAGGGTTCAAAACATACTACAAAGTAATAATCATTAAAATTATCTATACAGAATGAAAAAATAGAAAAAAGTATAGCAGCAGATCATATTAGATAAGGAAAAATCATAAATAATTGAATTCAGTAACCCAGTGTTCAAAAAACTCCAAACATAATTTACTTGGGCAAGATCTCCTTATTTGACTGAATTAGGGAAATTGGAAAGCAGATTGGCAGAAATTAGGTTAGAGTTAGATTTTATAGATTTTATCTGATAAGCCATAAGCTCAAAATGTACATGTGAGCTGAACATTAAATGTCACATCATTTAAAAAAAGTAAAAGAATCATATCAAATACCATTCTTAGATATGATAGAAGGAAAATCTTAACCAAATTAGAGATAAAGACAATCACACACATAGGTAAATACACTGATAATTTTAATTACATGAAATTGAAAAGCTTCTGTAAAAGCAAAATCAATGCAACAACTATTAGTAAGGAAATAGTCAAAAGAGAAAAAGAAATATCTTTTCATCAGAATCTTTGTCTTTTTTATTAGACTTACAAGACTGAGTATATATTATTACCAGTCTTATTAGAAATACTCCAATGATATGGATAAGAACTCCAAATCCCATTCTTGGAAACTAGCTGTTCACTTCTCAGATCTGCCATTCCCATTCTGCATCCTTTGCCTTTGATGGACAGCAATCATTATCCTGTGACCTCTGATCCTATGACCTTATGTTTCTTGCCCAGGTTTACATAATGTTTGGCAATGCCTTATAGTTTCCTTTTGGCAATATCATTTGGGCCCATATTTATCATCAGAAGCAAGTAGTGGTCATTACTTTTTAAAATAAGTTTTGACAAGTTCTCTGTCATGTCTTGAATTTATGCCTGGGAAGATAACAAAATTCTGTTTTTGGTATCAATTTGACAAATGATGGCCTCAATGTCCCCAGACTGGTAGTCACCAAAGGCCATGACTCTTCTTGTCTTCCTCTGACTCCAGCTTGTGGATCTCTCACTTAACAGTCCCTGCAGATCTACTTTATGGATCTGTGGAGGACTAAACAGCTGCTTCCTCCTCAAAGCATCCAGCTTCATTTTTTTCAGAAAGACCCCCAATTTTATTTTTTTATTTTTTAACTAATTTATTTGTATTTATCAACAATCACTTCCATAAGCTTTTGTTTTAAATTTTTCTTCCCCTTCTTCCCTGCTTCCTTCCCTAAGACAGCATGCAATCTTATATAGGCTCTACATATACATTCCTATTAAACATATTTTCACATTAGTGATGTTGTAAGTAAGAATTAAAAACCAATAGAAAGAACCACAAGAAAGAGGAAACAAAACAAAACGGAAGAAGAAAAGTAGCAAATAGTATGCTTCAAGATGCGTTCAAATTCCATAGTTCTTTCTTTGGATATGGATAGCATTTTCTATCATGAGACCTTTGGAGATGTCTTAGATCCTTGCATTGCTGAGAAGAGCTAAGTCTGTCAATGTTAGTCATCACACAATGTGGCTGTTACTGTGTACAATGTTCTCCTCGTTCTGCTCACTTCACTCAGCATCAGTCCACACAAGTCTTTCCAGGTTTTTCCTAAGTCCACCTGCTCATCATTTCTTATAGCTCAATAGTATTTCATTACATTCATATATCACAACTTGTTCAGCCATTCCCCAGTTGATGGGCATCACCTCAATTTCTAATTCTCTGCCACCACAAAAAGAGCTGCTATAAATAGTTTTGTGCATGTGAGTCCTTTTCCCATTTGTATGTTCTCTCTGGGATATAGCCCTAGAAGTGCTATCGCTGGGTCAAAGTGGACCCTCAACTTTATTTTGCATTCATTTCTTCCACCCTTACTCCAGTTCTTCTGCCATTTTCCTCTGTGTAAAATCTTTTCCACTCTCCAAAATCTTGAAAAAGTCCAGAATACCAGTGCATATTCAGGACTTTTTGCATTTTTTTTCTTTCCAGATTTAATCCCCACTTCTCTCTTTTTTTTTATTTTAATGGAATTTTTCATTGCCCCTATACTGAGACAACTTACATTTCTTCATCTTCTTGTTGCATTATTTGACCTATACATTGAAGGAAATGGGTTATTCCTTAAGGCAGAAGTGAAGAGAGAGAACATTATAGGTAAGTGGTATTGCTAGGGCAAAGTCAGGTGATGTCAAGCAGTAGATGACAAAGAAGTCATTTTGGCTAGACTAGGGGTGGGGAACCTGTGGCCTCGAGACCAAACGTGGCCTCTAAGTCCTCAAGTGCAGCCCTTTGACTGAATCCAAACTTCACAGAACAATCCCCTTAAAGAAGGGTTTGTTCAGGGTAGCTAGGTGGTGTAGTAAATAGAGCCCTGGTCCATGGAGTCAGGAGGACCCAAGTTCAAATCTGGCCTCGGACATGTAACAAATACTGGCTGTGTGACTCTGGGCAAGTCACTTAATCCCAATTGCCTTGGGAGGGAAAAGGGTTTCTTCTGTAAAACTTGGACTCAGTCAAAAGGCTGCATTCCCGGACCTAGAAAACCACATATAGTAGACTGCACATTCCCCACCCCTGGGCTAGATAGTAGAGTGAAGAAGAGTAACATGTAATGAAGCTGGAAAGATAGGTGGTGAGAAGGTTTCTGAAAGGCTTTAAAAACTAAATAAAAAATATCTAATAATTCATCCAAGAGGTAATAATAAGATACTAGAATTTATTAGGTAGGGGAGTAAATGGTCAGGTTTGTATTTAAGGAAAATAACTTTGGCAGCTGAGTGGATAAATGAATTTAAGTAGGAAGAAACTTCACACAAGGAGACCAATTAGGTCATTACAATAACCCAAGGAAGTGATCATCAGAGTCTTAATTAAGATGGTGACTGTGTGAGTAGAGACAAGGCCGACATTTGGTAGATGTGAATATAGAAAGGCAAGATGTGGCAACCAATGGGATGTGTAGGGTGAGTAAGAATAGGGAAAAAAGCATGACCCTGAGTTTGAAAACCTGAGAAAAGAGGAAGATGGCATAACAGAAATAGGGGAATTTGATAGAATGATAAGTTTCAGGGGCAAGAATATGAGATCCCCTTTGGACATGTACAGTTTGAGATGTCTTGGGATATCTAATTTGAATGTCAAATACATAGTTGGTGAAACTGGACTGGGATACAAGAGAGAGATTGGGGCTGAATACAAAGATGTGAGAACTATCTGTATAGATATTACAATTTAAGCTGAATTTTGTTTAAAATATATACTTATTTGAAAAGGAAGTGGATGAATTTAAACACTATGTTTAATCATTCATTAGGTATTAATTAACTGTCTACTATGTGAGAGAAAATAATGGTGTTAATTCCTTTTAAGCAATAAAGGAGTACATATTTTTAATATCTTGTACTATCTGGAGGGAAAAAATGGCACTTGGATGCTTCATAGTCATCTAGACTATATTTCTTTTTTTATTAATTTATTTTGAATTTTCAACAACCACTTACATAAGCTTTTGAGTTTTAAATTTTTCTCCCCCTCCCTCCCTATGTCCCTCCCCAAGATGGTGCACAATCTGATATAGGCTATACATATACATTCCTATTAAACGTATTTTCACATTAGTGATGTTGTAAGTAAGAATTAGAACCAATAGGGGGAACCACCAGAAAGAGGAAATAAAACACAACAGAAGAAAAAAAATAGCAAACAGTATGCTTCAATCTGCATTCAAACTCCATAGTTCTTTCTTTGGATGTGGATAGCATTTTCCATCACGAAGACTTTGGAGATGGCACAGATCCTTTTATTGCTGAGAAGGCTTAAATCTATCAATGTTAGTCATTGCACAATGTGGCTGTTATTGTGTACAATGTTCTCCTGGTCCTGCTCACTTCACTCAGCATCAGACCACACAAGTCTTTACAGTCTTTCCAGCCTGTTCATCATTTCTTATAGCATAACAGTATTCCATTACATTCATATGCCACAACTTGTTCAGCCATCCTCTCAATTGCCAATTCTTTGCCACCACAAAAAGAGTTGCTGTAAATATTTTTGTACATGTGGGTCCTTTTCCCATTTGTATGATCTCTCTGGGATATGGCCCTAGAAGTGCTATTGCTGGGTCAAAAGGCATGCACATTTGCATAGCCCTTTGGGCATAGTTCCAAACTGCTCTCCAAAATGATTGGATCATTTCACAACTCCACCGACAATGCATTAGTGTTCCAATTTTCCTACATCTTCTCCAACATTTTTCATTTTCCTGTTTTGTCATGTTGGCCAATCTGAGAGTTGTGAGGTGTTTTTGATTTGCATTTCTCTAATCAATAGTGATTTATTGCATTTTTCATATGACATACATGGCTTTAATTTCTTTAGCTGAGAACTGCCTGTTCATATCCTTTGACCATTTATAAATTGGGGAATGACTTGTATTCTTATAAATTTGACTTAATTCTCTATATATTTTAGAAATGAGGCCCTTATCAGAGAGACTGGTTGTAAAATTTTTTCCCCAGTTTTCTACTTTCCTTCTAATCTTGGTTGCATTGGCTCTGTTTGTGCAAAAAACTTTTAAATTTAATGTAATCAAAGTTAACCATTCTGCTTTTTGTAATGTTCCCTACCTCCTGTTTGGTCATGAATTCTTCTGTTCTCCATAAATCTGCTAGGTAAACTATTCCTTGCTCTCCCAGTTTGCTTACAGTATCACCCTTTATATCTAAATCATGAACCCATTTTGACTTTATTTTGTTATATGGTGTGAGATTTTGATCTATGCCTAGTTTCTGCCATATTCTTTTTTCCAGTTTTCCCAGCAGTTTTTGTCAAAGAGTGGGTTCTTATCTCAGAAGCTGGGGTCTTTGGGTTTATCAAATAATAAGTTACTCTAGTCATTGACTACTATGTACTGCATACTTAACCTATTCCACTGATCCACCACTCTATTTCTTAGTCAGTACCAAGGAAGTTTTAATGATCTGGAATTGCTAGGCCACCTTTGCCTGCATTTCTTTTCATTAGTTCCCTTGATATTCTGGACCTTTTGTTCTTCCAAATGAATCTTGCTATTTTTTCTAACTCTATAAAATAATTTTTGGTAGTTTGATTGCTATGGCACTGAAGAATTAAATCAGCTTAGGTAGAATTGTCATTTTTATTATATTAGTTTGGCCTACCTATGACTAACAGATGTTTTTCAAAATATTTAGATCTGACTTTATTTATGTGAAAAGTGTTTTGTAATTGTGTTCATATAGTTCTTGGGTTTGTTTAGGAGGTAGACTCCTAAATATTTTATATTGTCTACAGTAAGTTTAAATGGAATTTCTTTTTCTATCTCTTGCTGTTGGGATTTGTTGGTAATATATAGAAATGCCAATGATTTATGTGGGTTTATTTTATATCCTGCAACTTTGCTAAAGTTGTTTATCATTTCAAGTGGTTTTTTACTTGATTCTCTAAGATTCTCTAAGTATATCATGATATCATCTGCAAAGAGTGCTAGCTTTGTTTCTTCTTTGCCTATTCTAATACCTTCAATTTCTTTTTCTTCTTTTACTGCTAAAGCTAAAGTTTCCAGTACAATATTGAACAACAGTTGTGATAGCGGACATCCTTGTTTCACCCCCGATCTTATTGGAAATGCTTCTAGCTTGTCCCCATTACATACGATGCTAGCTAAAGGTTTTAGGTAGATGCTATTTATTATTGTAAGGAAGATTACATTTATTCCTATGCTCTATAGTGTTTTTAATAGGAATGGGTGTTGCATTTTGTCAAAAGCTTTTTCTGCATCTATTGAGATAATCATGTGGTTTCTGTTAGTTTTGGTGTTGATATGATCAATTATGCTGATAGTTTTCCCAATATTGAACCAGTCCTGCATTCCTGGTATAAATCCTACTTGGTCATAGTATATTATTCTTGTGACTATATTTCTAGTCATCTGTCTGTCACAGTTGATATTACACAAATAGTGTATCAACTCATTAGTAGATATGTAAATTGTCAAAGCTCTGTTGTAACTGAAGGATCATTGTAATGAGCTAATGAATAAATAGACTTGGGTTCTTATCAAAATTGTAATAGTAGCTAAATGTGCGTCCTAGTATAAGCTATTCCACCTCTTCAGGCTTGTTTCTTTCACTATAAAAAAGATAGAAGTTGGACCTGATGATCTCAATGGTTCTTTTTAATATAAAAACTCAATGATTTTGTTTTTTTTCTTTCTTAATTATCTTTATTATTTGGTACATTTTAATTTACAAAATATCTCCCTCTCTCCCTCCCCATCCTACACTAGAGAAGCCCACCATTTGACACAGATTTATAAATATATGTAAAACCACACTATGCATACTTCTTTTTATCAGTTCTTTCTTGGGAAGTATAGCAACTTCTTTCATGGGTCCTTTGTAGTTTATTCGTATTTACTATACTCAGAAAAACTTAGTTGTACACAATTAGTCTTTGTAAATTATTGATTTTACTGTATATAATATTCATTTCACTTTAATTATTTCATGTCTTTCCATGTTTTTCTAAAATTAATCAGCTCACCATTTCTTATAGCACAGTAGTATTCTATCACAATCATATACCACAACTTGTTCAGCCATCCCCTAATTATGGACATCCCCACAATTTCCATTTCTTTGCCACCACAAAGAGAGTTGCTATAAATATTTTAGAACATATGGATTATTTTCCTTTTTCCTTAATCATCTTTACAAATAGATGTAATGGTGGTATTGCTGGGTCAAAGCCAGTTTAATAACTTTTGGAACATAATTCCATATTGCTCTCCAAAATGGGTGGATCAGTTCACATTTCCAGTAATAATAATTAGTGTCCCAATTTTTCCACATCCCCTCCAACATTTGTTACTTTCCCCTTCAATCATTTTAGCCAATCTGATTGTTATGAAATATCTCAAAGTTGTTTTAATTTGCATTTCTTTAATCAGTAATGATTTAGAGTATTTTTTCATATGATTATGTATAGTTTTGATATCTTCATTGAAAAACATTCTTTGACTATTTATCAATTGTGAAATGACTTGCATTCTTAAAAAATTGATAAAGCTCATAGAAATATGAGACCTTTATCTGAGAAACAATCTATACTTTCCCCCTCAATTTTCTGTTTTCCTTCTAATTTTGGCTACATTGATAAATAACTTAATGATTTTATATTTTTTTCTTACAAAAAGCAAAATCCCAGGACATTGAAGGATTCATCCAATTGATCAGGAAATGTTCAGAGTTCCCACATAGAAACAACGTTGCCAAGATGTAAAGTGATTGCAATACACTAGTGGTGTTCTTTCTATCAACATTTCATCCCCAGTAGGAGGCCAAGTATAAAAGTGGTTTCTGAGTTACTAGAGATTCTAATGTTGAGTATTTCCTCAGAAGGTCTCCCATTCCATTATTAACCAAGACTAAAGCTGCTAATCTAATGAGATCAAATAACAGTTTCTCTAAATAAGAGGCACATGTGGTAGGACAAATTGCATGCCATCTGACAACCTTACTTAATTTTAAATGAGCTACAATTTTTCAGATCTTGCAACTTGAAATAGTAAGTAATTATTATACCAGGAAATAGGATCACAACATCTAAGAACCACAAAACATCCATAAATACAATAAAGCAAGTACATTATTTAAGTTCCCCTTAATGAAATGTTTATATGATAAACATGTCACTACCAAAACATAGTCAACTTTAATGCAAGTGTGGGTAGATCATGATAATTAGAGATGAAAAACATCTTAGAACTCACCAGCAAAGCAGTCTGTGGAGAATGAAGATTGCTACAGAATCTATCGTAAGGAAAAGTTGATTAAATTGAAGCTACATTTTAACTCATATCTACTGAAGCTTATTTAGCTTGTGATACATTATGGCAGATCTGTGCAACTTAATTGAAAGTGTTCAAATCAAATATTTTTTCATTATTGGAAAAACTTGTTCCAAAAGCAGCTAAGGCACACTTAGAAAGCATATGGTGAATGGTCAGTTGAACAATAGACATCAGATGGTGTCCTTAAATGTCTCCATCCCAGGTGCATTAACAATTCACAAACATGTGGTCATCCAAATTTTATTAAAGGTTTCTTTAAAAGAGAGTGGAGCTACATTCAACTTATAAACCTTTCTACCAAAAGGATGTTCTGAATTTTCAAATAATTAATTTTAATGTTTGCATGTGCATTAAGTGTTAATGAGACAGACATGAGAAGGGATTTTTTTTATTTTTATTAAAGATTTTTTTAAAGATTTTAAAAAATTTCTTCAAACTGGCATGGCATTTTAAAAAGTAGGCCAGTCTCTGAGTTAAAGAGCTGCTTCTTTCTCCTTCTCCTTCTCCCTCTCCCTCTTCCCTCTCTCTCTCTCTCTCTCTCTCTCTCTCTCTCTCTCTCTCTCTCTCTCTCTCACACACACACACACACACACACACACACACAATCCACATTTGCATATTCCTATTAAATCATTTAAATCTCTCTCCACACCTCAACCCCTAAAAACTACAGCATCTCAAATTGAATATATCCAACACTAAGCTTCTATTTCCCTTAAATCTTCCTCTCCAGATTTTATTGTATCTGTCACTCAATCAGTCATGTTTGAAAGCTTTATGTAATGTCTGACAAATTCCTCTTCTTCACATTTCTTATTAATCGGTCCCCAAATTTTATTGATTCTACAGAATCAATATGTATCTCATCTGCTCCCTTCTTCCTACTCCTCCTGCCATCATTCTAATCCAGTTCTTTACCTCTTCTCTAAATTACCACTGTAGCTTCATAACATACTTTAGTATATTCACTGTCTTCCCTACCTCTGCTTTCCATACTTTAATTGCTACTTGATGATGATGATGATGATGATTATTAATCATTATTTATCCAGGTACTTTCCAATGAGTTGAATAGCCCTGCCCCACCCCAAACATACAATACTCAGAACTCTTCACTATTACAAAGAGGCTAAGCTAAATACAATAAAGCTACACATTAGCCATGTCCAACAATGTATGTCCCATTCCGCATGTAACCAAACAATTCTATGCTAGAAGAATGTATCTTTCACTGTCATTCCTCTGAACTCACGATTAGTCATTGCATTGGTCAAAGTTATGAAGGATTTCCATTTTTTTCTTACATTACTAGATCACTGTGTGAATTGTTATTTTGGTTCTTTTACTTCATTGGATATCAATTCCTATAAGACTTTCCATTTTCTCCCAATGCTTTATATTTTGCTTTTCTTGCTGTGTAATAATATTCAATTATATTTTGTTTGGCCATTTCACAATTGGTGAGCACTGATTTGCTTTTGCTCCCACAAAAATGCTGCTATAAATCTTTTCATAATATCTATAATACATAGGAAGGTTTCATGGCACCACTAATGGTGTATTAGTGTGTTTATCTTCCCATAGTCCTCCCAACACTCAGCATTTTTGTCTTTTGCTATGCTAATTTTCTCATTCATAGATCTGGGTCATTATTCTCCCACTCAAAATCTCTAGTGGCTTCTTATTTCTTCCTGGGTAAAGTTCAGTCTCTTTCAAGAGCCTCTGAAATTTTATTGCAATCTCCCTTATCTCATACTATATTCTGCAGTGTATTCTATGCTACAACCAAATGAGACTAGTCTTGATTCCCTGTTTTCCTATTTCTGTGTCATTTCTTAGACTGTTTTATAATTACCCTTTTCTCTTTAAAACTCTCCCTTCCCCCTTCTTCTTCTTCTTCTTCTTCTTCTTCTTCTTCTTCTTCTTCTTCTTCTTCTTCTTCTTCTTCTTCTTCTTCTTCTTCTTCTTCTTCTTCTTCTTCCTCCTCCTCCTCCTCCTCCTCCTCCTCCTCCTCCTCCTCCTCCTCCTCCTCTTCCTCCTCCTCCTCTTCCTCCTCCTCCTCCTCCTTCCTTTCTGTCTCTCTGTTTGTCTCTGTCTCTCTGTCTGTCTCTCTCTCTCTCTCTCTCTCTCTCTCTCTTGGTAGTGCTCAACTGTGAGAAGCTAGGTGTCCAGTACCGCCAAGGCTTTCATCAATGTATATTCCATTGATTATCATCCAGTCACCTGGATTAGCTTTCAAAAAAGGACTCAGATAGAATAGAAAGAATAACTATTATGAAATATTCCCCAAAAATTCTGGGGCACATTCCTCAGCAAATAAATACAGAGTCCATGATGACAGTGAGCACAAATTTAAGTATAACCATAGTGATGCAAACGCATACAGAACACGTATGACATAAGGCAATCCACAATGTCTGGTCACCAAAAGTCTATTTCTTCCTCCACAGAGTGCTCATGAATTTCCTTTTAGGTATGGCTCTCTGATGGGCTCTTAGAGACAGTGTCTATAGCCAAATCTTTTCTCCAGAAAAAGGGGTTACTCTCTCTGAAACTACCTTCCCTAGAGTGACTGTTCCCACTTGAATGCATTGACTCCTATTGATCCACTATCTTTGATCTAGTCCAGTCTCTCAAATGACATTGTCTTTTGGGGAACATGGAGAATTGGAGAATAGGGGAATAGGAGAGAGACAGATAGAAACAGAGACTGAGAGGGGGAATAGGAAGGGAGAGAGGCTGAAGGGAGAGGGAAGAGAAAGAGAAGAGAAGGAGAAAGGGAAGAAGGAGCAAAAGAAAGAGACAGAGGGAGGAGAGGGAGAGGGCAAAAGAAAAAGTGGGAAAAGGAGAGGAAGACAGACACAGACAAAGCGACAAAGTGGAAGAGATGGGGAGGGAGGGAGGCAAGAGATTCTCTTTCTCCTTCCCACAAAAAGCAAGCCTTGGGAAGGCTTGATTCCATCTCTCAAGTGTAATTCTTCCACCATTAGATGAGTTAACCATGAGTCTGAGCTCACAATTTGACTATTATTTGATACATAGCCCCAGTGAGAATGAATGGTCCCTCAATCACACTACTTTATTTTTTGACCCTTTCAGAAGTACACACCTTTTGAAGGGATCATAGTAATCTGTCTTAATTACACTTGTAGAACTTCTTCACTGACTGATTAATTCATTTGAATTATTTGAGCCTTCTGTTCCTTTCATATTCTCCCTGGGGATGTATTGAGAGATGAAAGCATGATTAATTGTATTCATAACTGGCTGAATGAAAAGATGCAAAGCGTAGTCATTAACGTGTTGATGTCTACTTGGACAGAAGACTATAGTAGAGTGGCCATGTGATTTGTATTTGACACTAGTTTTTTTGTTTTGTTTTGTTTTGTTTATCCATGGCTTATGTAAAGCAGTAGAATAGGAATTTATAACCAGGGGTTTCTAAAATTGTTTTAATATTTCTATAACTGTGTTTCAATATTATTGGTTTCCTTTGTAATCCTATATATCTTATTTAAAAATGTGATTCTGAAAGTAGTCTATAGGCTTCACAAAATAGTCAGTGAGGTCCATTACACACACACACACACACACACACACACACACACACACACACACATGCAGGCATGCATGCAAACATGCAACAGCAAGAGACCCTGTCATAGTTGATATCAAAGTCATTAAAATACTGAACAAATCCAAATCCCAAAAGGCTAGAACAAACATCCTAAGTGAAAAAAAATATAAATGTTAGTACTACATAAGGGTTCACAAAGACAGGTAGCATGACAAGACAAGAATTTGCACAAAAAGCATCCAGGATTTTAGTGGACTAGGGACTTGGTATGAGTCAACACAGTGACAGAGCAACCAGAAAAAAAAAATTAATGCTGTCTTAGGCTGCACCAAGAAAGGTATCCAGAAGGATGGAAGTAATAGTCTTCTTATGCCTTTATACTATTCCTTAGAGTTCTGTGTTCAGTTCTGAGTTCCAGCCACATTTTACAAAAAGTAAGAGATTTGAAGATAGAAGTAACCTCAAAGGTCATTAAGCCTTACATACTCATTTTACAGTTGAGGAAACTGAAGCCCATGGAGATTAAATGACTTATCTAAGGTCACATGGGTAGTAAGCATATGAGGAAAATTGGAGCCAAGGCCTCTGACCTTGAAGACAGTGATTTTTCCATAGTGCCACACTGTAACTAAAGCAACTTGTGAAATTGGCAACCAAGATGATAAGATTGGAAACTGCACCATGGGGAGATCAGTTTGAAAAGGTAGCTTGGAGGATATAATAATAATCTTCTTGTATTAAAGAAGTTATCATGTAGAAGAGAGAGTAAACTCCGCCATTCCCCCAAAACAGAAATAGGAACAATAAATGGAGGCTTTGTAGAGTTAACTTTAGGTTTCATACAAAGAAAAACCTTCCTAAAAAACAGAGCTATCCAAGGTACAGTGGCTTTCCTCAGGGAATAATAGCTTCCTCCTCACTAAAGACCTTTGAAAAAAGGTTGAATGATCATTTGTTAGTTAGGTCAAGGAGAGGATTCTTGTTTGGACTCAAATATCTCCAAAGTGCTTTCCAACCATGAGATTCTATTATTCCATAAATATCTCCTTCCCCAAAATAGGCTGGTAAACAAAAGTTTAACATTATTTTTCAATGGTAGGAAGTGTGTTGCTGATATAGTCTAGATAAAAATCTGAAAATTAACTTGGATGTTATTTTTAAATATGTGAAAATTTTGTTTTCCAATTAATCGAATTTAAAGAAGACACACTCCTGGAATACTGCAAGTTTATTTACTTTTGCTTGCCAGGTCTGTCTGTAGGCAATCACTTAATGAATTCTGTAATACAGAAATTATAGGGGCAGCTAGGTGGTGCAGTGTATAGAGCACCGGTCCTGGATATAGGAGGACTTGAGTTCAAATCCAGCCTCAGACAAATAATATTTGCTAGCTGTGTGACCCTGGGCAAGTCACTTAACTCCATTGCCTGGCCAAAAAAAAAAAAAAACAGAAATTACAACTTTTACACTTCAATGTAATTCAGTGAATCCATGAGACAGACCTTGATCACTATGATTATGGCAATAATACTATCAATAATAACTGGCATTTATGTAGCACGTCAGTGTTTGCAAAGTGTTTTACAAATATTATTTCCTTTGAACCACATTATAACCCTGTGAAGAAGAAATGCGTAAATAAAATTTTGTCACAGTTTTTTTAATTGATTCCAATATTATTCATTCATAAAACAATTTTTTATTGAGTATCCACAATGTACTTGCCACTTTCCTGGAGTTCTTTGGAAATAAAGGTGGATAAGACATATTCTCTACTTTCTAGGTACTTTCAATCTAGCTGAGATTACATATATCCAGATAAGTAAATGAGTGGTGTGGTATGGTGGAAAGAGTTCTGGTTGGAGTCAGAAGACATTAGTTCAAATACAATTACAACATTTACTATCTATGTGACCTTTACCTCTGCTCAGTTCCTGCATCTGTAAATTCTTGTGTTATCTACATCACAGATGTGTTCTGATAAAAGTACTTTGGAAACCTCAAAGTGCTATAGAAATGTGAGCTACTATAAATATCCACAATACAGAGATCTATATGTTAAATGATTTATGAATAATATAAATGTTTCAAAGAAGTTCAAAGAAGTATTAGATTACCCATACCTGGCATAAACAAGGAAAGTTTCATGGAAGAAATGACATTTAAGCTACATCTTAAAGTGGGGTGGGGGGAAGAGAGAGAAGACCTGGGCAAAAATACAAAATGCATTTTAAAGAAATAGTGTGAATTCATTACTTTCATGGAAGAGATTTGGTAGATTCCCAGTAAAAGTCAGAATTTTTACAAATAGTGAGCTTGTCCAGATATTTTTGCCTACAGGTGACATTGTGTTGGTTTTTATCAAAACCTGGTATTTGGTAGTGAATGTATGAAAACCATAATCATTGAAAAGTGTTTGGTCCAACCATCCACAGAGGAAAAACAAAGTGGATGAATAAAGAATAATATGAAGTTAGATAGATAATAACCTATAGAGCTTTTAGTCTGTGTGTATAAATTTAGGAAAGTCATATATGTTTATACTTTTGAATATGTATATATACATGCATGTATGTGTCTTGAAAAACACATGAAATAGGTAATAAGCATAGTCTAGAGTTAAAAAGTAATGGGAGAGTGGTCTAGATTGCATTTGGGAAATCAGAAAGTTCCTTTAATGATCTCAAACTTCTCATTGAAAAAAAAGTTCTATTTTTAAGTACCAATGTCCTTCTGGTGATGTTGTATGGCTGCAAGTTATAGACCACTTGTCT
Source organism: Phascolarctos cinereus (assembly GCF_003287225.1). Taxonomy (NCBI): domain Eukaryota; kingdom Metazoa; phylum Chordata; class Mammalia; order Diprotodontia; family Phascolarctidae; genus Phascolarctos; species Phascolarctos cinereus. The sequence goes on along the minus strand of NW_027555514.1, from coordinate 153,688,110 downwards.
CTGAAATACTGAATTTAAGGTTGCAAAGTGAAATGGAGAAGTACATTATGTGTGAGCAGGCCATACTATACATGATAAGCAAGAACTGCTGCAGAGGAGCAATGAAAAGGATGTCACAGAAGAGAAATATGAGGAAAAATAAAGATGAGATGTTTTAGTTGCATGAGTGAGGGAAGAACAGCAGATAGCATGAGGTTCCTTTGGTATCATCACCATTTCTCTTCATGGAGAGGCTGAGAAAACTCTCAGCATACTGGGTGAAGCCCCTGTTGCAATGCTATGGAGGATATGGGCAAGAATGCTATAGGATGGGCAAACACGACTGGGATGCAATCTGTATCACAGGTTCATTGAAATTGGAGTTGATGATGGATCCAAAATGACTGAAGTGGTAGCAAAATGCAAAACCTAGCTGGGAAGATAGATTTGGAAAAGTTATCAAGAGCCATATTTTCCCATTCTATATGATTCCCATCCTTTTTTCCCCCCCTCATAAGTTCATAACAGGGTTGTATCTGTCAAGGCCTGGGAGCCTTCCTTGCCTTGTCTTGATTGATGTAGGAAAGCTAGGTGCAGGTGCCAAGATAATTCATCTATGTAATTTATGAAAGATGAGTGTAGAATGAATCCATTCTAAGACTATCTTATCATTTTATTTATTGACTATAAATCATGTTGAAGTTTCATAATGAAAATCCAAATAGGCATAAATTCAACTTAGAACCATGATCTTCTTTCTTTTGAACATGCAGGCAATTTTTACTTTCAGGGAGATAAAACACTAAAAGTAATTCCAGCTGAAATGATGTGTGAATTTTGAGACCATTTGAACCCTAAAGCCAAAAAAAAAAATCTAGACTGACCTCAGTAATGGAACCAAAATATTACTTGACACACAATGATTTAATTAGTAATCCTGGCTGCAAATTTCTTTTTAAGTGAGAGAGCTTTGCAATGAGCTGTGTTTTTCAGCTTATTTTCTTAGTTTACACAGTACAAAGCATATGAGCTAGAAGCTAGTTCCAGAAACAGTTTTGCATGAGGGTAACATAAGAGAAGGGGTTTGGAGAGAGGCTTGTTATTCTGCTCAAACAAAATATGCCAGAGCATTTCTAGCTGATAAAGGCTATGCTCGAATAAAACATATCCCTGAAAGACTATTGATGAAGGTGGGAGGACTTGGGATCTGAGCCCTCCCCTTATATTGAAAGCATCCTAAGTGCTGGTGTGGATCAGGACATATTCACATTCTTTCTTTTTTTAAACAAGAATTTCATCTTTCCATGAGAAATAACAGACTTTGAAATAGAGCTTCTCTAATTCCCAGTTCTTCTGTTTTCCTCTTTAGTATGCTGAAAAAGTATCTATACTGATGCATTAGCTTTTTCCCCTAGACTATTTCCTCAGGAAATAAGGAGTTTCTTTAGCAAATTAAACATAAGTTAAATGAATGAACCTGGCATAATTTGACTTGAAATTAATTTTGAGGACTTTTCTTAAAGCATTATAAACTATTTTAAAAGATCTCATGATTTGTACTTTAGGGATGAGGCCACTATTGTATGAATCTCTGAGGTAATTATTCTGTAGGTCTCACAGACCAAGCACAACTAATTCCAGATTTAAATAAGAAGGAATGGATGGATGGAGAAATGGATGAATGGATGGATGGATGGATGGGTGGATAGATGAGAAAGGCTTTATTAAGTCCTTATTATGTGCCAAGCATTGAACTAAACACTGGGCAAAATAATAATTAATAATAATTGAAAAGGAAGTCAATCTTTGCTCTCAAGTAGGGCACACTATAAATTGAGGAGCCAAGTACAAAAGGATTAATCTGCAAGGCAAATGAAAAGGTCCAGGAGTCACAGAGTATCTTTACAAGGTGGAGCAAAGCCTGCATGTTGTTTATCTCAAATCCTTAAGATCTTCATAGGCAGGTCAGGTGTCAGTGCCCCGGGGATTGGAGTATATCAAAAGAGAAGTTGGTGAGAACAAAAGGTTTTTAGTATAAATTAACCAGGCTTGGCACATGGGAAACACTTAATAACTGTAGGGGATTCATTCATTCATTCACTCACTCATTCATTCATACTCTGACCTTCTTACTGGTCATCATACTCTACCTCCTGTCTCCTTGCCATTGCAGAAACCTCCCTTCCTAAATGCTACCTCTTAGAATCCCTGATTTCCTTCAGAGTTCATCTCCAGTGGCACTATCTGCTTGAGGCCTATTACCCAAAAATCATGTATTTATTTATTACATATCCCATAACTATATTTGCACATGCTCTCTCTTCTTTTGGAAAAGAAGTTCCTTTGAAAGAAGGGTCTGTTTTATTTTTGACTCTACATTCCCAGGTGCCAAGTGTTTAATAATTTTTTACTGATGGTTTGAAAATAGAAGTGGCGGGTGCATGAAGATCAGACAAAGTAATAAAGGGTTAAATCAGATAAATTGTTTGGATAAACACTAACTAACAATTACATCAGTAAAAAAAATCCTTCTTGATTTCTAAGCCAGAACTCTATAAACAGGCCAAAAACTTATTGTAAGTATGACTTAGTTTTTAAGATTCCCTATTGCCAATTAAGAATATTTTCTAACTTCTCCCATCCATTTCTCATAAACTAGAAACAGTTTAAAATTCCAATTCAACCCATTTAGCCATTCAGAACTAGCAAAAAGGGACTGCTTAAGTATGTAGTGAATTCAAGTTAGATGCTATTAATATTTTGATGTGTCTGTCTGAGTACCAAAGTGCTATGGTAATAGACTCTATCAGAATGGATCATCTATTCACAGTCAGAAACATAATCATATGCTTCCTAACATGGAATCTTGGGTACACAGTTCAGAAAATAAAGCATTCTTAACACCCACAGTTAGGACGAACACATGTAGTTCTAAAATTATGGTGTGCTACATTGGTTAAAGTCAGCTTCATTTTCTATTTTGGACTATCTGAATCATTGAAACGTCTATTTTTTAAATACAAGTACCTTTGCTCTCTTCTATTTTAAGATTCTGTGCTTTGAATTACTTCAAAGGATCAATGATTCCATCATTGTGGATACCTCTCTTATAGGATCCTATGGCTAGAGCTGAAAGGGTCCCCTCAGGCCATCTAGGCCACCTTCTCATTGCATAGGTGAGAAAAATGGGGCTGACGAGATTGATTTGTCCATAGTTAAACAGGCAGCATGGATCAGAAGTGGGATTTGAATCCAGATTCTCTGTATGCATCAGGACCCAGTGTGCGGCCACTGTGCCATGTTGCCTCAATAAAGCATAATGCAGGTATTGCGGTTTGAAACTAGACCCTCCACCAATGCAATTGCAATCTTTTCACACCTTATAAAATAGGTATTTACAAGTTGCTAGGGTGAAACAAATTTATACCAGTTGGGCAATTTTCTGATAATAAGTTTCATCAGTGTTTGCTGGGCTACTTTTTTAGACAGTAGGTAAATATAGCTGTAGGAGGGACAGTGAAAAAAAAGTATGGGAGTTGGAGCCAGAAAAACCTGAATTGGAATCTTGTCTCAGACATTTACTAACTGTGTGACCCTGGACAAGTCACATCCTCTGCCAGCCTCAGTTTACTCATCTATTAAATTGGTATAATAACATCACCAACTTCAGAGTATTGTTGTTATTGTCAAAGTAAAATTACATATAAAATTCCTTGCCAAATCTAAAGTGTTAAAATAGCTAGGTATAAATGCTGGCCATTATTATTAAGTGCTCCCAGAAACCATGCTACTTTATAGTACTGTAATTATTAATATTTTTGCCTAGTAATATGAATTTAAAAAAAAAATCTTCACTAAATTTTTTGATTCCTTCCAGAACCTCTAATTGGAGGAAGAGGCCCAGGTCAAAGATGTCTTAATGCCTCTCCAGGCTGCACTGCTGATTCGTCTCCACAGGATTTTCTCTACCATGCCTCTTCACTCTAGGAGCTCACTTCACCCCTGGACTACTTCTCACAGTGAAATTGATCTCTGCTCCTGAATTCCATTAGAACATAAGCTCCTTGAGGTCAGGGATTATCTTTCTACCTGTGTTTGATATCCTAGAATTTAGCACAGTGCCTGTCACATAATAAACTCTTAATAATTTTTTGACTTAAGTAACCAACATGCATACATTAAGAGGTATCTAAGAGCCCACTATACAAGGAAACCATATGTTTCCAATGTGTATTTTTATGTAACATGGTTATCCTCTAAATCTATTTTAAGAGAGGATTTTGTAAAATCACACACATCATGCGAAGTAAGCTGATTTGATGTGGCTCTGCCCATTGTTTCTGTGCTGATGGATGTCAGATTCACATACCCCGACCTAATGCTTCTTCTGAGGTGAAGTCATATCGCCTACTACCTATTGCAGATGTGTCAAACTTTAAGCTCAGTCAGCTGCCCTGAGCCATGGTTGCCCTCTCAGAAGTGAAGTGCTACCTGCCATAATGCAGAAGGTGATCACAGGCTATTTGGCTCCATTACTTATAATGATAGTAATGCTATCTGTAAAGTAAATTGACTCTAATGCCCCCAAGTTGAGGCTGACCCATCTCCCTCTCCAGGTCCCCAAGGGTGGCAGTTGTGCCTCATAAGTCTCCTGGGCTTCTAGTTCTCAGGCAGGAGGCAATGGAAAGTGACTAGCCTCTGTACTATTGAGATGCCCTGGGTTCAGGCATACCCTGTCCCTCTAGGCACCCCTTGCACATGACCAGGAAGTTAGGTCACTGTGTAGGGTTTCTCAAAGCTTGTTTCGCAGAAACAGTTCACTTGTGTTCCTCAGTTTTGTTCATTGACCCAGTAAAAGTCCACCTCACAGCCTTGGCTTAGTCAGACAGCAGCTCAAAGAAGGAAGAAGACACAAGCAATTTCCTATTTGCCCTGCCATATGCTTCTGACAAGGGCTTGAGGCATCTTCAGAGCTAAGCTACTAATTGTCATTTTTACTGTAGGACGTACTTTGACTGGGTGCCTCAGGATTTGAACCTCCCTTGTAGCTTCTTCCTTTAGAGGGGAGGGGAGGTTACTGAAGTCCTCCCAGCAGCATAAGATTTTGTATCTGTATATAATTTTGTTTTAAAAGTGCTTTTACTTAAATAATTCTCTACAATAGGTAATGCTGTCTATTTAACAGGTAAGGAAATGGGCTCAAAGAGATCATGACTTGTCCAAGGTGATACAGTTATTGAAGTCCAAACTAGAACTCATGTCTCAACTCAAGGCATAGTACCGTTTCTCTAAAACCAGGATGCCTCTCCAATGTTGTTTTTTCAATAAGGTACACCTTTGCTATGATTTGGTGCACAACCCTATTTTTTTCTAGCACTTGTTATTCTGTTTACTTCTAGCCCTTTTACAGCTGCCAAGATTGGAGTACTGGAATAATTCCAAAACAATGTAAGGTTTTACTCTAGCAGATAGCAGAAATACCTTTCCCTGGTTATGGCTGTTGCTAGTGGCACTAATTCTAGACCTACTTTTTATCTCCAATGGCAGTTTCTGAATCACAATACTTAGATTGGCAGAAGACAATAGGGCCTCCTTTTGAAAGATTTTTAAGAGAGGTTCCATTTCCACGAAGGATGGGGGACACATGAAGAAATTTCTTTTTAACAGCATCCATTCCTAGAAATAGAATGATGCCATTCCTAAGTGACAACATGCCAAGGATCTTTCCATTATCTTTACCTTAGTTAGGGGTATCAGTGGATAAGTAGTTCTAGAAGGGGAGAGGGCTTTTAGATTGGAAGCAATTTTGCAAATTGTAGAATTGTAGGTCACCTAGTTGCTCTGCATGCATAACCTGTGAGAAGTAACACAACCTGTGAGAAGTGGAAAATATTCCTGGGGAGCTCTGGGGGAGCTCATTTCTGCTGAGGTAAGAGGTTCATTTAATCCTTACTGGCAAATACCAGTTAAAACTCTTCTTACCGATTAACCAAACTCAGGTCATCTAATTTTGAGGGCCTCTTGTGTAGCCTTGACAGATAAGATTACTATCTTTTAAGGTTAATCTCTCCATGGTCAGAGCCAGGCAGTTTTTGTTCCTCTAAAGCAAGTTACTGAAAGGCACTATATATGAAAAGTGATAATAAAAGAAAGAAATCTGGAGGGTGAAGCCAACATGGTAGAGAAAAGGCAAGGACTCACCTGAGCACTCCCAAATTCCCCTCTAAACAACTCTAAATAAACCTTCATAATACATTTTGGAGTGGTAGAACCCACAAAAATGCCAGGTGAAATAATTTTCCAGCCCAAGACAGCTTAGGAAGTCAGTAGAAAAGGCCTGTCACACTAAGGTGAAAGTAGAGCTCAATCTGGCACAAGCCAGTCCAGCACAAGCTGAGCTAGCGCAGACCATGCCCCAGCAAACCAGCATCAACCCTTGGGGGCAGAGGGACTGAATCAGCAGTGGCAGCAAGACTTCTGGAGCACTCAGCTCACAGATGGTAAAGGGGTCAGAAGAAGATTACAAAGCTCCCTTTGCTGGCACTGGTAAGGATTCTATAGCACTGTCAATATGTGGTTCTGGGTTACAGCGCTGGGTTGCAGTCCCTGGGTGAGGAGAAGCACTAGCACACCAGAGCTTATGGCCACAGGGGAGTAGAGGTCCTAGTCACAGGTCCAGGATGGAAAAGAGTGATTGTGGTTTCTCACAGACCACAGTATAGGCCAAGAGAATACTACAGACACCTTTCTTTATATCACATTCCTTTAGAATAACTAGCTCACAAAAAACCTGAAGCTTGAACATTGCCCCCTCCACCCTGGGATCAGAGCCCAACTTTAATATCACGTTATATGTCAAGAAATAAGCTAGAAAAATGAGCAAACAGCAATAACAATAGCAACAACAAGAACTTGACCATAGAAAGTTACTATGGTGACAGGGAAGATCAAAATACAAACTTAGAAGAAGACAACAAAGTCAAGACAGCTACATCCAAAGCTTCAAAAAAAAAAGTGAATTGGTTTCAGGCCAAAAAGAATTCCTAGAAGAGCTCAAAAATGATTTTAAAATCAAATAAGAGAGATATAGAGTTAAACTTGGGAAAGCAAGTTAGAGTGATGCAAGAAAACCATGAAAAGAGAGTCAACAATTTGGTAAAGGAGCCACAAAAAGTACTGGAGAAAACAAGAGGGATAAAAGCAATGAAGAGAAGCATGTGTCAAAAAAGTAGAATTGATGATATACTTGAAGAATCCCAAAGACTCTGCTAAAAAGTTAATTGAAACAATTAATAATCTTAGCAAAGTAGTAGGATATAGAGTAAATTCACATAAAGTATCAACATTCCTCTATACACAAACAAAACCCTACAAAAAGAGATAGTAAGAGAAACCCCATTTAAAATAACTTTAGACAGTATAAAATACCTGGGAGCACACCTGTCAAAACAAACCCAGGAACTCTATAAACAAAATTATAAAAAAACCCACAACTTTTTATGTAAATAAAATCAGATTAAAATAACTGGAGAAATATTAATTGTTCATGGGTAGACAGGGTCTATATAATAAAAATGAAAACAACTTAACTAATTTATATATTTAATGTCCTCTCAATAAATTAACAAAAATATCTTACTAAACTAGAAAAAAATCTCATTGAAAAAACAACTGATCCAGGAGACATGATTTAAGAATTATTGGATTACCTGAAAGCCCATGATCAAAACAAGGGCCTACACATCCCCTTTCAAGAATTATCAAGGAAAACTGCCCTGATATTCTAGGAACACCGCATAAAAAGAAATTGAAAGAATCTACTGATCACCTCCTGAAACAGATCCCAAGATGAAAGCTTCCAGGAATATTATAGCCAAAATCCTGAGCTCCCAAGTCAAGGAGAAAATATTGTCAGCAGCCATAAAGAATCAATTCAAAGGAGCCACAGTCAAGATAACTCACAATTTAGCAGCTTCCACATTAAAGGATAGGAGGGCATGGATTATAATATTCCAGAGGGCAAAGGAATTATGATTACAACCAAGAATCACCTATCCAGCAAAACTCAGTATAATCCTTCAGGCGAAAAAAAAACAGATATTCAATGAAATAAAGGACTTTTAAGCATTCCTGAAGAAAAGACCAGAGCTGAATAGAAAATTTTATTTTCAAATACAAGACTTAAGAGAATCACAAAAAGGCAAACAGGAAAAAGAAATCACAAGGGATTCAATAAGGTTAAACTGTTTACATTCCTACATGGGATTATCATACTTTTAACTCTAAGAACTTTTTCATCATTAGGGCAGTTAGTAGGAGTCTACATAGACAGAGGACATAGTTGTGAGTCAAGAATGAGGTGATTTTATCTAAAAAAAATAAATTTAAGGGGTGAGAAAGGAATATATTTGGAGAAGGGGAAAGGGAAAGGCAGAATGGGGTGAATTATCTCACATAAAAGAGGCTAGAAAGAGCTTTTAAAATGGGAGGTGGAAGTCAGCAGATAAAAGATTTTTATGTTAGTAATCTATCTCTCTAAGAAATAATCTATCAGGTATCTCAGTATCCCTCTATTTATCTATTCAACATATCCATCTTTCAAGATCCAATCTATCTAGTATCTTTTCTCCATCTATCATATCAAGTCTGTCAAAAAAACCCAAACAAAATATGTATATATGTATATGTATATACATGTATGTTTATATATGTGTATACACGTGTGCATTCACCATGCATGACAGGTGTAAAATATGTACGTTATTATTTTCATTTTTTTCTTTAGGCAGTTGGGGTTAAGTGACTTTCCCAGGGTCACACAGCTAGTAAGTGTCAAGTGTTTGGTCTGAGGCCAGATTTGAACTCAGGTACTCCTGACTCCAGGGCTGGTGTTCTAACCACTGAGCCACCTAGCTGCCCCAAATTCTTTTTTTTAGGCAATTGGGGTTAAGTGACTTTCCCAGGGTCACACAGCTAGTAAGTGTCAAGTGTTTGGTCTGAGGCTGGATTTGAACTCAGGTCCGCATGACTTCAGGGACAGTGCTCTATACACTGCACCACCTAGCTGCCCCATTGTACATTATTTTAAAAGGTAATTTTGATGAGGAAGGCATTAGCAACTGGGATGATCAAGAAAGGTCTCACGTTGAAGGTAGCAATTCAATTGAAGAACTGAAGTTGGTAGGGGGAAGAGGGAGTCATTGCAGGGATCAGAGTTACTGAGATCTGCAGGTGGACATAGAAGGTGACTATTAGTCTACTACTATCATATTGGGTCAAGAATCTTTTTTTAGGAAAATTTGTATTTATTTTTAACATTCATGTGTTAAAATTTTTGAGTTCCCATTCTCTCCCTCCTTCTCACCCACTAAGAAAGCAAGTAATATATCAGTTATACATGTGAATTCATGTAAAACATATTTCCATACTTTCCATGTTGAAAAAAAGAAAAGTAAAAAAAATATACTTCAATCTGTGCTCAGAGTTCATCAGTTCTCTTTCTGGAGGTGGATAGCATTTTCCAATGTGGTTCCTTTGGAACTGTCTTGGTTCATTATATTGATCCGAGTAGCTAAGGATTGAAACATTTAGTCAAGAGATGGTGTCATGTTTCATACAACCACAGTATAAAAAAATACTTCATATACCATGTGAGGGCCTTTGCACTTGTCAAATATGAGTATTTACTCTTCCAATTGATGATTTTTATATTGGTGAGAAAGTGAGTCCTAACTTTATGGGGGAAATATTTTCCTTATTTATTTATTTATTTATCTATTTAGCCATTCATTCATTCACTTGTTTATTTATTTATTTATTCATTTATTTATGCAAGGCAATTGGGGTTCAGTGACTTGCCCAAGGTCACACAGGCAGTAAGTGTTATGTGTCTGAGGCCGGTTTTGAACTCATGTCCTCCTGACTCCAAGGCCAGTGCTCTATCCACTGTGCCACCTAGCCTCCCCGAGAAATGTTTTTCTTTTACTTTTCTAAATAGGTACTTAGCTTTTATGAAGGAATATTTTCTTCAAAAGCACAACCAGAATATACATTTTCCTCCCAACACCTTCTTTGCACCACGCAATCTGTGGGGAAAAGAGACATTAGCTTCACAGTTTAGCTCAGTTTCTACATAACATTAGTCCTACCAAATATTAACCAAAAACCCTCCTGAGCTTGCAGCCTAGGACCTAGGCTTCTTAGGGCTTCCGTGCTGGGCTGGTTGTAACATCTAGCCTAAAATCCTAGGCTTTAAGGTCCACATGACTGAAGCTCTAGGTTTGGAAACTTTACTCTCTGCATCTACAGGCCCTCAGGTCCTTCCCCAATTTATTGTAGGCTGTACTTGCTGTCAGTGAATAAGACTCTTACCTTTGGACTTTGTATGAAATAAATCATGACTGCTACATGTAAATTAGATTTAGAGATGCTGATAGTTCTAGCTATGCAACCAGTAAAAAGAGATTGGTCCCAAACATTTGATAAGTCAATAAAGGATGTCTATGCAAGTCCAAGGTCTTGTTTCACAAAAGTAGGTTCCTTGTGTTTTCTGCTTTGATGCCTCCATTTTAGGTGGTCTGTGCATGCATCAAACTCTTGTCTCATGAGGGGAAAAAAAGGCTATAATTACCAAAGATCTCAGGAAAGAGGAGAAGAAAAGAAAGGGCAGGAGAGAGGAGGACAGGAGGGAAGAAGAAGAGAAATCATTTGGAGACCTTAATTGGAACCAGATAAATCAACAAGGAAAATACTAATAAGAGAAGAGAATAGGGTCAACAGATCATCTAATATTTACAAATAAATATTCAAGATAAAAGAAAATGAATCAGCAACTGAAAAGGCAGAGGAACCACTAGATTCTCAGATAAACATGAAACTACATCAAGATGCTCTCCAGTGGTTCAAGAGTGATAGCACATTTGTGAAAGCAGAATTTATAGCCTGCACAGCAGAAATAATTGGCAGAATAAAAAATGAATCCATGGTGACAAATCTCACCAATAAAAGGAAGGAGAACATCTTTCTTACTACTCAATTTTATTTAAAGTTTTGCTTTGAATCAGTTCTATTCCCTTGATGAGGAGAAAACTGAACTTATCAGTGGTGACTTGTAACTTGTGGTTTTGAGATGATGCTGCCCTTCAGAGTTTAGAACAAGAAGTCTTGGTCTTAGAAATCCACTCTAAGTGTAGGTGCTACGAGCAGAAAATGAGAGCTATGTAATGGAAAGATTGACAAAGTGTTAATTCTTTTATTTAACTTGAACGTCTTCAGTCATCCATTTGGTATTTGAATGACAAAGCAAGCTGGTCACAAGCAACAGTAGTCTTAATGGGCTCTAAGCTCTGTGTTCTAAACAGCCAGGGCTCTTTGTCTGAGTTCCTCTGAAAGCCTAAAAAACTCTTGTTTGCATAGGCCTTTACTGCTGAAAGTTTTGTGGACAATGCAAAGTCCTGAGATGGTGAGAAAATCACTTGGAAATGTGAGGCAGAATTTTGCCACAGCTTGTGGGATGCCAGTGGAAACTGTTTGTCACTAAATAGACATTGTTTTTCTCAATCCCTTAAGGTTGTCTGGGCTTATTCACCTGTATTAAGAGTGTAGTAATATTAAAAAAAAAATTAAGAAAATCTCTCACAAATACAAAATATTCGGGATATTTAAAATCTTTAAAAAATCAGGAAAACAAAATATTTAGAAACTTGAAAATTTTTATAACAGTCATGATTGGAACAGGTTATTTGTCTTGCATTCTCTGCTTCAGATGTTTGGTTTGAATTATTCTGTAAAGCAGGGATTCTTGAAAGATGGCAGTGGGGATTTTCAAACTGGAACATGAAGAGTCTTTACCCGGTAACCTCCTTCCTATGATATATCCAGGCTCAGTGGTTTGGGAAGCTAGTCACCAGGCAATCTTTAAAAACTAATTAATTAATTTGCTAATTAATCAATTAATTAATTAATTTTCAACATTCTTTTCCACAAGATTTTGAGTTCCAAAATTTCTCCCAATCTCGCCCCTCCCCCACTCCAAGATCACATGCATTCTGAATGCCCCTTCCCCTACTCTGCCCTCCCTTCTATCACCCCCCCCATTCTCTTATTCCCTTCCCCTTCTATTTTCCTATAGAGCAGAATAGATTTCTATACACCATTGCCTGTATATCTTATTTCCCAGTTGCATGTAAAAACAATTTTTAACATTTGTTTTTAAAGTTTTGAGTTCAAAATTCTCTCCCTTCCTCCCTTCCCCCTTTCCCCCCGCCATATTGAGATGGCAAGCAACTTGATACAGGTTGTACATATGTATTCATGCAAAACACTTCCATAGTAGTCATGTTGTGAATAAAGAATTATGTTTCCCTTCATCTTATCATACCCCCCATTTATTCTATTCTCTTTTGAACTTGTCCCTCCTCAGAAGTGTTTGCTTCTGATTATTCCTTCCCCCAATCTGCCCCCCCATCATCCTCCTACTCCCTTATTCCCTTTCCCCCTATTTTCCTTTGGGGTAAGATAGATTTCCATACTCAATTGAGTGTGTATGTTATTCCCTCCTTAAGCCAAATCTGATGAGAATAAGATTCACTCATTCTCTCTCACTTTTCTCCAATTCCCCTCCATTGCAAAAGCTTTTTTTATCTGTTTTATGTGAAATAATCTACTCCATTCTACTTCTCACTTTCTCCTTCTCCCAGTGTAATCCTTTGTCATTCCTTAATTTAATTTTTTAGATATCACCCCTTCATTTTCAACTCACCCTCTGCTTTCTATCTACTATCTATATATACGTATATATATAGATAGATAGATAGATCTATCTATCTATCTATCTATCTATCTATCTATCTATCTATCTATCTGTATGTATGTATATATTTTTTTTCCCTCCACCTACCCTAATACTGACAAAGGTCTCATGAGTTACAAATATCATCTTTCCATGTAGGAATGCAAACAGTTAAACTTTAACAAGTCCCTTATGATTTCTCTTTCCTGTTTACCTTTTCATGCTTCTCTTGAGTCTTGTATTTGAAAGTCATATTTTCTATTCAGCTCTGGTCTTTTCATCAAGAATGCTTGAGTGGCAACTAGGTGGTGCAGTGAATAGAGCACCAGCCCTGGAGTCAGGAGAACCTGAGTTCAAATCTTGTCTCAGATCAGAGGCTTAACACTTACTAGCTGTGTAACCCTGGGCAAGTCACTTAACTCCAATTGCCTAAGCAAAAAAAAAAATTCTTGAAAGTCCGCTATATCAAAAAAGTCCATTTCTTCTCTGAAAGGATTATACTCAGTTTTGCTGGGTAAAGGTGATTCTTGGTTGTAATCCTATCTCCTTTGCCCTCCGGAATATCATATTACAAGCCCTCCAGACCCTTAATGTGGAAGCTGCTAAACCTTGTGTTATCCCACCAGGCAATTCTTAAGAAATTCTTCAAGTTTCTGACCAACATGGGGAAGTGTAGCCATTCTGGAGAAATGATTTAATTGATAGGCATGCAGTGAACTTTATTCAGGAAAGTTTGCAGGATTTAAGATGCATAATATTGAATGATAAAAATATCATTGGATTTACAATGAGAGGAATAATTTCAAAGGAGTAGGCATTCATAGGTAGTGGGAACAGATGGCTCCTACAAAAGGTAGGATTTTTTATGCAGTGAAACTAAAAAGTGAAGTCACATAGCTAGTGTCTTAGGTAAGGTTTGAACACAGATCAAGTCTTGGACCTCCTAACTCCAAGTTCAGGACCTTACTCATTATACATTATTCTGCCTCTTATTATACCATGTGCCTCTAAATATTATGTCTTTCAGAAATAACTTTCGAATTCCAAAAACTTTTGCTGTTAACATCCAAATATATTCAAGTAGGTTTGCCAATTGTTCTTCTAGTTTTGTTATATATCCTTAAAAATATTCTGTAATGACTTCCTACATTTACTTTTAACAAAACATGAGGGAGGCAGAGCAAAGATGGCTGAGTAAAGGCAGAGACATACCTGAGCTCTGCCCCAAACCCCTCTAAATATCTTTAAATAATGACTCTAAACAAATTTCAGAATAGTAGAACCTACAAAAAGACAGACTGAAATGATTTTCCAACCCATGACAACTTGGAAGATCAAGAGGAAAGGTCTGCTGCACCATGGTGAGAGAGGAGAGCAGTCCAACCCAGGCCCCACCAGCACAGTCCTGGCCCAAGCAAATCAGGAGTAGGTCTTGGGGTGACTGAGTCAGTGGCAGCAGTGGTGGTCTCCAGACCTCTCAGCCCATCAACAGTAAGAGGATCAAAAAACTGGTCATAAGGAGATTGCAGGGTTCTCTTTGCTAGCACTGAGGTAGGACTGTTGCTTTGCCCATATTCCAATCTGGGTCACAGTGCTTGGTGGCAGATCTAAGGTCAAAAAGGAGCACCAGCACACCAGGCTTGTGGCTTCCTCACAGCTCCAGGGCAGCAAAGAGTGCTTGTGGTCAATCAAAGACCAGAGCATATGCCAGGAGAGTAGTAAAGATTTCTCCTTAAATCATGCCACCTTGGAAGAACTGAAAACTTAGAAGTTCCTAGAAGTATCTCTGAAAACAGCAGCACAAAACCCCTGAAGCTTGGGATATTGAACACTCCACACTGGAAGCAAAGTCCTGCTTTAAGAAAGAGTTAAAACTCAAGTAATAGACTAGGAAGATGAGCAAACAACAAGAAAAAGTGCTGAACATAGAAAGTTACTATGGTGACAAGGAAGATTAAAACATTCACTCAGAAGAAGATAACAAAGTCAATGCTCCTCCATCCAAAGCCTCCAAGAAAATTGCAAATTGGTCTCAGGACAAGGAAGAGCTCAAAAAGGATTTTGAAAATCAAGTAAGAGAGGTAGAGGAAAAGTTGGGAAGATAAACGAGAGTGATGCAAGAAAATAGTAAAAAATGAGTCAATAGCGTGGCAAAGGAGACACAAAAAATACTGAAGAAAATAACACCTTAAAAAACAGACTAGGCAAAATGGTAAAAGAGGTCCAAAAAGTCAATGGGGAGAAAAAAGTCTTAAAAAGCAGAATTAGCCAAATGGAAAAAGAGGTACAAAAATTCACTAAAGAAAAGCAAACGAACTTAAAAAGTAGAATTTGACCCAATGGAAAAGGAGATCCAAAAGCTCACTGAAGTAAATAATTCCTTAAAAATTAGAATTGAGCAAATGGAAGCTAATACTTTTATAAGAAATCAAGAAACAATGAAATAAAATCAAAAGAAGAGACAATGTGAAATATTTCAAGTGAAAAACACCTAAGCTGGAAAATAGATCCAGGAGACATAATTTTAAAATTATTGAACTACCTGAAAGCAATGATCAAAAAAAGAGCCTAGACATCATCTTATCTTTCAGGAAATTATCAAGGGAAACTGCCCTGATATTCTAGAACCAGAGGGTAAAGTAGAAATTGAAAGAATCCACTGATCACATCCTGAAAGAGATCCCAAAATGAAAACTCCCAGGAATATTATAGTCAAATTCCAGAGCTCCTGGGACAAGGAGAAAATATTGCAAGCAGCCAGAAACAAACATTTCAGTATAGTGAAGTCACAGTTAGGTTAACACAAGATTTAGCAGCTTCTACATTAAGGAACTGTAGAGCTTGGAACATGATATTCCAGAAGGAGAAAGAGATATGGTTACAACCAAGAATCACTTACCAAGCAAAACTGAGTATAATCACTCAGGGGAAAAAATGGATATTCAATCAAATACAGAACTTTCAAGCATTCTTGATGAAAAGACCAGAGCTGAATAGAAAATCTGACTTTCAAATACAAGATTCAAGAGAAGCATAAAAAAGTAAACAGGAAGGGAAATCATAAGGGACTTAGTAAGGTTAAATTGTTGGAATTCCTACATGGGAAGATGATACTTGTAATTCATAAGATCTTTCTCATTATAGGCAAGATAGAAGGAGTATGTATAGACAGAGGGCACAGATGTGAGTTGGGATGTGAGAAGGGATGATACCTATTTTTTTTAAATGAAATTTAAGGATAAGATAGGAATGTACTGGGAGAAAGAGAAAGGGAGAAGTAGAATGGGGGAAATTATCTCACACGAAAGAGGCAAGAAAAAGTTTTTAAAGTGGAGGGGAAGAAGGGGGGGAGGAGGAGTAAATGAACCTTACTCTCATCAGAATTGGCTCAAAAAGGGAACATACACATTTAATTAGGTACAGAAATATATCTTAACCTACAGGAAAGTAGGAGGAGAAGGGGATAAGAAAGAAGAGTATCATAGAAGGGAAGGCAGATTGGGGAGGAGTAGTCAGAAGCAAAACATTTTTGAGGAAGGACAGGGTGAAATGAGAGAGACAACAGAATAAAGGGGGACTAAGATGGAGGGAAATACAGTTAGCAATCGTAACTGTGAAAAAAAATTTTGAAGCACATTTCTCTGATAAAGGCCTCATTTCTCAAACATATAAATAACAGAGTCAAATTTATAAAAATAAGAGCCATTCCCCAATTGATAAATGATTGAAAGATATGACGTTTTCAGATGAAATAATAAAAGCTATCTATAGCCATATGAACAAATGCTCTAACTTACTGATTGGAGAAATGCAAATTAGATCAATTCTGAGGTACTACCTCATACCTATTAGATTGGCTAATAGGACAGAAAAGCAAAATGATGGATGGTGGAGGGGATGTGGGGAAAATGAGACATTAATGCACTGTTGGAGTTGTGAACTGATTCAACCATTCAGGAGAACAATTTGGAATTATGCCCAAAGGGCTATAAAATCATGCATACTCTTTGACCTAGCAATAACACTCTGTATCCAAAAAGAGGTAAAAAACAAAAAAGGAAAAGGACCTATATGTACAAAAATATTTATAGCAGCTCTTTTCTGGGGACAAAGAATTGGAAATTGAGGGGATGCTCCTCAACTGGGGAATGGCTGAACAAATTGTAGCATGTGATTGTGATGGAATACTATTGTGCTATAAGAAATGATGAGCAGGATGCTCTCAGAAAAACCTGAGCAGACTTATATGAGCTGATGCAAAGTGAAATGTACTGTGTACAAAGTAACAGCAATGTTGTAGGATGGTCAGCTATGAAATGATTTAGCTATTTTTAGCAATACATTGATCCAAGACAACTCTGAAGGCCTTATGATGCAAAATGCTATACATCCCCAGAGAAAGAACTGATGGTGTCTGAATACAGATTGAAATATACATTTTAACTTTCTTTTCCCTAAGGTTGTTTTTTTTTTTTGGGTGGGGCTATATTTTATTTTGCAACATGACTATTATGTAGATATTTTGCATGAGTACACATGTGTATCCTATATCAAACTGCTTGCTTTCTTAATGGGGAGGAATCCTGGAGTGGTTTGCCATTTCCTTATCCAGTGGATTAGGCAGAGGTTAAATATCTTGCTCAGGGTTACACAGCTAGTGAGGATGTAAGACTAAATTTGAACTCTGGTCTTCCTGAGTCCAGGGCCAGTGTTCTATCCACAGAATCATCTATCTGCCTCTCACTTATGATTACTGTTGTACCATCTTAGGAACCTGATTATCAAACTTAATCAGAACACGTGGCAGTTTGTGGGACTATTGAATAGATGTTTCACACTTTATCTTGGCTCTACGCTGTCCAAACAACTCCTGGTCCATATCTTCTGCAAATCCAGGTTAGGGCTTGGGACTCATCTTCCTGTCAATGATTATTTTCTCTGATGAATAAATTCCCCCTGCTAACAGTCAGCTCTGTCTGATGGACCCAGAAACTCTGTATCTCTTGAACTCCAAGCCTGGAGACTCCTACTCTGAGATAGAGCTTTGTTTAACCACTTGGAAAAGGAAACAATAAGAGTCAAAGTGAACTAGGGATCCAGGTACAAGCTCTCTAGGTGTGAGTTCAGTTTTCTTGCTTTAGCTGCCTTGTAGGAGTAGTTAATTTGCAAATAGGGTGGGGTTCTTTAGCTTGGAGGGTAATAGCAAACATAGGGTAAGTAATTCCATTTTCAAGGTCCAGTGAATCATTATTACTTCCTGTTCAATGGGCAAGATGGCTTTGCTTTATTTTCTCAAATCACAATGCCTTTAAAGCTGAGTTACTTCTGGTTAGAAGTAGAAAGGGGCCATGGTAACTCTGTACATTTTCTGTGTAACCCCTAATAAAGGGAGATATCTCTATCTCTAGCTTTCAAATGATGGGTTTGTTCTCCACTAAGAGCATATGAAGAAGTAAATATCAGGCTGGATATCTGCCAGGAGTGCTATTCCCAGTGAGGCAAGCAATATGGAGATCGACAAACATTTCTCCTAATAAGTAAGGCAGCTCTTTGCTCTCTGGTTAGCCACCCATTCTATACTTGTATTGAATTTTGTGCTTTTTATTTCTGATTGGCTCTCTTGACTGAGAAACCATTACAGAAAGATTACTGTAGCAGGGAACAGAAAGGAATTGTACCTAGCAAGTGTCATCAAAAGGACCATCAACTGTTGCAGATCCAAATGTCCCTGAGGCCTGGAATAAGAAATTCAGGAAATCACAATAGTTACTAAGGGAAGTGGTGAATGATAGCAATAACAGGAAAAAAATGTAATGTCTTGAATAGAACTCAAGCAGTTATGGTAATTACATTCAGTCTTGTAGAAGGCTACATATTGAGATTATGGATTGAATTATATTTTTATTTTGCTTTATGGCAAAGCCCAAAATATCACAAGGAAATAGCTTTCATCAATAGATTTTACAGAACAACTTGTATTCTACCACAAACTATTTTAGGGATGTAGTCCCAAAATACCTTAATTATTCATGCAGGATCATAGAGAAGGAAGAAATCTTAGAAGCTATCCTTCCAATTCCCTCATTTCACAGTTGTGGGGATTGACACCTATAGAGATGAAGGGATTAATTTATGGTCACATGGGAAGTAAGAGGCTAGGTTACAAAATATTCCCAAGGAAGAATTGCTCAAAAGAAGCAGCATTAAAAAATTCAGAGATATTTAGCTGAATTCAAGGATGAAAGGCAATGGTCTGGCTGTGTAGCAAGAGTGAGGGACAACAGATTAAAAAGCACAGATGGTCCATTTACATTCACATGATGTCAAGAGATCTGCGGAGAGGCCATCAGAACATTGGGGAGACTTTTGTGGATAATTTGTGAAATCACATAGCCAAGCATCTCAAAGTATGATCAAGGCTGCATCATTAGAGAATTTGCATCTTTCATGAGATGACAGATTCACTGAAACATTAAAAGCTATCACCAAGATTCGTTGACTTGTAGCATTTTAATAATAATTAACAGGCATATGCATGTACATGCATATTATTTTGCTGTTTGTAAAACACTTTACACATATTTTCTCATTTGATCTTCACAACCCTTTGAAGTAGGTGCTATTATTATCCCTGTTTTTGAATAAGGAAATTGAAAGTAAGAGAGATTAAGCGATTTGTCCAGATTCACACAGCTAGTAAGGGCCAAAGTTCCAGGTAAAAATGCAATTTTTACAATTGATTACAATGTTAAGATACAATGTAGGAGAACACCAAGGCAGTATAAACACATTTATATTATTCCCTTTCCTCTTTGGCCTTGATGACAGTACCAAATTAGTGCAACATCACTTAACAGCTCTCACTACTGTATCTTATTGGTTAACAAACTGTTCATAAAATCCACTTTAGATAAACATAAAGCCAGAAAGGAATCAGACATCATTTAGTCTAATTCCTTCATTTTTCAGGTGGGGAAACTGTGATGCCAGAACTGATTGAACCATAGACTTTTATGATAAAAGGAATAAAAATTTAAACAAGAATAAATGTAGTGAAGCTTTGGCCTTTCTTGATAAAAGAAATTTTAAAAAATGTTATAAGAAATTTTTTCTTAACATTTTGATGTAACCATAAGACATAAATTTGCTCTTGTCTTATATCTAATCACTATGGTTTTTCTAAAGATATCCCTTCAAGTTTAAAAAAAAATAATGCAATGAATAGTGGAATCATATTGCCCTTAGCAACCAAATGCTAAATTATAACCATGCCTTTTAAAATTGTATCTATTACTTGTTAAATTATATATGATTAGGTACAAATCAGAAACACAATTAACTGGATATATTAATAGATAATGGGTAATTAAATCAGATTGGATAACAAAATAGTTTTTAGAAGAATAATCTGGACAGCACCGGCAGTCTCTGACTTGAAGACATTCTGTCATGAACATGCCTTGTTTAAAGATGTGCCCCTCACAACCTGGAAATTTGCCAGTGTAGGAAAATGGCACATTCAAAAATCAGAGCAGTGGAAAAACCCAGTTTATCAAACCACTATTATACTCTTATAGAGGAATTCACGTCCTTAATAAACACCCCAGATTTTTCTTTTCCTCCAATCCTTTATCTAAATGAGGATAAAAGGCATTATTCATTCAATTCTTAGTCATACAATTATTCATACAATTCATTATTCATACAATATCTGGGAATGTCCAGGACCTGTCATGCCATCAGTATGATTATTGGGGAGCACTCTTCTCCTGCTCAACTTCCTAGTGCTAAGTGAAGTCTTGGTAATCCATTTAAGGAGAGAAGAAAGGACAGTGTGCACTCTAATGGCTGGTGATGCATGGGACAGATAATAATAGTGATATAGTGCTTAAAACTTGCAAAGAACTTTTCTGACAATAGCCTTTCAATGTAGACAGAAGATGTATTCCTTGAAAATCTAGATGAAATTTAAAATAAATTCTCATAAAAGCGATCATAAAATTGATGTTTAGGTTACATAGTACTATTAGAGCCATGGTTAAATTGTAGGTGAGTTAAGTTGCCATTTGTGAGTTATCTTGGGGACCTGACTCATCATTTATAATATTATTTCTACATGAAAATATGTTTAAGTCCTAAACAACTGACTTACAAAGGAACTGAATTTTCAGAATATAATCAGCTATACTTTGCTGTATGCTTATATTACAATCATAACTCTGGCTACTCAGTATCAGCCCTCTAAAAGAAATTTGGTCTGTAATACAGCTATTACCTCAAATCTGAAAGTTTGTATTAATGTAAAATATATTAAAATTATTTATTTGATTTTTCACTTTCCAGTGGTATATAAGGTCAGTTTTCTAAGTATTAGCCTATGTTAAGTACACAGAGGCTCATTAGCTGTAGTCTGGACACGAAGTAATGAATTCTTTAGCTGTAGCAACCCACAAAGCAGAGAAAATTACAAAGATGCCCTTAGTCCTCTCATCAGCTTGTGTCAGAACAATCATGGAGTAGTTCAAATTGGGAATGAAGATGCTCAGAATTACAGTTTTATATTGTCTATGAGCATTGGTAACTGTTTCCTGTCTGTCAAGACAGTTTCATTCAGGGGCTGCAATATGTTATTTCTTCCTTCACCTTTTCCTAATGAAGCTTATAACATAGATCCAACACTATAACAAGGAGAGTTAAGAAGCCTAAGAACCTACATTACCTAGCAATTATAGTCATTTGCATTAAAATCTCTTCTCTCTTTTCTTTCTTTTTTTTAACCACCTGTGCTCTGCCACAAGGTCGGGGATTAGCCTGCCCTTGGATTACCCTTACCATCTACTTCCTATGCTCCTCACACTACTAATAAAATAACTGATATTCATATAGTGCTTTGCAAAGTGCTCCACACATATTATTTCATTTTTATACTCACCACAACCCTGGGATGTAGGTGCTATTTTTTACCTTCATTTTACAGACGAAGAAATTGAGGCTGAGAGAGATTAAATCATTTCCCTTTGGTCACACATTTATTAAATGTATGAGGCCATATTTCCAACTTCCTGACTCCAAGTCCAAGTCTTTATTGACTGTATTACCTATCTCTTACAGCTTCCTGGAATAAGTCACAGAACCATGTGGTCTTGAGCCACTACAAATTTAAGTTAGCTAATCTTAATTAAGGGCAGTGTGGACCTGGAGTCAGGCAGACTCGTTTCCTGAGTTCAAATCCAGCCTCAGACATTTTCCAGCTGTATGAGTCCAGGCAAGTCATTTAACCCTGTTTGCCTCAGTTTCCTCATGTGTAAAATGATCTGGAGAAAGAAATGGCAAGCCACTCCAGTATCTTTGCCATGAAAACCACAAATGAGGTCATGAGGAGTCAGACATGACTGAAATGATTTAACAACAATATTAAGCCAAATAGTAAAAAAAGAAACTGTTTTACTCTTCCAATGAACTGTATCACATTCACCACAGAGGCTTTTCCATACTTCTTTCCTCAACCTTTCTACAACATTCCTTCCCCTCCTCCCCACCCTTATAGCAAAGGACTTGTCTTCAGACTTTCTGAGAAAGTGGAGACCTTTGCAATCATCCCCTCTTTCTAATTTTCAGTCTCTCCTTATCTGCTATTGGATACAAATATGATTAGATCTCTCCCTTTCTTATGTAAGAGGATGTCCCCATGTAGATCATGGAAGTTGAGTGACTGCAGGAGGTCATCTAGTGCCAGACAAAGTTCAATACCAGCAGCAGCCATATCAAAGGCACATTGGATGCAACCACACTAACAGCAACTCTGCCTTCCTTAACTGCCCTGTTTCTTTCTTAAGTCTCTCTCTGAACTCTTGGGATTGAGAGCAAGACCAGATGAAATCCATTTAGTCCAATTCACTTTATAACTACTAAGGTAGAGAAAGTGTCTAGACCAAGGTCACACAGGCAACTAAATGAAAATGCAAAGCGAAAGCCCGCGCTGTTTTTGTTCTACCACCTTCCCTTCTATTTTGATGACTATTATCATAGGATTGCAAAATACATTCTGTGAGTAGGTAAGCTATCTTTAATACAATAATGACCCAAACATGCATTGTACTTTGTAATTTACAGATTTATTTTTATCATCACTTACCACCTCCCAAAGCAATCCATTCTCCTTCTGAATTAATTCCCCTCCCTGCTTTGTTTCTCTATCACATCTTCCACATCACATGTCATCAGTGCCATGGGCCTCCTCACTGTGGAGCATCCTCCCACAAGCTGGCCTAGGCTGATCACCTTCCATACCTCTCCTGGCTTGATTTCTGACTTACAGGACTTCAATATCATGTCCCCAAGCAGGAATCTCCCTACTAACCCTTCTTCAAATTTCCTTTTGTGTCCTGTCTTTTCTTTTAAAATATGCTCCTCGAGGGCAAGGGATATCTTTCTTTCTTTTTTTTAATCACATTTGGGTCCCCAGTTCTTTTCACATTGCCTGGATCACAGTAGGCATTTAATAAATGCTTATTGCCTTAAATAGTATAATTTTTAAGGAAGTGAAAAAATACCTTGTACACAAGAGCTTACTGAGCTGAGTTAAATTTGTTTTATTGGATTGGGGTGGGGGGCTAGAATTGTAATGTATTACTACCCTCTTCTCCCAAAAAATAAGAGGCCTGTGCTTAATATCCTTGAGCAATTCCAACTCCAAGTCTACAATCCTCTGATTCTATGGGATACAATGGATGTTACAGAAAGAGAAAAAACAGTACTTGGCAACTAATTGCCATGGAGGGCAAAGAAAGCTCAGAGGCAGCTCTGATGTTTTAAGTCTAGATAATTGGGAAGACAGCATCACTGTCAATAGGAATGAAGAAGTTAGGAGGAAAATAGTTTGTATTTTTTTGGGGGAGTGCATGATTGGTTCAGCTTCAGACATGCTGAAATGTCAATAGAATCTCCTCCAACAGAGAGTAGGAAATATGAAACTATAGCTCAGAGAAGAGAAATATGCTCTTTATAGGCTGTTCCCTGAAATAGAGCAGTATTTTCACTTTTTCACATAGATTATCATGAATGTGCATGGAGGAGGGTGTTTTTCTGTTGAGACTGCTTGAATTTATTCCTCTTTTGCAACATTTATATATCTTATGATTGCCAGCACTCTCCTGTGCCTATAATTCTATGACTCATAAAGAATGTGGGCAGCCACTATTGTAACAAAAAAGTCATTCATAGCCATGGGTATTTTTCTTTATATTCCAAAAGACAGGAAGGTATGGAAAGTATGTATAAATAGCATGAATACATTGGTATCATCACCCGGTGTAGTGGGTTATACAGTAACTAAGATGGAAACTACAATTCATGATGACATGTCATTAACTGGTTGCGAAGTAGAGACATTAGCAGAAGGGGTGCTCAGTGTTAATTCGGCTTTAAAAGACCAGTAGTCTTGTTTTAAAAGTGCCCTGTTTAAGTGTTGTAGAAATACTGATTGATATTGCACTCTTTCTGTCGTGTCCAATAGTCTGTAAGTTATTGAAAAAAATAACTTTCCTTTTTGTATAGGAAAAATATGCTGAAAAACCAACTTAAATAAAAGAAAAAAAACCTCCTTTAGAATTTGGAGGACAGTCAGAAGATAGTTGACTAACAGTCATCCTCACACTTATTGGCCCTCCTGAAAGCAACTGTAGGTGTACACAAACATACTATATAGATATGCATAAATAGTATCATACTATACCTGAACTACCAAATCTTAGGCTATATGCTCCAGTGAATTAATGGAGATTCTTCTGTTGTTTAATTGTTCTCTCCTGCCACAACTTAATCTGCCTCTGTTTTCCTGTTGGGTCCTAGTGGTATTTTATTAGTAAGCAAAATTATAGTAAACTAAATTAACCCCAGGAATTGCTACATAAATGAAATAACCCACCAATCTGGACAGTAGAAATTAATAATGCCTATTTATTCTCTCTCTCTTTTTTCATCTCTTCCCTTCCCTTCCGTTCTCTCTCTCTCTCTCTCTCTCTCTCTCTCTCTCTCTCTCTCTCTCTCTCTCTCTCTCTCTCTCTCTCTCTCTCCTCTCTCTCTCTCCCACACACCCCTTCTTCCCTTTTTCCACTCTACCTATTAGAGGCAGCTGATGGCACAGAGAATAAAGCACTGGGCCTGAAATCAAGAAGATCTGAGTTCAGGTACTCCTTTAGACACTTACCAGCTATGTAACCCCAAGCAAGTCACTTATGCTCTGTTTGTCTCAGTTTACCCATCTGTAAAATGAGAGTAATAATAGCATCAGCCTTGCAGAGTTGTTCTGAGGGTCAAATAAGATAATATTAGTAAAAGTAAAATAAAATTAAAAAATGCTTAGCACAATGTCTGGCACAGGGTAGTTTCTATATAAATGTGTTTTCTTTATTTTCCTTTCTCTCTTTTTCTTTTTTCCTCTCTCCTACTCCTACTTCCATGATTGCTTTTGTATTCATCCTCTCTCTAATTGTCAATCTCTCCTTATCTGCTACTGGCTACAAATATTTTCAGATCTCCCCTTTTCTAATATAAGAGAATGTCTCCATAAAGATTACAGAACTTGGATGACAGTAGGAGGTCATTTGGTGCCAGACAATGTTCAGTGCCAACAACAGTTGCATCAAAGGTACACAGGACACAATGACAATAACCTCAACTCTGCCTTACTTACTGTCCTGATCCCTTTTAATCTCTCTACTTCTCTTGTTAAGTCTCATATCTATGTCTCACTAGGAATATCTTAAAATACTAAAGCTTTTAATATAATTCATGGAGTTTTGGTCTCTCACACACCCATTAAAGCTAATTGCAGTCATAATGTGAGTAGAAGTTTAGAAGTGGGGACTTCATTCTTAGACATACAGATTGGAAGTGATCCGTTAAGATTATTTACAACCTCTTTAATTTTCTCCAGCTTCACTTTCTCAAGTACACTGCTTCAGAGTAGTTGCATTTTGAATAGATTGTTCTTTATGAAATAAAAATAGGGATAGGAGATAGGGATTGCATCTGTGGTTTTGTTGGAACTCCTGACTATAGTAACTCCTTTTCCAGTGCAGGTTGGCTTCTTCTCCACAACTTTGTCTTAGAGTCATCCAAGGCAATGTGAGGTTAAGGGATTTGCACACGGTTACATAGCCAGTATATGTCAGGGGGAGGCTTAAACCTGGACCCTCCAGGCTCTGAGGCCAGTTTTCTATTCATTTAGGTAGTACTGCCTCTCTGAAACAACTGGTTTTTTTTTCAATCCTTTCTCATTTTCTGAACTCTAAATGGCAGCTATGCTTATAAGGCAATGAATGAAATATAGTCAAACTGGCTCTCAGGATAAATGAATTACAACTTATATGAAGCTATTTGTATCCTTATCTAGAACTGCTTTCAAAGGATAGTTAGTTTTTTCAAATGATGATTTTTTTTTCAGAGGAAGGTTATACTGAAAAAAAAACCTAATAGCAGGTGGCATGGTATGGACCCATTGTTCTCAAATGTTGGCAATAAAGCTGAGTCTGAAACTTTCCCATCACTTCAATTTAAGTCAGAAGCTGAGTGAGCAACATTTCTAGCAATCCATAATCTAGCCAGGACCAATATCCAAAGCCTCAAGAAAGAAAAAAAAAAGATCAAAAAATGTATCTTCAATTTTCTTCATAGGACAGGCAGAAAAACTCAAAAGTGATGAATGATCTCATATCAACATTTAGAAATACATTTTTAGGTTTAAATTTAGCTTAAAAATTTTAAATATAGATTTAAAATTAACATTCTGAAAAGTTGTCATTTCTGATTAAACAAGCCAAAATACCACTGAAAATGGCACATTTTAGTAACCATGCCTATTTTTATGAGGAATGACTCCAAAGAGTAAAATGGAGTTAGAGTTTTCAAGCTAGCATGAAGAGCTAAGGGAAATATTGACAGGTAAAGAGAAATGTAATAGAAGGTTATACATCAATTGGGGAATGCCTGAGAAAAACTGAACTTTTATCTAATATTTATTCTGCTCTTTTTATTTTGAAATGTTCATGTTGGTTGATATATAGCAAGATTATTATAAGAATGACATATTAAAAACCTGTAATATATGAGATATAATGAATGTTATTATACTACTTCTTTTGAGTGTTACTCTTATAACTTGCACTTGCAGGCTGGGTTCCTCAGAGGAAATCTGTTTCAAATTTAAGGTACTCTGTAAGTCAAGGCTCCTAAAACTATAGTTTAAAGCTCCCACTGTGATTTTCTTGATGTCAAGTCAGCAAGATGACAGAATGAGATAAAGGCAAAGGTGTTAGCTGACAAGGTATAGTGTATAGTATACTCATGACATCAGTGTTAGAAGTGGCCTTTAAAAACATCTAGCCCAGTACCCTCATCCTACACATCCTACTGAGACCTGGAGTTGTTAAGGGACTTGCTCAATGTCATACAGGTGGCATTAGAGGCAGTATTTGAACATATTCATTGACTCCAAATACAATACACTTTCCACTGTACTGTGGGAATTTGTTCTCCTTGAATCAATGGAATTTTAGTCATAGGATCTTTCTGCTTCTAAGGGGGAGACTTCACCTGTAGGATTTTAGGTAAGGGAAAGCAAAAAGTAAAGCACCTCAGCCAAGGAGACACAGTTCAGAAGCAGGCTGGGGTATGATGCACACTGAACTTTGATTTTTTGATACTGCTAGCCAGTCCTGTATAGTGGCACAAAGGGCTGAAGAGAAGAGGAAGTGGACAATGCAGGGAATGAAACCAGCCATTCCACTTTGGCTTAGTAGCTTCATAGCTTTTTTGTTTCTTTTGAAAGACTCCTTAGTTAAAACAGTTTGCCTCTTGTATTAAAGTTCCCTCTATCATCCAGGAGGGCTTTACCACAATTCCAGACTTCTACATCACCATATAGATTAATTGATGATGATGTGTTGCAATTTAATTCTCATTAGACTTGGCCTGAAGTACATCGAGCTATTAAATTGTTCCCTTGCCAGAATGAGAAACAATGAGAAAAGTCATTCCAGGGCCATTTATATGAATGTTGTATTAATGGAATCTCAGGAATAGTTATGGAAAACCTAGCAAAGTAACTAACTTGGGGCAGAGGAGGTGGGGACTGAATCTTCTAGTACAAGTTCCCAAATTAGGGGGTATCCTGCAATCTCTCAGTGGAGAATGGTCCTGAGACATTCAAATGCTTTTGGATATAGTTTAGAAAACAGAACATTAAATGAAGATAGGAATAAGGGCTGGAACAGAGTCCATCTCCTTAATTTCTTATTCTTTTGCCAGTTGGGAGAATATCTGCCTTGTCTCCCAGTACTCTATGGAAAGCATCCCCAAAATACTGAAATGGATATCTTGAGAGATGGCCTTAATTTGAATTGCATATAAATGAAAAATCAAATGTCTACAGGTTTACAGACGATAACTATGAAATAAATTGAATTTCAGTCCTTGTCTGAAATGTGTTTTTTCATAATTAATGTATATGGTATTTATACACTTTCTTCTTCCTTTTCCCTTTTATTACTATTGAGATGGATGAGCTGGCTCTGAGCTGTAATTACTAACTTAGGGAGGCTTTCTTGGGTATAAAACAGTAATTTTTGAGAAAAAATTTTATTCTCTTTCACAGATTGTATACTTTGGGGGACCTGCTCAGATGACTAAACATTGTTTGCTCTTTACGTAATTCTGAGTACTAAGTTAAGGAAGAGATGAGAAAGTTATTGGCTGTTTTGTTTCATTAATATGGGGGAGAGACAATAACTAATTTCCACTGGCTTTTGTTATTTGCTACGTACCTTTACTATAGTTTCCTACATACTTTCATTAATATGTTTGAATATATCATATTCACAGTCTGCTATGTAACGTTGGCAAAAAATTTGTTCATATTTTCAAAATAAATTATTTTGAAGATGTAAATTTCCAATATTTATTGATTCTATCTTATGCATTTATTTATTTTTCTTTTTTATTAATTTATTTTGAATTATCAACAATTACTTCCATAAACTTTTGAGTTTTAAATTGTTCTCCCCCTCCCTCCTCACCTCCCTTCCCAATCTGATATATGCTAGGCACATACATTCCTATTAAACATACTTTCACATTAGTCATGTTGTAAGTAAGAATTAGAACCAATAGGAGGAACTACCTGGAAGAGGAAACAAAATGTAACAGAAGAAAAAAATAGCAAATAGTATGCTTCAATCTGCATTCAAACTCCATAGTTCTTTCTTCCTTGTGGATAGCATTTTCCATCATGAGGCCTTTGGAGAGGTCTTAGATCTTTGTATTGCTGAGAAGGGTTAAGTCTATCAATGTTAGCCATCACACAATGTGGCTGTTTTTATGTATATTCTCCTAGTTCTGCTCACTTCACCTAGCTTCAGACCATACAAGTCTTTCCAGGTTTTTCTGAAGTCAGCCTGTTCATTATTTCTTATGGCACAATAGTATTCCATTACATTCATATACCACAACTTGCTCAGCCATTCCATAATTGATGGGCATCTTCTCAATTTCCAATTCTTTGCCACCACAAAAGAGCTGCTATAAATATTTTTTTTGTATATGTAGGTCCTTTTCCCATTTGTATAATTTCTCTGGGATACAGCCCTAGAAGTGCTATTGCTGGATCAAAGGCTATGCACATTTTTATAGCCCTTTGGGCATACTTCCAAATTGCTCTCCAAAATGGTTGAATCATTTCACAACTCCACCAACAATGCATTAGTGTTCCGATTTTTCCCACATCTTCTCTAACATTGATCATTTTCCTGTTTTTTCATGTTGGCCAATCTAATAGGAGTAATGTGATGCCTCAGAGTTATTTTGATTTGCATTTCTCTAATCAATAGTGATTTAGAGCATTTTTTTCATTTGACTATAGATGGCTTTAATTTCTTCATCTGAGAACTGCCTGTTCATATCCTTTGACCATTTATCAATTAAGGAATTACCTTTATTCTTATAAATTTGACTTAATTCTCTATATATTTCAGAAATGAGGCCCTTATCAGAGATACAGGTTGTAAAAATTCTTTCCCAATTTTCTACTTTTCTTCTAAGCTTACTTTCATTTTCTTTGTGCAAAAACTTTTCAATTTAATGTAATCAAAGTTATGCATTTTGCTTTCTGTAATGTTCGTTATCTCCTGTTTGGTCATGAATTCTTCTGTTCTCCATAAATCTCATAGGTAAACTATTCCTTGCTCTCCCACTTTGCTTACAGTATCAGCCTTTATATCTAAATCATGACCCCATTTTGACTTTATTTTGATACATGGTGTTACACATTTATTTTCAACTCTTTAGGAGTTTAAATATTAAATATCATTTATATTTAAAAATAGCAATTTTCCATCTTACCAATAGCTACCCTCTATTACAAACAAAAGCCTTATAAAATGGTTTTGTTTTACCTATTGTGATTGAAATGAGTTAAAATGAAAACATTACCAATATCATCATTACGACAGATATTCATACTTTATTGTCCCAACTTCCATAGTATATGGTAAGCCTAGTCCCCAGAGGTTGGCTGCCACTTGTCCTATCAGAATTGATGGATATTCCTGAAAGATTAAGGTGCATTTTTCTTGAGAATCAATTAGTCAACCAGATAATTAGTTTTAAAAAAGGGATATTTACAAAGGTGGCACAATAAGAATAACTGGTACAAAAAGACTGAGGAACACACTGTTCCTCAGTCTAGGGAGAAGGAACTCACATTTAAAGTGGCTGCTATGAATCATTCACCTTATTAAGTTCACATCAGGTGTGGCAGAGCCAGTGGATAGAGTGGCTATTTTCCTTACACAAAATAGCATTTTGCTGCTGGATCAACTCGTCATAGTGTTCAGCTTTTGTACGGACTCCTGTTGCATCCTTGTACCTCTAATCTTTTGACCTTTTAAGTTTTACAAGGTCATCCTGTTTCCTATACTCCTTCACCTAACAGCAGGATAGGCCAAATGCAAAGAGAAAAAGAAAAAAGAAAAACAAACAAAGAAACAAGGTCATGGTCTTATGTTGGTGGTAATGTAGGCAGTTTGCATCAACATGCTGCTAAAGCCACAGCTACTACTTCTTTGCTCACCTGAAATCCCAAAGCCATTTGACATCCACACTTAAACACAGTCAGGGAGGAAAAAAGGGGTTGCTTTTTCTGTTTAGTGTCTTTCTGAATAAACACTCAGTTATGAGCATCCATTCCAATCAAATGGTCCCTTTTTGCCACTAAGTAACCACATAGGAAACAGTCATAGAATAACTTCACATGTTCTAAAGACCACATTGGATATTACATCAGGCAGAATATGCTACACATATTCATAAGGACTGGGCTCTCATTGGTCAATCCATTTTTACCTACAGCACCACTGAGATAATTTGAGGCTCCTTAGGCAGCATTATAAAACTGGGGCCAGCTAGGTAGTATAGCAGATACAGTGATGGGTCTGGATTCAGAAAGACTCATCTTCCTGACTTCACATCTGCCTCAGACACCAGCTGCGTGACGCTGGGCAAGTCACTTCACTTGCGCCAATGAAAATAAGTGTCCCTCACCGGGCCCAGCATGCTATCCACTGTGCCATCTACAGACAAAACAAATGTAGTTCAAGCAATTGTATTTTGTATTGCTCGTCAGTGTGATAGAAAAGCACTCCAATGGTAGAAGTGACAGAGATTAATCAATAATAAAAGTTCTCAAATAACTCATAGTAGAAAGAAACTGAAAGTCTCAAGGATAAATCAAATGTGTTACAATCAAACAAAAGAAAAATAGCATTATCTTAATATGTGTGAAGATCCCAAATGAAGGAATATAGGGAAAGCAATGACCCACACGGTAGATAACAGTGCTGATTGTTTTATTCCGCAGGCAAAGACTACTCTTTCTTTGATAAAGCTGTTATGTCATGCCATTCCCTAAAAGATGGTGAGTGAAAATTCAATATTTTCATAGAATGACTGTGTCCTTTTTTGCAGAATTTCGGAGAAAGAGCAAAACCAAAGTTTGAATAGTATTGTTTTCAAATCATAGGACCAGAGGTATATAACTGAAATAGTGTTAGAGGCCATCTAGTCTAAACCATTTTATTGATGAGGAAATTGACAGTCAAAGAGATTAAATGATTTATTTCAGATCACAGAGGAAGTAAGTGATATGACTTGAATGTATGTCCTGCAGTCCCAAATCCAACATTCTATACAATGTGCTGTGAAAAATTTTAAATACTTTGTTTAAAATACAAATAACTTTGAACTTCTGGAGACTTTGGTGAATAAATGGTTCACAAACTGGACCTAATTTTTAGTCATTTTAGATGTAATTCTCCTTACTATCCTCTGTGGTCTAACCATGGATTTATTGTTGCTCCTTCACTCTTTTTCAAAGGCTATTTCTTGATGTGAGTATTACATGCCTTCTTCATCTCTGCCTCTTAGAATCTCTAGTTTCCTTTAAGCTTAGATCATTGGAATATAAATTCCTTAAGGGCCAGGATTATCATACTTTCCCTTAAAGGGTAAGGGGATGGAATAAATATTTATTAATTACCTAATATATGCTAGACTCTGTGCTACCTCTTTTGATTTTCACAACATCCCTATGAAGTATGTGCTATCCTTATTCCCACTTTGCAATTAAGAAAACTGAGGTAAAGTGACTTGTTCACGGTCACACACTAAATCTCTAAGGCTGGATAAGAACTCTTGTCTTCCATATTTCCGGTCTAGTCCTCTATCTACTTCCTTTAACTAGCTGCCTATCCACAGTGCCTAGCGAATGGCAAGTGTTTAGTAAGTGTTTATTGACTAATTAGTCACTTAAACTGGACAGTCATAGCATAAAATTTTAATTTTGCTGATGAGGAAACTAAGACTCAGACAGTCATTCTACTAACACAATTCATTCTGTGGATTTCATTGAAATGCTTAGCAGTTTTTAGTTCCTATCTTAGAATAATGCTAATCACTGAAGGCAGCTAGAAAACAACTGTATTTTAAAAATAGAATGGTTCTGTAATAAAAATGAAGATTTGTTAATATTTACCTGTGTAAGAGCTTCTCATAGGTTGAGGTATTATTTGTCACAAAGCTATGAAGCAGATAATTTCAGGAAAAGGTAATGCTGCCTAAGTAATCCAAGATCTTCATTTCAAAAGAAGGAATTTGCATGCATATCGTATTTCTTATTTTTTGTCTTTCCAGCCTAAATGGAGCTTTTTAATTCAGAAAAATAGAATTTGTGCTTATCCTAGTATTTAACATAGTTTTCTCGTAAGCAATTTCTTGCATGTAGCAGAAGAAAGAAAGAGTTGAGCGGGGGGGGGAAGATGCATAGTGGCAGATGAACACATTCTCTGTGCAGCTGTGTTTTACACTTATATTTTTGTGCCAGTTGCTGAAACCATTGAAGAAGTGATGATAACGGACAATCTGAACTAGCCTTTGGAATTGATCCTATCTTAATAGATGGTCTTAATATTTATATTTATTAAAAAACAGAAGAGATATCATAAATTTCTCTGTTAGATCAGGGAAGCTTCCAAAGTGGCTGTTCAGAAATAAGTTTACAAGACTTTTCATCAAAGAATCTATCTTTTAAAATAAAAGATTTAATTGATAATGTGTAATTAAAACATACTTTCTTGACCAATCCTTGCAAAGAGTATAGGTACGCTTGCTTTTCTGACAGAGATTTTCTAAAAAGTCTAGCAATGCTTTTTGGATGAAAAGTTTTGCTAACAACCTAAAGTTTTGTTAAAATAGGTTTAACAGTGTCAACTGAAGCATTGGAATAGCTTGGAAACTACCTGGTTTCTTGACTGTTGTTAAGAAAAAAATGCCTTTAACAAGTTGCTTACATTTCAAGTTATCATAGGGATGTGGTCTAAGGAAGAGGAATTTAATTTCATGCATCTAAAAACTCCTATTTGTACTATAAACATTATGTGCACATATTACCTTTTTATTTGTTCCTCGTGTTGTTGTAGCCAAAGAAATCATCATCACCTCTATGCTGGTCTTCTTATAGCAGATAAAGTCCATCAATAGGAACATATCAATTTCATTCATTCATTTGTTCATTCATTCTTTGATTCAACAAGGATTTTTATGTGTATACTATAGTGAAGTTTCTTTGCTAGGATACAAAACAATAACAACAACATATTCTCCATCACAAGGATTTTTACATCTTGTGTGGGAATATTTTAAGCCTTTTAATATGATAAAAATAATGTGCCTCATGCTATTCTTGTGGATTAGATGGAGATATGACCTCGAATTAAAATTAAATGGTTAAATGATTAAAGACACAAAGTCAACCTGGGTGGTCTTCAATGGAATTCTTCAGGAATCTATGCTTGGCTGCTTGATATTTATATCAATTACTTGGATAAAGATAAGGATGGCACGTTCATCAGATTTGTGGATGACACAAAGCTGGGAGGGAAAGCTATCTGAGGGTCACATTTGGATGACAGAATCAGAGTCCAAAAGATGCTCACTAGGCAGGGCAAAGATTCTTAAGCTGACATGCATGGTGTGTGGATGAAGTTCAGGAGGGTTATTAACTAGGATAAGAAAAAAAATACATCTTTATTTTCACTAACATTTAACTGAAATCAAGCATTTCCTTTAATTTTGAATGTAGACAAAAAACTATTAATCTGACAAAGGGTTTTCATTGTAATTCCAGAAAGCATAACATGACAGAAAACAGAAATTAAGAACTCTTGGGCCAAATCATTTGGTCCACTCTAGTAAGTTAAAATTCAAAAGGGAAAATTATAAAGTATTGTACTTGGTTACAAAAAGAAATTGGTTTCACAAATACAAACTGGGAAAGGAATGGTTAGACAACAGGTTTTCTGTAAAAGATCTGAGCACATTAATTAGCTCAACATGATTGAGCAGGTTGAGTTTCTAGGAATTATCAGATGACAGCCCCATTCACCTCTGCTCTCATAAGACTTCATCTGAAACCTTGTGTTCAGGTTTATAAGTCATAGTTTAAGAAGGATGTTGACATGATGAAATATATCCAGAGAAGTTGAACCAGAAAGGTGAAGTTACATTGAATATGTTAAATAAGGATCAGCTGAAGGAAATGGGACTCACAGGTGACATGGTAGCTGTGTTTAAATAATTGAAGGAATGTCAAGGAAAGTAGAGCCAAGAAAACAATGTACAGAATAACTATAATAATGTAACACAAATGGAAAGAATCACACAGCAACAACTACAACCAAAGTGAATTAACTAAACCATAAAGATCAAGCATTACTCAAATGAAGAGATATGAATTGCCTCAAACCACCACTTCATGGAGGTAGAAGGTTGACAGGTGTTCCATATTGCACATGTTTTTGAATTTTTTCAAAGTATCAATCAATTGTGCCAATTTTTTTTCCTCTTTCAAAAATGCTATTTATTATAAGGGGGGACTGTCTGTGAGGGTGAGTTGGAAGGATAATTGGGATAAGTATGAAGATTGTAAAAAAACAAGACATCAATTTAAAAAAACTTATTTTTAAAATATTTATAATCTAATACCTTGTATTGACATGAAAATGACTGACTTCTCAAAAGCTATGACCAGGAGGATATAAATTCTGACAGTCCTACCAAGCTGGCAAAAGATCTAATGTGCCTATTGACAGTTATTCCGTTTATCTAAAATCCAAACTAAGTTAATTCATATAGCCAGAAGATTGGTCAATGGATAATGCTTTTTTTTTTTAAATGAAAATTCATGAAGAATTATCTTCTAAATCATGGATGGATTACAAACTTATCGTTGAAGGAAGTATCCATACTAACAGAATAAGAGGTCTTTTGAACTCCTGAAGTAGATTGTAGTTAATGTTATGGTTACTGAAAGCAGTTCCTATGACACGTTACATTTTAAGGAAAGGGACATCTGTTTGGGGAAAATGTTGCCTTCCACACAACTCTCCAACACATAGCTCCCTAACCAGATTTTATTGCTTATAACCTGCATAAATTTCCTTGGCAACCAGCTGGGGGAGTAGAGAGTTCTCTTTTCAAATTAGGATTCATAACCTCTCCCCTTTCACTTTTGCAATGTGTTTCCCTATGAGGTAAAAGTATAGACAATGCAGTCAGTAGTTTTA
Organism: Phascolarctos cinereus; assembly: GCF_003287225.1. NCBI lineage: Eukaryota > Metazoa > Chordata > Mammalia > Diprotodontia > Phascolarctidae > Phascolarctos > Phascolarctos cinereus. Next base: position 153,652,167 of record NW_027555514.1, on the reverse strand, counting down.
ATATGCCAAAATTATTTCAAATATAGTGAAAATTGATTATAGAGTAGAAAGTATACAAAGTAAATTTATTATTTGCTTCAAGTATCATAATAGTTGCCCAAGATTTATCATGAGCATTTATTTAGTGGTTAAACAGTTAGGTGATACAGTGGACAGAGTGCCAGGCCTGGAGTCAGGAAAGATGTGAGTTCAAATGTGGTCTCAGACACTGGCTGTGTGACCTTGGGCAAGTCACTTAACCCTGTGTACCTGAGTTTCCTCATCTGTAAAATGAACTACAGAAGGAAATGGCAAAGCACTCCAATATCTTCGCCAAGAAAACCTCAAATGTGGTCAAAAAAGTTGGAAATGACTGAAATGATTGAACCACAAAATTAGTGGGTAAGTACCTAAAATAAATCCAAATGGTCAAGTCATGTTTTTCTTAATAATAGAATTTAATCAACCTTATGGAAAATGGATCAATTAATTTATAATCAGTATAAATCAACACAAAAAGTAAATTCCATTAGGCTTGTAGTCTTTCTTCTAACATCAAGTGCTATGTATAATATGTCTTTGCACTGTACTTGAGCCACTTTTCTTTTCTTTTTTTTGAGCCACTTTTCAAATAAATACTATATTACAGTGATCCCCAAAATAATTCATGAAAGAAATGACACTGCAATTATCTTTGGAAAAATTATGAAAACTCCACTCTCTAAATTTGCATAATTAAATTAAATCTAATTTTCTCAACATGCAACCTAATATGCTGTGTGATTCTAATGGATTTAGTCTTACTTAAATTTATTATCATTTGGGAAAAGCACAGCCAAAAGAAAACAGGCTCTTGGTTTATGAAGATCTTGTATAAGGAAGAGGAAGAGGCAAAATAGTAAAAATTTCACCACAGAATACTTTGGGGTTTGAAATATGTTGACAAGACTTGTAAGCATCAGGTCAGGATGCCTGGTCTAGTGGCATATCCATTGAGTGATAGAAATTCAGGGACTCCTTAGAGCAAAATAAATTCAATTAAGATTGTTTTCATATCTCTAAATCTCAATACACATAATCTTTGTTTTAGATACACATATAATTTTATTTCTCTTATTTTCTAGGGGAAATATTATTAAATGGAAATTCTCATAGAACCCCAATCTTAATTTTATATGACATCTTAGTTCCATAGAAAATACTTTGGGCCTTGTAGATTCTTATATAATGGAAATCAGGTAAAGCTGCTATTCAAGGTAGCTAGGTGGTACAGTGGATAGAGCACCAGACCCAAGTTTAAATCCAGCCTCAGACACTTACTAGCTGTGTCACTCTGGAAAATACTTGGCTTATGTTTGTGCTCTCTCATAAATCCTCCATAGAGTGGCGGACATACCAAACGTGCTGAAGACCTTCTACTTGTTCTTTTGAGATTAGATGGATACCAGCACAGCACATGGGATGACCATCTTTTTATTTTTCCTGACAGTCCCCCATAGCTGAAATGCTCTTCCTCCTCATCTCCATCTACTGGCTTCCATGGCTTCTTTAAAGTGCTAACTAAAATTCATCTTCTACAGGAAACATTTCCCAAACTCTCTTAATTCTTGCAACTTCCTTTTTAAAATTATTTCATATTTATCCTGTTAATAGCTGGTTTGTACTTATTTGCTTGCTTATTATCTCCCCCATTAAATTGTGAGCTTCTTGAGGATAAAGAATGTCTTTTGCTTCTTTCAGTATTTTCAATAATTAGCACAGGGCCTGCCACATAGTAGACACTGAAAAAACATCTCCTCAGCACAACACCAGATATGAGGGTCCTCTATGGGCATCAGGGCAACATCAGTTCAGCACCAGGTATACAGCCAGGGTTTGTAGTCCCTAGCACAAGAAGCTTGAGCCAGGCCCTTTCCACCCTGAGAGCAGAGCTCAAATTTAAAAGAAAGGATAAAGGCCAAAAAAGATGAGCAAAAACAACAGCTAAAAGAACCTCACCAAAGAAATTTATTATGGTGACAGACTCAAAATCAGAAGAGAACCACAATATCAAAATATTTATGGGCAAAGCCCAAATGAAAAATGGGAAGTGGTCTCAAGACCAGAGAAAACTCATGGAAGAGCTCAAAAATAAGCTTAAAAATTATATGAGAGGCAAAAAAAAAATTGGGAAAAGAAATAAGAATGATGCAAGAGAATTATGAAAAAAAGAGTCAATCGCTTGGGACAAAAAAAACCCAACTACTTAAAAAGTACAATTGTCAAATGAAAAAAAGAAATACAAAAGCTAACTGAGGAAATGAAGAAAACAACTCTTTAAAAGTTAGAATTGGAAAAAATAATAACAAGATTTATTTGGAAGAACAAAAGTTCCAGAATATCAAGGGAACTAATGAAAAGAAATGCAGGAGAAGGTGGCCTAGCCATTCCAGATCTTAAATTATATTATAAAGCAGCAATCATCAAAACTGCTTGGTACTGGCTAAGAAATAGAGTGGTGGATTAGTGGAATAGATTAAGTATGCAAGACACAGTAGTCAATGACTATAGTAATCTATTATTTGAAAAACCCAAACACCCCAGCTTCTGGGATAAGAACTCACTCTTTGACAAAAACTGCTGGGAAAACTGGAAAAAAGAGTATGGCAGAAACTAGGCATAGATCAAAATTTCACACCATATACCAAAATAAAGTCAAAATGGGTTCATGATTTAGATATAAAGACTGATACCATAAGTAAACTGGGAGAGCAAGGAATAGTTTACCTATCAGATTTATGGAGAACAGAAGAATTCATGACCAAACAGGAGATAGAGAACATTATGAAATGCAAAATGGATAACTTTGATTACATTAAATTGAAAATTTTTGCACAAAGCCAATGCAACAAGATTAGAAGGAAGTAGAAAATTGGGAAAGAATTTTTACAACCAGTTCTCTGATAAGGGCCTCATTTCAAAAATATATAGAGAATTAAGTCAAATTTGTAAGAATACAAGTCATTCTCCAATTGATAAATGGTCAAAGGATATGAACAGGCAGTTCTTAGATGAAGAAATTAAAGTCATCTATAGTCATATAAAAAATGCTCTAAATCACTATTAATTAGAGAAATGCAAATCAAAACAACTCTGAGGTACCACATCACACCTATCAGATTGGCCAACATGACAAAAACAGGAAAATGATCAATGTCGGAGAATGTGGGAAAATTGGAACACTAATCATTGTTGGTGGAGTTGTGAAATGATCCAATTATTTTGGAGAGCAATTTGGAACTATGCCCAAAGAGCTACACAAATGTGCATAGCCTTTGAACCAGCAATAGCACTTCTAGAGCTGTATCCCAAAGATATCATATAAATGGGAAAAGGACCCACATGTACAAAAAATATTTATAGCAGCTCTTTTTATGGTAGCAAAGAATTGGAAATTGAAGGGATGCCCATCAATTGGGGAATGGCTGAATAAGTTGTGGTATATGAATGTAATATAATATTATTTTGTTATAAGAAATGATGAACAGACAGACTTCAAAAAAACCTGGAAAGACTTGTATGGTATGTTGATGAATGAAGTGAGCAGAACCAGGAGAACGTTGTACAGAGTAACAGCCACATTGTTCGATGACTAATGTTGATAGACTTAACCCTTCTCTGCAGTACTAGTATGTAAGACATCTCCAAAGGCTTCATAATGGAAAATGCTATCCATATCCAAAGAAAGAACTATGAGTATGAATGAAGATTGAAGCATACTATTTGCTATTTTTTTTTCTTCTGTTGTGCTTTGTTTCCTCTTTCTGGTGGTTCCTCCTATTGGCTCTAATTCTTACTTACAACATCACTAATGTGAAAATATGTTTTATAGGAATGTATATGGATAGCTTATATCAGATTGTGTACTGTCTTAGGGAGAGAGGTGGGGAAAGAGGGGGAGAAAAATTTAAAACTCAAAAGCTTATGGAAGTGATTGTTGATAAATCAAAATAAATTAATTTAGAAAAAGTTAGAATTGGGGAAGTAGAAGCTAAGATTCTATGAGACTTCAAGAATCAATCAAGCAAATTCAAAAGAATGAGAATAAATAGTAGAAAGTGTAAAATATCTTATTGGAAAAACAGCTGACCTGGAAAATAGATATATGACAGACAACGTCAGAATCATTGGACTCCAGGAAAGCCATAATCAAAAGGAGCACCTAGACAGCATCTTTCAAGAAACTATCAAGGAAAACTGTCCTGATATTTTGGAACCAGAGGGAACAATTGGCATTGAAAGAATCCACCAATCACCTCAGGCAACAGATCCCAAAATAAAAACTCCAAGGAACATTATATCCAAAGTATAGACCTATTTTATCAAGAAAAAAAATACTACAAGTGGCCAGAAAGAAACAATTCAAATATTGGGGCATCACAATAGGATTACACAGAAATTAGCAGCTGCAACATTAAAGAATTGGAGGTCATGGAATATGATATTCTGGAAGGCAAAGGAGCCAGAACTATAACCAAGAATCACCTACCCAGAAAAACTAAGCATAATACATCAAAGGAAAAATGGTCATTCAAATAGAAGAATTTCGGATTTTCATAGGGAGAAGACCAGAATTGAACAAAAAAATTGATCTCCAATATCAAGACCAAAGAGAAGCCTAAAAAGTAAAAAAGGTGAAATAAAGCATAAGGGATTCAACAGAGCTGAATGTCGTATACTCCTACATAGGAAGATGACATCTGTAATTCTTACAAATTACACCATTAATTGTCCAGCCAGAAGGTATATACAAAGGGTATGGTTATAAGGTGATTTTGAGAGAATAAGATAAAAAATAACTAAGGGATGAGAAAGAGGAGTACACTAGATGAAGAAGGGAGAGGTAGAATGGGGAAATTATTTCACATAAAGAGGTGCAAAAAACCTTATTACAGTGGAGGGTAGATGGTAAAGTTGATAAAGAGAATTATTTGAACCTTGCTCTAATAAGCATTGTCTCAAAGAGGAAATGATATATAAAATCAATTGAATATGTAAATCTATCTTAGCTGACAAGAAAGTAGGAGAGGAGGAAAATAAGTAAAGGTGTATCAGGGAACAAAGAGTAGATAGAGAGGGAAGAACAAGGGAGTCCCCAGACAGAAGCAAAACACTGTCAAGGAAGGAAAAAGTAAAAGGAAAGAGAGTACAAAGAGGAGGGAAAATAGGATAGAGGGAAATATACAAGTAGTAATCATAACTGTGAATGTGAATGGGATAAACTCTTCCATAAAATGGAACCAAACAGAAGAATGGATCAAAATCCAGAGTCCTATAATATACTGTTTATAGGAAATACACTTGAAGCGAGAGACACACACACACAGTAAAAGTAAGGGACTGGAATGGAATTTATTATGATTGAGTTAAAATTTATCTCAGACAAAGCAAAAGCAAAAAGCAGACCGAATCCAAAGGGATAAGGAAGGAAACTACATCTTGCTAAAAGTACCATAGACATTGAAGTAATATGAGCAGTAAAATAGTCTACCTGTCATATCTATGGAGAAGGGAATAATTCATGACCAAACAAGAGTTAGAGAGCATTAGGAAATATAAAATAGATAATTTTGCTTACATTAAATTAAATAGCTTTTGCACAAACAAAAGCAATGCAACCAAGATTAGAAGGAAATCAGAAAGCTAGGAAACAATCTTTACAGCAAGCTTCTCTGATAAAAAGCCTCATTTCTTAAATGTGTAGAGAACTGAGTCAACTTTACAAGAATAAAAGCCTTTCCCCAATTGCTAAATGGTCAAAGGATGTGAACAGACTGTTTTAGATGAAGAAATCTAAGCTATCTATAGGCATATGAAGAAATGTCATAATAATTTTTAATTAGAGAATGGAAATTAAAAGAGCTCTGAGGTACCACTTCACACCTATCAGATGAGTTAATGTGACAAAAAAGGAACATAATAAATGTTTGAGAGGATGTGGGAAAAAAAGGACAATAATGCACTGCTGATGGAATTGTGTACTAATCCAACCAGTATGGAGAGCAATTTGGAACTATGCCAAAAGGGCAAACTGTGCATACTCTTTGATCCAGCAATACCACTAGTAGGTCTGTATTCCAAAGAAATCCTAAGAAAGGGAAAACAACCTATGTGAGCAAACACATTTATAGCAGCCTCCTTCTGGTGGCAAAATATTGGAAATTGAGGGGATGCCCATCAATTAGGGAATGGCTGAACAAGCTGTGGTATATGATCGTAATGGAATACTATTGTGCAATAAGGAATGAGGAACATGCAGATTTCAGAAAAACCTGGAAAGACTTTTATAAACTGATGCAAAATGAAATGAACAGAAGCAGAAAAATATTGTACATAGTATCAGCAGCATGGCATGATAATCCACTATGAATGACTCAGCTCTTCTCAGTACCACAAGGCTCCAAGACAAGTACAAAGGACTCAGGAAGGAAAATGCTATCCACATCCAGATAAAGACCTGATGGACTCTGAATGCAGATTGAAGCATACATTCTTTATTTACTTTATTCTCTTTCATGTTTTTTTTCCTTTTGATCTGTTGCTTCTTTCACAATTGTGAGTAATATGGAAATATGTTTTACATGCTGGCACATGTACAACCTATATCAAATTACCTACCATTTTCACAAGAGAAGAGAAGAGGTAGGGAGGTAGAGAGAAAAATTTGGAACTCAAAATCTTGTAACAATGAATGCTAAATATTGTACGGACATGTAACTGGGGAAAAATAAAATATTTATCTTTAAAAATATCTTTGGTTAGGATGGGTAAGAAAAGGCAAGGATTCTCCTGAGCTCTCCCAAATTCCATTCCAAAAAACCTTAAATAACTCATCAAAAAAAAAAATTCTGAACTTGCAGAACCCATAAAAGGAGTGGTGAAGTGGTTTGTAGCCCAAGACAACTTCAAAGGTTGTAAGGAAGTGATTTTTGCACTGAGGTGAGAATGAAGCACAATCCAGTACAGTACTAACAGTATAGGTTCTGACATAGGAAAACAGCCATCAGGCCTTAGAAGTGACTGAATTAGCAGCTGTTGCAGGTGCCATCAGAGTTCTCACACCACAGACAGTAAAGTTGTCCACAGTAAAGTGGACAACTGGTCAGAAGGAGATTACAGGGGTCCCATTGCTGTTATTGAGTACAGGATACTGTGGCATTACCAATACTCAGAATTGGGTCACAGTTCTGGGTCACAGCCCCACGATGAAGAGGAAGAACAGCACACCACAGCTAGTGGCAGCAGGGGAATAGGACACTGCTCAAAGTTCCAGGAGGGAAAAGAGTTCTTGTGGTTGCTCACAGACCAGAGCACAGGCCAGGAAATCTCTCCTTAGATCATATCACCTTGGAAAAACTAAAACCTTCTAGATCCCCAGAACTAGCTCTGAAAAAGTACTGCAGAAGAACCTAAAGCTTAGGACGGTGCCCCCCCCCAGTAGCAAAGCTGAACTTTAATTTTAAAGCTTTAAACTTGAAACCCCGAAGTCAAGAAATTGGCTACAAAATAAACAAAAAACAAAAAATATCCTTATAATAGAAAGTTACTATGGTGAAGGGAATATCAAAACACAAGACAACAATGTCAAAACTGCTACATATATGCCAAGATGCTGGAGTAAAAGCAGTGACTCACTTGAGCTCTCCCCCCAACTCCTCCAAATACCTATAAAAAATGGCTCTAAACAAATTCTAAAGCATCAGAACCATCAAAAAAGACAGAGTGAAACAAATTTCCAGCCCAAGACAACCTAGATGTTTGATTAGAAAGGTATATCATGTCGGGCTGGGAAAGGAAAACAGTTTGGAGTGGCAGGCTGCAGGTAACCTGGAGCAGGCCTCAGAGGACTGAATCACAGGCAGCTGTGGTGGTTTCCAGACTTCTCAACCCATGAATACCAAGGACAACTTAGAAGGTCACTGGGAAAAGTCCGTGTCTGTGGTTAGAGAGAAGCATGGCGGTCTCAGCTCCAGTACCCAAGCTCAGCCTGAGGCAGCAGTTGCCTCCTGAGCTTCCAGCCCACAGACTGAGTGGGGTATGAAATTGCTGATCAGAGGGGGATTGCAGAGACCTCTTTGCTGAGGCAGGATTCTCTTGCTTTGACTGTGCTTGGATCTGCATCACAGTTCTTTTTGGCGGTCCTGGGGTGAGGAGGAGTGCTGGTGTGGTGGAGCTTGTAGTGGTGGTGAAGAAGAATCCTCCTTACACTTGCAAGACAGAAAAGAGTGTTTGTGGTCACTCATAGAACAGAGCACAGGCCAGGAAAGGAGTAAACACCTCACCCTTGATCACCTTGATAGTACCTTGGAAGAACTGAAAATTTACAGGTCCCTAGAAGTATCTCTGAAAACAGCTGCACAAAACTGCTGAAGCTTGGGACAGTATATTCTCCATACTGGAAACATATCCCTACCTTAACAAAGAATTTACAACCCAAGTAACTGGCTGGGATCATGACCAAGCAGCACAAAAAGAGTCAGACTATATTATCTTACTTTGGTGACAAAAAAGATCAAAACATACAACCAGAAGAAGACAACAAAGCCAAAGCTCCTACATACAAAGCCTCCAGGAAAAACATAAATTGGTCCCATGCCATGGAAGAGCTCAAAAAGGATTTTGAGAAGCAAGTAAGAGAAGTAGAGGGAAAACTGACAGTGATGCAAGAAAATCATGAAAAACAAGTCAACAGCTTGCTAATGAAGACACCAAAAAATAGTGAAGAAAATAACACCTTAAAAAATAGCCTAACCAAAATGGCAAAAGAAGTCCAAAAAGCCAATGAGGAGAAGAATGCCCTAAAAATCAAAATTTGCCAGATGGAAAAGGAAGTCCAAAAGCTTACTGAAGAAAATACTTGCTTAAAAATTAGAATGGAGCAATTGGAAGCTAGTGACTTTATGAGAAATAAAGGAACTGTAAAACTAATCCAAAAGAATGAAAACATAGAAGACAATGTGAAATATCTCATTGGAAAAACAACAGACCTGGAAAATAGATCCAGGAGAGAGAATTTAAAAATTGTTGGACTATCTGAAAGCCATGATCAAAAAAAAAAGATCCTAGATATGATCTTTCAAGAAATTGTCAAGGAAATTTGCCCAGGTATTTTAAAACCAGAGGACAAAATAGTAATTGTTTCTTTGTTTGTTTGTTTTTTCTTGGCCAGGCAATGGGGTTCAGTGACTTGCCCAGGGTCACACAGCTTGTAAGTGTGATGTGTCTGAGGCCAGATTTGAAAGCAGTTCCTCCTGAATCCAGGGCCAGTGCTCTATCCACTGCTCCACCTAGCTTCCCCCGTAAAATAGAAATTGAAAGAATCCACTGATCACCTCCTGAAAGAGATCCCCAAATGAAAACTCCTAGGAATATTGTAGCCAAATTCTAGAATTTCCATATAAAGGAGAAAATATTGCAAACAGCCAGAAATAATTCAAGTATTGTGGAAACACAATCAGGATTACATAAGATTTAGCAGCTTCTACATTAAGGGACTGGAGGGCATGGAATATAATACTCTGGAGGGCAAAGGAGATAGGATTACAACCAAGAATCACCTACCCAGCAAAACTGAGAATAATCCTTCAGGGTAAAAAATGGTAATTCAGTGAAATAGGGGACTTTCAAGCATTCTTGATGAAAAGACCAGAGATGAATAGAAATTTTGACTTTCAGATACAAGACTCAAGTGAAACATGAAGAGGTAAACAGGAAAGAGAAATCATAAGAGACATATTAAGGTTGAACTATTTACATTCCTGCATGGAAAGATGATATTTATAACTGATGAGTACTTTGTCAGTGTTATGGTAGTGAAAGGGGGAAAAAATTATATGCATGTGTAGATAGGTAGGTAGATAGATAGAGAGATAGATAGATAGATAGATAGATAGATAGATAGATAGATAGACAGACAGAGGGCTCAGAGTGAGTTGAAGATGAAGGGGTGATATCTGGAAAATAAAATTAAGGGGTGAGAGAGGATTATACTGGGAGAAGGAGAAAGGGAGAGATAGAATGAGGTAAATTATGTCACATGAAACAGACAAGGAAAGGCTTTTACAGTGGAGGGGAAACAGGAGAAGGTGAGTGAGAATGAGTGAATCTTATTCTCATAGGATTTGGCTTAAGGAGTGAATAACATACACAAGGGGGTATGGAAATCTATCTTACCCTACAGGAAAATAAGGGCGGATGAGGACAAGAGAGCAGGGGGATGACAGAAGGGAGGGCAGATTGGGGGAGGGGATAATCAGAAGCAAACACTTCTGAGGAGGGACAGGGTCAAAAGAGAGAATAGAATAAATGGGGGGTAGGATAGGATGAAGGGAAATATACTTATTTTTTCACAACATGACTACTATGGAAGTGTTTTGCATGACTACACATGTATAACCTTTATTGAGTTGCTTGCCTTTTTAATGAGGGTGGGCGGGGAGGGAGGAAGGGAGAAAATTTGTAACCCAAAATTTTAAAAAACACGTGTTAAAAAAATTGTTTATAAAAAAAACCAAACTGCTACCTCTAAAGCTGAAAAACAAATGTGAATTGGTCTCGGGTCCCAAAAAGAATGCCTAGAGGAGATCCAAAAGGATCCAAAACCAACTAAGAGAGGTAGAGGAAAAAAATGGGAAAAGAAATGAGAGTGATGCGAGAAAATCATGAAAAAAAATCAACAACTTGGTTAAGGAGGCACAAAAAATACTGAAGAAAATAACACTTCTAAAAAATAGAATATGCAAATGGTAAAAGAGGCACAGAAACCTAATGAGGAGAATGCCTTAAGAAGAAGAATTAGCCAAATGGAAAAGGAAATGCAAAAGCTCAATGAAGAAAATAACCTTTTTAAATTTAGAATTGGGCAAGTGGAAGCCAATGACTATATGAGGCATGAAGAAGCAATAAAACAAAATCAAAAGAATGGAAAAAAGCAGAAGAAAATGTGAAATATTTCCCTGGAAAAATGACTGATGTGGAAAACAGATCTAGAAGAGATTATTTAATAATAATTATACTACCTGAAAAGAAAAGAGCTTGGACATCATCTTTCAAGAAATTATCGAGGAAGATTGCCCTGATATCCTAGAAGAAGAGGGTAAAATAGAAATTGGAAGCATCCACTAATCACCTCCTGAAAGAGATGCCAAAGTGAAAATTCTTAGCAATATTATAGCCAAATTCCAGAGCTCTCAGGTCAAGAAGGAAATGTTGCAATCAGCCAGAATGAAACAATTCAAATATCATGAAGCCACAGTCAGGATAACACAAGATACAGCAGCTTCTGCATTGAAGGATAGGAGGTCTTGGAATATGATATTCTGAAGGGCAAAGGAGTTAGGATTACAACCAGAATTACCTACCCAGCAAAACTGAGTATAAATCTTTAGGAGGAAAATGGCCATTCAATGAAACAGAAGATTTTCAAGCATTCCTGATGAAAAGAATAGAACTGAATAGAAATTTTGACTTTCAAATACGACTCAAGAGAAGCATAAGAAGGTAAACAGGAAAAAAAATCATAAGGAATTCAATAAGGTTAAACTGCATACATTCCTACATGGGAAGATGATACTTGTACCTCTGAAGTACCTCATCATTATTAGGGCAGTTAAGAGTATACATAGACAGAGGGCATGAGTGCGAGTCAAAAATGATAGGATGATATCTTAAAAAATAAAATTAAGAGTGAGAAAGAGAAATGCATTGGGAGAAGGAGGGAGAACTAGAATGGGGTAAATTATAAAGAGACACAAAAGAGTTTTATATTGAAAGGGAAGATGGAGAAAGTGGAAGGGAGCATGTGAATCTTACTCTCATCAGAATTGACTCAGAGACAGAATAACATACACATGCAGTTGGGCAAAGGAGTCTATCTAACTCTCCAGGAAAGTAGGAGGGAAGGCCTTAAGGAAAGGGGAAGGATCTGATAGAAGGGAGGACAGATTGGTGTAGGTGGTAGTCAGAAGCAAAATACTTTTTGTGGATGGACAGGGTAAAAGGAAAGAGAGTAGGATAAATAGGTGAAAAAAACAGGATGGGGGAAAACATAGTAATCTTAACTGAAAAAAACTATAGCAAGTATCTCTGATAAAGGCCTCACTTCTCAAATATCTACAGAACTGAGTCAAATCCATTAAAAAATAAGAGCCATTCCTCAGTTGATTAATGGTCAAAGGATATTAAAAGGCAGTTTTTAGACCAAGTAATCAAACCTATCTATAGTCATATTAAAGACATGCTCTGTCACTATTATTCAGAGAAATGCAAATTAAAACAACTTTGAAGTAGTATCCCACACCTATCAGTTAGTTAATATGAGAGAAAAGAAAAATTACAAATCTTGGAGGGAAAGTGGGAAATTTGAGTCACTAATGTACTGTTGGTAGAGTTGTGAACTGATTCAATCCTTCTGGAGAGCAATTTGGGACTATGCCCAAAGGGCTATAAAACTATGCATACCCTTTGATCCAGCAATAGTACTACTAGGTGTGTATCCCACAGAGATAAAAAAAAAGAAAAGAATATATATATATATATACACACACACACATATATGTATATATACATGTATACACATATGTATACAAAAATATTTATAGTAGATTTTTTAGTGGTAGCAAAGAATTGGAAATTGGAAATTGAGGGAATGAACATCAATTGGGGAATGGCTGAGCAAGCTATAATATGTTATTGTGATGAAATAATATTGTGTTATAAGAAATGATGAGCAGGGTGCTCTCAGAAAAAGCTGGAAAAACTTACATTAACTGATGAATCTGAAATGAGGAGAACCAGGATAAGAGTATACACAGTAATAGCAATATTGTGCAATGATCAGCTGTGAATGAATTAGCCATTCTCAGCAATACACTAATCCAAGGCAATTCCTAAGGACTTATAATAATAAATGCTACCCATCTCCATAAAAAGAACCAATGGAGTTTGACTGGTGATCAAGGCATACTTTTTTTTGAAGGTGTTAATTTTTTTTTAATTATTTTTTTAAATTCTGAAATAAAATAATCATTTCCATAACATAGTATAATGAAGATGATTGCAAGGAAATTGCAACCCTATTATGTACAACTTTCTATTCCTTTTAAATATATAATAAAGTTATCATGTAAATTTATTTATTTTTCCTTTTTTCTCCTGTTCCCTACCCTAGAGATGGCTATAATTAGATACAAATGTTTGTATGTATGTATACACACATATGTACATGTGTATGTATATATATATGTGATTTTACATATGTGAGTATACATATGTAAGATCATTTTATACATACTTCTATTTATAAGTTATTTCTGTGGTTGCAGAAAGTGTCTTCCTTCATATCTCCTTTGTAGTTAATTTGGCTATTTCTAATAGTCAAAATGACTTATTGTCTCAAAGTTGTTCTTAAAACAATATTGCTGTATACAATGTTCTCTTGGTTGTGCTCATTTCACTTTTCATTATTTCATGCAAGTGTATCCAAGTTTTTCTAAGATTATTGAGCTCATTATTTCTTATATGACAGTAGTATTCCATTACAATCATATACCACAACATGTTGAGCCATCCCCTAATTCATGGGCATCCCTGAAATCTCCAGTTCTTTGCCACCACAATAAATAAAGGCATACTTGTTAAATATATTTTTTCTTGTTTATTTTAGGTCCATGTTTTCTTTCACACCTTGACTAATGGAAATATGTTTTGCGTAACTGCACATACATAACCTATGTCAAATTACTTGCCTTATCAATAAGGGTGAAGGGGAGGGAGAGGTAGAAGGTAAAACTCAAAGTTTTAAGAAATGAATGTTTTAAAATTGCTTGTACAAGTGTTGAGGAAAAGAAAACATTTGTAAAAATATCTTTGGTTGCCAGATACATAGATCCTCACAATCATTAATAACTTAGGCCCCCTCAGGAAGATCCTCAGAGAAAAAGATTAATATCTAAAGAAGATATATATATACATACATATATATATATATATAATATATAAAAATATATACATATATATACATACATATATATATACATATATATGTATATACATATATATGTATATAATCTTTGGGAGTAAAATAGGATGTTATGCTATGCATAATACAAGGAGGAATTTTAAAAGTCATCTAGTCCAATGTCCTCATTTTATAAGTAATAGTACCATGTTCCTCCAGATCCTACTAGTGGCATGGTTTTGGTCCACCTTCAAGGATGCCTGTTCAGGCAATTTTCTAGGAGACTGGACAAATCACAAAGATAATATGGGAAGCTGAAACAGTTTCTGAGACAGTGTTTTGGTGTAGAAAGATGAATTCTAAGCAAAATCATGGAGTTCAGTATGACTTGCTGCTTAGGTAAAGCTGAATAGTAAACTCAATACATGTATGCACTATGTGTGACTTAACAAGAAGAAAAATAGGCAGTCATATCTTGAACATCCACAAGCAACCTAAATTTGGAAGTCATTAGCATAACTTCACAGCCTGTGTACATGCAGGAAATCTCAATTGTACCCCTAATTATATTCTAGAGGAATTTGCCACAGCCCAAACACAGCAGCACTGAGAAAGATGGGAAAAAATACTTATATGTACTTAGGCAAAAATGAAATATATGATGTACAAATATGCTTGAGATAAAGCTCAAGGAACACTAATATATTACTTTCCTAAAAATTTTTGACATATGAAATTTTCATGGAATCTTAGAACTAGAAAATGCAAAATGGCATCTATTAAAAATCACTCCATAAGTCTTCCAAGACAAATGATCCCCAAGTATGAAGACTGCTTTGCCTTGAATTCTATTTGACTTCTTAATGTTCTCCTTTTCCTTTCAAAACTTTATACAACATTTTAATATTAATTTTGGGTGGTCTCCTATTTTTTCACTTTAAAATCCTTTTTTATAATCCAAAGAATTTTGCTATCAATAAATATATTACATTTCAGGATCTCACATTTTCCCCCCCTTACCATGTGTTCTGGACTATTCCCCTAGTACTTTGTTTGATATAGGAATGAACTGAGATACAAGCATTCAACACAGTTAATAAAAGGAGAGTTACTTAACTACAACAAAAGAAGGATATGCAGCAAGGAAATGGTTTGAGGACATTCCAAGTTCATTCAGTAGACAAAGTGTACCATAGTTGACCACCACTTTCTCTCAGCTGAACTCACAGGAGCTCCTTGTAGCTACTTTGCACTCAGGAAAGTAGGAAGTTAACATCAGCAGACAGAGCCTTTAGGCCCCTAAACCAATAAATTCTCAATGTTGGTTTCAATGTCTTTTACAAAAAAATAGTTTAACTTTTATGGAGACAGGGGTTAGAAAACTTTTCATACTGAACCACACATGACTAGCAGCATCATAGTTGTTAATAATAATGTTGGTGAAGTGATAATTCATTTTTGCCCTCTACACTTTTCATCTACTTTATTTATTTTGCCTTTAATTTACATATTCTGCTGCACTCTTAAGGAATAGATTCTTATTGTCTTCACCTATAGCAATTCTCTACTTTACTTCGAATGTGAAGACTGATACATGGCTGTATGTCTGCTGCACAGGTCAGCACATTATAGAATCAAAGAGCTAAAAGAAACTAACGGGCCATCTTATCATCCAAACTATACCGAAAGTATGAACTACCCTCTGAAACATCCTAAACAACTGGTCATCAAATTTTGATTTAAAAATCCCCATTGATGAAACATTCATGATTTATCTAGGTTTACTGCTCCATGATTGACAGCTCCAATTTTAATTCCTTATATTTAAAAGAAATTTGTTTTCTTCTAAATTTTATCCATCATTCCTAGGTTTAGCTTGTACTGTGAAGCAGAACATCTCTAATCTCTTTTTCATACAACCTTTGAGATATTTGAAAACTGCTATCATGCTTACTTAATGTCTTTTCTTATTCCTTATTTCCCTCAGTTCCTTCAACCAATCACCATATGACATAATTTCGAGTACCTTCCACACTGTAGAGTTGTGTAATACATACAGTGTTATACTTGGAATGAAGACACATAACATAGGTGTGACCCTTGTCACATCTAATATCTCTGAGACTCAATTTCTTCCTCTGCAGCAAAAAAAAAAAAAGTGGTGTTCCTTATCTCTGCTTTGGCAAGAGCTTCACAGCCAAATTCACATATCTAGCCATGCTGCTTTCACTTTGTTTCCTCTGTCATTTTGGGTAAGTTGCTTCACTTCTTTGGCCTTCCTTTTTCTCATCCATCAATTGAAAACAGAGAAATAGTAGGTAATATTTAATGAACCTTCAAGTTCTAAATCTAAAATTCAATGAGTTTATGAATGAACATGCCAAATTAAAGATTTCACTTTATCATAGCTCAAGGAGAATGAGAACCATAGTGTCACCTTTGAGGAGTGATATATCAAGACCAATCCTTGAAGATTTGTCCTCATATCTTGTCCCTGAAGTTCTTTTCTTTTCTGAGATAGGAACTTGTAAGTTTCCTGAGCAGATTATGGTGACCAAAACCCTGCTATCCTTTCTGCCTCTGATAAAAGAGATGAATACATTCCACTCAAACACTCCTCACTTGTTCAAGAACCAACACTGTACACCATTTGTTTCCCAATTCCCCTATTCTAATTAGCCAGGACTGATGGTTATCTATATTCATTACTAGTCTTCCCTTAGTTTGGGCCTGTGTCTTCAGCAGTTCTTAGGGTAAGAATGACTTCAGGCTGCTACCTTTACCCTACATCAGCTTAGAAGGAAGGGAAGAAAATAAGGAATCAGGACAGACTATACACTCGTATTTTATCTCCGTGCAAACTTTATTATCTGCATCAGAAATATTTTATCCACTCCTTTCTTCTATTCTGGCAGTCTGTAGAACAGAAAATCCCAGCAAAATATTTCTTTTATCTCTCCTTTAGCGTCACCCATATGCTTTCTTTTCTCCATCTTGTTTCTTCTCTTTCCCTTTTATCTTCATCCCTCTTTTCATTTTAAAGGGAGATCTGTTAACTTAAAATTAACTTTGAATTTTAGCAGAGATGGGTGAGGCAGGGAGAATGGAGGTGGAGAAAGAAGAGTTTCCTGCCCTCCTTGAATTATGCCACACTAGCCTTTGTATTCAAGTAAGATTAGCCTTATTTTTATTATGATTTTTTTGGTGAGACAATCAGGGTTAAGTGACTTGCCCATGGTCATACAGCTAGTAAGTGTGAAGTGTATTGAGGTCAGATTTGAACTCAGGTCTTCTTGACTCCAGGGCCAGTATTCTATCTACTGCACCACCTAGCTGCCGCAATCAGCCTTATTCTTAAGCTCTTCCTGTACCTGCCCTGTTAACTGAGCCCAGAGTGTTCCTTCAGGCTGAAGTGCTTCAAGCACCTGCTATGACACTACTGGTATAGCTTACTTTTTGGAAAGTCTATGATATTCCACTTTCATTGTAATGTTAACAACAAAAAATATTAAAAACAATAATAATGGTACTCATAGAGTGGACTAGATTTTAAAAGTAATTTGTTTATATTATCTCATTTGATCGCAACAAGCCTGGGAAGTAGATGCTGTTATTATCCTTGTTTTAGTGTTTAGGAAACTGAGGTAGACTGAGGCTTAGTGACCTGCCCAGGGTCACAAGATAGTAAGAAGGTGAGACTGGATTTGAATTCAGGTCTTCCAGACTCCAAGTTCCTCACTCTATGGCACTTAGCTACTGTAAATCATGTTAACTCTTAGATATAAGACCTAAAATGAAGCCAAAGTAATCCACTAATATTGAATCTTCACTGCTTTATTAACCCGTGTCTGATCGGTTCTCTTCTCTGAGCATCTGAACAGTGCACTACTTTTTTCATGTTTAAATTAATTGAATAGGCAATGCATAAAAGTATTTCTTAAAAATGTTACTTAGTATGCATATGAAATATTTTATACTTTAAGTTTTTTTAAAACTAAATTTGAATGCAAGTATAGTTTGTCTAAGTACAAATTAAATACGGCTGTCCAGATGTCTGAGTTATCAAAAAGACTTCATAAGTAAGCAGTTCTTTAGAAAAATGGGCCCTTTTGTTGAATTGCTATAGCATGCATAGCCTACATTTATCTCAAGTTGGAAAATTCCAGTGATACGAATGAACATTCTGCAGATAAAGCTAGGGCACAATTAAGTGGAAGTGTCACATACATGTATCACTCCTTTGTCTATCTCAACAAAACTAATTAAAGAACATTGCACTTGGAGGTTTGCATTTTTCTTCTTTTTCCTTTTCTTGGAGTCAATGAGGCTTATGACGCAGGTGGTAGAGCAGTGAATAGAGCACTGGACCTGGAGTGAAGAAGAATTAAATTCAAATGTGGCCTCAGGCCCTTATTAACTATATGACCCTGGACAAGTCATTTAATCTCCATTTACCTCAGTATCCTCAATCGTGAAATGGAAATAATAATAGCAACTAACTCATTATTAGGATCAAATGAGGTATTTGCAAAAAGCGCTTATCACTGTGTCTAGTGCATATAGTAGATGCTATATAAATGATTGGGTATCTAGGTGTACAGTGGATGGAGTGCTGGGCCTGGAGTCAGGAAGACTCATCTTCTTGAGTTCAAATCTGTCCTTAGACATGTACTAGCTGTGTGACCCTGAGTAAGTCACTTAACCCTGTTTGCCACAGTTTCTTCATCGTGAAATGAGCTAGAGAAGGAAATGGTAAACCTCTCCAGTATGCGTGCCAAGATAACTCCAATGGGGTCATGAAGAGTCAAATACAACTGAAACTACTGAACAACAACATATATATGATTATTCCCTTCCCCTCAATGAGTATATTAGTCCTTGCACCTAACCCTTAGGAGTATTTTAAGGGGAGCTTCCTTAAATATTTTAGATCATGGTGGCAGCTCTTTATACAGTTACATTTGAAGATTAAGGGATACCTATTCCTATGTCAGTAAACAGAATGCTCCCTTATTCTGAACAGAGAATAAAAGAAGATGGAAGAAAAGCTACATTTGCCACAATGCTACAGCAATCTCCATTTGGAAAATATTGAACAGTACTCCTCTGTCAGCCCTCTCTACAGCTTAGTAGCAGTAACCCTTGACATGGAGCTACCTCCAGAAACCAAAGCTACCTAGTTTCTCTACTGTCAAGCAAATCTCTTTCATGAGTCAAATAACCCAGTCTCAACTGCTACTATTTTACATAGCAAATCCATTTTCTACTACCCAAAAGAAAGCTATGTGCTAATTTGAAGAGGAAGTATTGCCTATCCATAAAATTTAGTAGGTTTCTATCCAATGTGAAAGTGTTTTCCTCAGATGAAAAGACAGCCCAACAATAACAATTGATTTGGAACCATCTGTTCACAGATATGTACGTAAGGCAAGCCTTTAGCTCCCCTATTGCAATGTGAATATCCATCTGGGGATAACTACATAAAACCTGTGAAATCTGTTTTAAAATCATATTCCTAATTAAATTGTAATGTAATGTGTTAGCCTACTGATGGAGAAAGCTATTTGGATTAGTCAGGTGCCACTGTTTGTATGGAATAGCCCTGTAAAATAAGATACTTAAGGCCAGTCCGTATTCTCATTACGAATTATTTCTGAAGATATTTAAATGTTGAATAATTCCACCTTGAAAAAAATCATTTAATCTTTGTCCTAAATTAAGGTTTGAATAAGGAAGGAGAGGGCATTGATTCCCAAAGATAATTAGAATGGAATACTCGGAAAAGGGTGGTGTCAAAAATTGGTGATTTACGATATTTTATGGTAAAAGGACTGATGGCAGCACCCAAATATCTTGTCATTTTTCTGCAGATAAATGTTAATTTTTATTCACCTTTCCTTGTTTCTACACATGTTTTAAGGGGGAAAAACATACTTCAGTTTGAACTATGCAAAAACAGCTGTTTTTAATATGCTGATGTTTCGAATTTACCAGAAGCAGTATCTCCCTTTTCCCACAAGATGGTGCTGCTCACAGGTCTAAATGCTAACGAATAGAAATTAAGAGTTAAAACTGCCCTCTGAACACACATCTTTAGGATTTGTCTTGTGCGTTCAGATTTTCAGAAAGTGGAATACAAATCATAGACAGAGGGATACTGGTTTCAATAGAATCATAATAGAATCACCATAAGAAAGTTTTCCTCATTATTCAGACCTGACCTTGGAGGTTGAGAAAAAATGTACCTATTTTCCCCAATTCCCGTGTGTTGGGACCATCTAGCTACAGGTCTGAATGAGAGAAGTGCAGGAAGGAAAAAAGAGGAAGGTGAAAGTGATGTTTATATCTGTTTAGAAATGGGTGATGGAAATTAAAGTTGTTAAAAGAACTGGATTCCCAATCCCTTATTCCTCACCCCAAACCACCTCAACCTAAAGCATAGATTCAGCTATCATTTTAAAATAAATTATCAAAGAATGTTAGACCAGGAATCATCTACTCATAGTCCCTCACTTGATGGAGGAAATTAAGGTCTAAAGAGGTTGTGTCTTATTCACAGTCACATAACTATTTAGTGTCAAAGCCAGGACTCCTACCTACCTTTTTCTTTACGAATGCAATGAGATTAGCAACCAATTTATTTCCACCACAGTGATAGGTGTTACTCTAATAATAATCCCTTTCATTTTCTGTCTTCTGAATTTGGTTTCCTCTTAGTTCTATTTTTGAAAGCGCTGTAGGCCTTTTTCATCAAAAAGTCTTTTTCTAGCTTATTCTAGAGAAACATTTTCTGAAAGAGTAGCTAAGGCTAAGACCTTGGATAGTGTTAGAAAGGTGGAAGTAATATTGTTAATGGGAGCATAGATTTTTTTCCTGCTTTCACCTCCCCCAACTTTTTATTTGCAAGATATATGTACATCGAAGAGGAAAAAATGGTACATATTTCTTTTTATTATTTCCTGATTCAATTCAATTTACCTCAACAAATACATATAAACCATGGCCCAGCAACTGGGAACATAAAGCCAAAAACAAACTGCATGCTCTTAAAGAGTTTACCTTCAATCAAAAACATAATGGATATTTGCTGATTTCATTTATTAATCATTGGCAGATTATGCCAAAAATATGACACTTGTCCTATTGGTGTTAGCTGAGTCATGACCATATCTGAAAAAAAAAGGATTATACCATATGAAGGACCAATTTCCCAGATCCATTCTTTATAGTCACTAGGACTGGCTCTAAGAACAGTAGGTCACTGGCATAATAGAAATTGATGGTAAAAAGCCCTTCTGATCTAAAATATCTTCCCCTTCCCAGCCTGCCATAATTGCCTGAAATTCCTAGATTTTTAAATATCCTAACACGAGTAAATTAATCAGATTAGGTGCTTGGCTGGCTAATCGATAAAGGAATTTGTGTTCATTCTTTCAGGGAAGGTTCATAGTTTAGATAACTTTGATGTAAGAAAAAGGGAAAAAAAAGAGAGATCCAAAGAAAATGTCTTGACAGATTAAGGTATTATAATTGGGAAATCTTTTAAGAAGCTGCCAGAGTGATACAAAAGATAAACTTTGTTGTAACAAATTTTCCTGTGACTATTCCTGATTAAATATTAGATAATTTAGCAATTAAATCACCAACTCATCAGTCAATAGATATTGATGAATTTACCACTATGTATAAGATACCATAATAGACTGAGTTGGGACTTCAAGCAGTTTATAGTTTAGAGAAGCCTGAACATGAAATACTCGAATCTTCTAGGTTAAGGAAGGTGGGATCATTTGGATTGACTCCCAAAGTCCCTATCAGCCCACTAACAAGCATATTACCACATTTCACATGACAAATACTTAATAAATATGTTTTGAATTAGAATGAAGTTTTGAAATTGATACTATATTCTATGAATCCATTTAATAATTATAACTGACTGAATAAACAGCCATCATTAAATATCTATCATGTTCAAAGCAACAGAGTACGGGAGATATAAAGTTAAACCACAGTCCCTGCCTTCTTAGGTCTTGCAATACCACAGTTAAACATCAAAAATAAAAAAGAACAGCATTAACCTCACGGCTTGTTAAAGATTGTAACCCATCTCCACTCTCCTTATAATTCTTGTCCATGTCTCTTAACCCTCATTCTTACTCTATGATGGACCAACCTCATTTTCCCATCATAAAGGTTCTTGGCAATCTCTTTGTTATGTCAGTGCTCTTTCAAAAGGCATTGTGGGCAACATGTGCATCCTACTTATCCCCATCATGCGTTCTTCCATTGCTCTTTGGGATACCTATTCCTGATCCTTCTGTAACCATGAAATTAATGATATCAGAATAAAACAACAATATCACTTGGTTATATAACTTTGGGAAATTCCAACCCAGGAAAAATGTGGGATGATTTTTGCCCCTACTGAAATCTAGTCAGCTTTATGATTATGTGTGACAATTTCTTAGCAAAGCACTGAGATGCTGTACAAAACAGATTAGGACAAGAAGGGAAAAGAAAGCACATTTACAATTAAAAAGAACTGTGGGAAATTAGGTTAGGAAGGAAGCCACAGCAGCATAGGTCCAGGATTTCAGAATCCCCTAGTCATACTCTCTTAGGATTCTTCATCTGGCTAGCTGTATTGCAGTACCACTTTGTAGCGAGAGAGCAGTAGCAGCTTCCTAGCAACACCCTTACAAAATGAGGCATTTTCACAGTTACTCAGGCATCCAAGCAGGACTGCCATTTCAGAATCCTGTCCTCTGTGTTATTTACATGTGTTTAATTAATAAAATAAAATGAAATAATGTAGCAATGGCACAATAAGGATAGTAATCCAATAAATCTTCCCCTTCATAGTAACCATATGAGAATATAGATTAACAGCTGAGATGTTTTAAAAAAGGAAACAGATGATACAATCTTTAACCTGGTACCCAAAATCTATAGCTTCAAATATGCAAAACATGAATCTGTGAAAGAGGATGTCTCTAGTCATACATAATGACACTAATCTACAGTAGATTTTCCAAAGGAACTAGGTATTATGTACATATCCCGCAGCAGCTTCACAGTATCTGGATCATGATAATTTGGCATCCTTAAGGATATAGACTTCAGGATTACTGAAGAGATTTTGCTTTTCCTGAAAGGGTCCCAATACTAAAGAGAAAAACATCAGTTGCTATATGTTCAATTAATGAAAGTAGGCCCAACTAGTAATTTAGCTCATCTCATGTAGATTCTGGTAGGAGATCACTAGACTTTGATGTGGCACCTGGTTTTTTGATAAAATAATTATAATTAGCGAGATGCCATCAAAATCAGAAAATTCAGAGCTGTAAGAAATCTTTGAGGTGAGGTCCAGTTATCTAATTTTACAGATGAGAGGATGTAGTCCCAAAGAGACTAAGTTACTTGCCCAGGATCACATAGTAGTAAATTATCAAAGGCAGGATTTGAACCCAGGCCTTTCTAACTCTATCCTCTTACCTAATCCACACAGTGTAATCCCTGCGGCCAAATCATGATTATATAGTTTTAGATAGATAGATAGATAGATAGATAGATAGATAGATGGATAGATAGAGAGAGATATAAAGATAGATATATTTAATATATATTAGTATTAATTATATTATATTGATATATATAGTTAATTATGGTTATACAGTTATATAATTAAGAACCAGTTGGCCATGTTCCATTTTAGATAATTTGGCTTTTATGATGATTCAAGAACAGAAAACATAAGAATGAAGAACAATGCCTTTCTTTCACTGGATCTATTAGTCAGAAGAATATACATTATCTTTGTCCTTGAGCTTCCCAATAATGTTATCCTCCCAGGATTTTGTACTGCAATTGCAGCATGGAATATCTTTCTCTGGTAAAGATGAAAGCAAAGGATGCAACATTTCATAGTTCATAGAGAAGAGCTGAAAGGGACCTTAATGACTACACATCTAATCTTCTTGTTTTCTGGATGAGGGAAAAAGTAGTGATGCCAGAGAGGTTAACTGAGTGGCCAAAGGTCACATGGGAAGTAAGTGACATATCTAGGAATGTTTGTGAATGATATAGGATGAAGAGCTCTTACAGGTTGCCCAGATTGGTAGGAAGAACTTTAGATCAAAACAAACACTTCACATCAT
Organism: Phascolarctos cinereus; assembly: GCF_003287225.1. NCBI lineage: Eukaryota > Metazoa > Chordata > Mammalia > Diprotodontia > Phascolarctidae > Phascolarctos > Phascolarctos cinereus. The sequence continues at coordinate 153,628,032 of NW_027555514.1, read as the reverse complement.
GGGAGTTCACCTTCACCATGTTGAACACTGAATACCTACTTGTCGATGAGTATAATGTATAAGCACAACCAAATAAAACATAGAATGTAAGCTACTTCCCTTGTGTTCTTTGAAGGGTGTCTCTTCATGCCTTGGTACAGAGAAGTATGCTATTATTAATTTATAAAGCCCCTACAGGCTGAGTTACTTAAGAAGCTGTACATCCATATGAAATTTCATGACTACAGACTTCTAATACCATTGCTCAGGTTCAAATTCTGGGGCTGATTTTTTGCGGTGGCTATAGCAACACTGGAATTAATTCCTGATTCTCTGGACGTCAGAGAGGCTTCAGTGAACAGTGTTAGTATTTGTTCAAATACATTTAATCATTTTCCGCAGTGAGAAAATGTGTAGGTATTGTTAATTTAACATTCTGTTATGATGTTCATTCTCTTGGAATTTCAGTTAATTATACAAAATAGAAATAAAAGAAAGTGCAGCTATTAAAATGGGCCAAGGATGTTTTATTCCATGCTTCTGTTACTGTATTTGTGATCCTGTAAGCCAGTACCTTTACCCATATGACACTTTAAAATTAGGTCTCATTATATGGTCACAGATTTCAAGAGTGGCCTCTGAAGACAATAAATGTCCAAAAAGAGTGGCATGTCACTATGATCTGTAGGCAGTGCAAAAATTAAGCAGTATTATAGAAATGCATTTGATTTCTATCTAGTTTGGTAGGGAAGATTAAAAAGTAAGGTGTAAAAAGGTTTTCAGGATAGGGATGTGGTTTTGATTGGCAATTAGAGAGGAAGAAAATACGTACACAGATACACACATACATGTATATATTTATACATGTATATATGTGTGTGTGTGTGTGTATATATGGGTGTATATATACATGGGTGTATATATGGGTGTGTGTGTGTATATATATATATATGCATATGTATATGCATATATATATATATAAATATATATAGTGTGTGTGTGTGTATGTGTATACTTGTTTAAGAAATAATGCAGTTTACCAATTCCAGTTCTGCCTCAACAGTATTAGGCAATATACTTTTAAAAAGATGAAAGAGAGGGAAAAAGTCTTACTTCCTCATTCAATGCCTGCTCAAGCAAAATTTTGAAATAAGCAAAAAGTCATCTTTAAACTTTTCTTTGTGGTATTGTTTCTACTCTCTGACCTCCTCTAGTCCTATGGGAACCTTAAGGGACAGAGGCACGATAGCTGTCTTCTCTTCAAGTATTTCAAGTATTCACTTTAAGTATTCAGTCCAAGTATCATTGAGATCACAGGATAAAAGATTCACAGCTGGAGGGACCCTAAGCATCTCTTCCAAAATTCCTCATTTTAGAGATAAGGAAACTCAGGCCCAGACAGTTTATGTGCCTTGTGTCTCCCTTCCTCTTACTCTTCCAATGATTAGTTTTCTCCTGTTTTTTTTCCTCCCTTTAAAAATCTGCCTCCTGAAAATTATCTAATAATAAGCAACATGTATAGTCTAAATACAATGTAATTTCAGGGAGGAGCACTAGCAGCTGGGGAGCATCAGAAAAGGCTCCATGTAGGATGGAGGTACTGTTCAAGTTGAGCTTTGAAAGAAGCTAGGAATTGATTCTAAGAAACAGAGGTGAGAGAACATAGTTCATTTCAGCTATGGTGGACGGTTTTTGCAAAAGTACAGAGACAATAGATAAAATTTCATTTCTGAGTGAAGTAGCTAGAAAAAGCTCAAAAAGACTTATTTCTTTCTACTAAATGATATATATTTAAAACAATGTAACTAAGAAGACTTCTGAGGAAGGTACTTTTATCAATTGGAGTAGTTAGAAGGTTAAGTCTTGAAAATATTTATATCATGTCCTAAGAGTGTGTATATATGTTGTTGTTCAGTCTGTTTGTGACCTCATGGACTATAACACACCAGACCCTTCTATCCTCCACTACCTCTCAATGTTTTTCCAAGTTCGTGTTCATTGTTTCCATGACACTATCTAGCTATCTATCTCAACCTCTGCTATCCCGTTTTCCTTTTGCCTTCAATCTTTCCCAACATCATGGCCTTTTCCAATGAGTCCTGTTTTCTCATTATTTGGCCAACGTATTTAAGCTTCAGCTTCAGTATTTGATCTAGTGAATAAGCTGAATAACTTCTTTAAGTATGACTGATTCGATCTCCTTGCTGTCTAAGGGACTTTATAGCAAACGTGATACAACTGGGTAATGCACTCTAGAAACTGGACTTACCATGTTGGATAAGTGCAATTTAGTTTTAATAATTTCTATGGCAGCATGACATAGTGATTAAAGGGCCAGCTGTTGAGTCAGGAAGACCTGTGTTCAACTCCTGCCTCTGACACATATCAACTGTGTCACCATTGCTAAGTCACTTAACCTAATGGTAAACAAGTGGATAGTGGATAGCACTCTGGACTTGTCAGGAAAAGCTGAGTTCACATTCTGCCTCAGATATTTATTTGCTATGTCGCCCTGAGCAAATTGCTTAACTTTTATTTCCTTATCTGTAAAATGGAAGTAATAATGGCATCTACTTCATACTGTTGTTGAGAGGATCAAATAATGCAATATATGTAAAAAGTTTGGCAACTCTTGAAACATTACTTAAACACTAGCAATTTTTATTATTATATAACCTCTTAGTACCCCAGGAAAACTGAAAATCTTCAAATTCCAGGTGAGTTGCTAAAGAATTCCCTGCTATACCAATGAAATCATAGGTTTGGATCCTGCCTCCCTCCCCCGACCCCAATATCAATACAAGAATTTACTTCATAATATGGAAGGAAACATACTTTAGTTTATTTGAAAATAGTAATGAAGTCTTAAAATGAAGAAAACTAATTACATTTGATGTTAAAACAGAGTTGCTCAGCCCTGGAGCTCCCTATATCCTCTGATGTTCCACAATGCCTATTTTATATCATTTACCTATTTTGTTTTGCCTTTTTGTTTTTCCAGCTACTTGGTAGCTCTCAGGTGCCTTGAGAGAGAAGGGATTCTGTTGAATTCCCCTCTTTGTCAATCAGGGTAATTTGAAGAAATGAATAAATTGGCAAAATAAAATTGCCCCCCTCCTCAATTTCTGATTCCAGGTAGTTGCTATCCCACAATTCCTCAGTTTCTCCTCTCTTAAAATATTCATCATCTTATTATCCCTTCCTCCCCCATCCTTATTATAATCTAGAGGCTTCCAGCACACTGTGTTCCCCAAGTTCTTTGTGCCTCAGTTTCTCCAAGATTAAGCCCATGACATAAAATACCTTTCCCTTGCTTTAGATGAGTAGCAAGAACAAATAAGATGCATGTTATTATAAAGTGCTTTAGACATCTTATGGAAATGACAGACTTGAACAATCTTTATTTGAGCTCTCCAACTGCTAGTTGCTCCCTCTCCAAATCGCTTTTGTATATATTTCATAAATACTACATGTTGTTTTCTTAGATAAAATGTAAGTTCCTTAATGGCAGGGAGTTTCATTTTTTGTATTTATATCTCCAGCACTTAACACAGTGCCTAGTACAGAGTAGGCACTTAATAGGCAATTACTGTTTGATTAATTGAGTAGTTTTGTACCAAGGAAGGCATCTTTCCAATATTGACTTTTTCTTTTCTTCCCCACAGTCTATCAATTGGTATTCAGGATTCACTTATGTCAACTAGTTCACGCCGCCTCTGTGTCCAGGACTATCATATATGTTACTATTGACACTATGTATTTAGATATGATGGAAGTTAACGTATCCACTTGGGTTTTCCAATGCCAGTCAGAATTTCCTTGGTTTGGTGAGAGAATTTTAGTAAAAATTTGTGCATGTCTGCATTTTGCAATAGGCAGTGTCTGCCTCCTTTCAAATCCTAAGGATCATGCTAACAAAATAGACACTCATTATTTCAAGATTAAGCTGGATTTCCCAGCAACTCTGTTATCCTTATTTTGGCAGATGTCTGTGACAAACCCTTCCCAACTTCAGCAACAGCTCTCTTGATGTCTCAAGACTTTTATTTGTTTCCATAAATAGTGCTGGAGCACAGTCATTTGATCTCACCTAAATGCTGTGCTTTTGCCATGCTAGCTTTAGAACTGAGGAAATAAGAGTCTCTCCTCAATAGCTGGTCAAAGGCTAAGCACCTGCTGCTTTGAGTTATTTCTAAACAGGTTTCAGCCCATAATGAATTTGTAGCACTTTTTTTTTCCTCTGGAGGTGGACTGGTGCCACTAAATCCTATTTATGGAGGCCTCTTAAAGGTTGCCTCACAGGCAAACTTGAAGACTCAAGATGCTTTTGGAATTACACCCCAATATTCCTTGATTTGGGAACTCATTTATGAGGATTTTCCTTCCAATAATGTAGATCACAATCAACTCGTGCCTGGTCATCCTGAGCAGCATTCTTGTCCTCTCATAAATTCACCATAGGAGGGCCAGATAATGGGCTCAGGTTCTTTGATTTCTCATGACATTGTATGGATGTGAAAGGAACTTGCAGGTGGTTCATAAGTTTTGCTTTCCTCTTGTTACATGTTTGGTGCTTTTCTTTTCTGATGCTTAAATTTCTAAAATGACACTTTTATACCAATCTTTCTGTAAAATTTCTAGAATTCCATACAGACATATAAATAATGAAAATATTCCTAACTTATAACCATCTACTTTGTCAGTAGTATAGGACCCATTAACAGTTCATGCAACATTACACAACTATCACTACATGTTTGGGAATCAAATCAATGCATCTTTTTGCTTTAGGCAGTTTTACCAAATGAATGAAGTGATGGCCTGAAAATGTCACAAGGCTCAAGTTCAGTCAGTGCAGAGGCTACAGCAGCCTCAGGGCTGGGAAGACCTGGCTTCAAATCCTTTCCCTGATACTTATTAGTTCTGTTTCTTTCAAGCAACAGGTTGTGTGGTTTTGTTTTCTCATCAATCTATTAATTTTTCTTTGGTTTATTTTTTGGACCATTCAATCTATTTACATATAAAATTATGAAACTTGGGTTTATATTCTTTTTCATTTTTTTTTCAAAATTAGTATTCCCTCTTCTTCTCCCAACAAAATATTGTTTCTTTATTTTAGCTTCATTTATTTTAAGGTAAACTTACGCCTACAGGCTCTCTTCCCTCAACCCTACTTTACCCTCAATTTGTTATTCTTTTTCCTACTTTTGCTTATTAGTTCATTTTTCTTGCTTATTTTATCTATTTACTCAATGCCCTCTTTTTCTCCTTCTTGATAGTAATCCCCCTTCCTCTCTTGCCCTTCAATTTTTTTATGGTTAGTTTCTTAGATTTCATTTTCTTTGCATTTTTTGTACCTAAGGAATTTTCTTCATTTTCTTTATTAGAACTTTTTCATCCTTTTTTAGTCTCTGTACTCTTCACGGAGTTCATGATTCTAAAATACCTGTTTTGGGGTTCTTTCTAAACAGTTTGCATGTTATTCTTTTATAGAACTTCACCCATTACCCTGTTTTCTGTTATGCCTAAATCTTAGAAATATCCACTCATTCAGATGATTGAGACAATATCAGTCCATTATAAGAATTTTCTTGTTCCTGATTGTGCATCCATGCTTTTCCTTTAGATATAATTTGCCCTCAGAAGTCTCCCACTCGTCTGAAGCAGTATATATATCCTACCTAAGGACAAAATCCCTTCAGATTATACTCTTTTTAAGGTTCCCATCTTCTTTTATAGAATATCATTCTTCTTCCATAAAAAAAAATTAATTTGTCACTGTTACCTCTCCCACCACTGAAACAAGAGTCCCCATTTTTTCCTTCTTCCTAAGAGAGTATAGCAGTTATTTACTCTTCATTGTTACCCTCTGATTTGATTAGGATATATCACATATTCCCCTCTATCTTATTTCTTCCCTTCCCACTTTTATGGACATTCCCATTGTGTAATTTAGTCCCACAAAATCAATCAGCCAAGAAAACAAAAACAACCACAGTAACAATCATTGAATCACCTGTAGGCAAAGTGTTCTGAGGTTTTAGTCCATGGTGTTTCAGGCTTCCTTTTCCACCATCACTTCTATTATGGTTTCACCATTATCTCTCTGTGTACATTTATAAAAATATTTTAATGGCTTCTCTGAAGTTATTTCTTTGATGTTTGCTGTTGTCATCCACCGTCACTGTATTTGTTTACCCTTCTTGTATTTATAACATCTGGGCTGTTTAAGAAGCAAGTTATTTCTTCAGGTCTAGTTTTATTTCTAGGAACATTTCAAATACCCTTTTTTATGAATGTTCATCTTTTTTCCACTTGCAGTTAGGCTTAGATTTGTAGGGTAGGTCACCTCAGACTTAATCTTGAGCTTCTTTACTCTTTGAAAATATTATTCCATTCATTTATTCATTTTCTGTCAGGTGCAGACTAGTCTGATGTTATTCAAATTTCCTTTTCTCTATATTTGAAGATCTTTCTCTTAGCTGCTTGCAGAATATGCTGTTTGTCAATGAAATTGTTAAAATAAGTTTAAACCATTGAGTGTCTTGGAGTTTGCGCATAGTTGTTTTCATCGTGTTGTTTCTAGGAGGCAATCTGTAGATTCATTCAACTGGTGTATTGCTTTCTGTGTTCAGAAACTATTTTTTCTTTTATTATTTCTTGCATTATACTGTTCAGGTGTTTTTTTTTTAATTTATGTTTTTCTAAGAGCCCAAAGATTCTTGTTATCTCTATGCATCTTTTATTTGAGTTCAATATGTTTTGTTTTATAGAGACTATACTTTAAAAAAATATTGTTTTTTGGTTCTGTTCCTCCAGATTGTCCTTCACTTCTGCATATTTGCATTTCCAGTTATTTTCTTATATGCTTCTTTGAAGAGACTTGCCATGAATTCAAAATTTTCTATTCTGCAAATTATTTCTACTATATAAGCCATAAATTCAGCTTTCACTATTCTTATTTCTCTTTCAGAATATTCAAGAATATCCTGCTGAGGTTCTATCCACGCTCTTTTGGGTACTCTGTCTCTTTTGGTTTTACCTCATTTTACTTTGCCTTGCAATATTTGTTCATAGATAACCTGAATTATTTTATCTGATCTACAGGCCACCCACATTCCCTTTTACTATTATTTTCTTTCCTGCTTAAGAGCTTAAGTTCAAGGTTATTCCTCCTCATAGTTTTAATAATTTGTCTTTTATCTTTGTTTTTCTCGATTTCTCATTTTTTTCCTTCCCTTCTGATGGCAATTCCCTGGGTAAATGTATCTCAAAGCTGCCTCAGACTCCTCCAGGCTGTGCAATTTTCATCTACCTCAGTCTTGCCCCACGTGTCTTCTGGAAGGAAAGCAGAAGTGACCTTAGCTGGATGCTAAGCTATTCAAATACCACATAGCCACACACATGTACTTCCCATTTTCCCTCTATTCCTCCATTATCTGGCTGAATTCTGTCATGGCACAGAGTGCTGCTACACTGCTCTTGCAGCCAAAATAAATTTCTGCCATTTGGATCTCCATGGCAATGGCAGGAAGAGAGGGTCTCAGTAGAGAGTTGAGTTCTGTTGCAAGTGAATGTATCAGCTTTTGCAGATCTTTTGAGAGGAGGTGGGAAAGAGTGCTGAATAATCATGCAAAGTGTCAAGGATTCTTCTCTTTTTAACAAAAAATTCATTGGTTTTTTGCCTTATTTGGGCTCTTGGTGTCCTAGCCCATAGAGATAGCTGAAATTGCTTTGTGTGTTACACTTAATTCCTATTTTCAAGTGGTTTGAGAACTCATGAGGATTTGAAAAAATGTGTAGTCAGATATGTGACCTGGCCAACAGCTTTTATTTGAAATGGAAGCAAGGTTACATTCCAAAGCTCTGGAATGAGATGACATTCACCGTGGTCACATTAAAACTAGGAATTCAAATGTATAGTAGGCCAATACAAAAAAAATGTAAATGTCTTATAGCAGACAATTTGTTGATTATAATTTATATCTGGTATAGCTAACATTCAATCTCAGTAGGAAGGAACAATTAGCATGTTAATGAATCAGAGTTCTGTGATATTGTTATAAAGGACAATGTTTCATTAAATTAAATAAAACCCTTTGCCTCAACAACAATTGTTAGGACCTAACAGTGTGAACTTGGCCTGGGTCTCTTCTGTGAAATGAAAAGGTGCGTGAAATTCAAATATGCTTGTGAAAACTTGGCTGCCATTTAATCATGGGTACTGAAATTTTCAGAAAGCCTGATCATGTCCCTTAAAATGAACTTTTTATTAGTTTGATCACAAATGTGTAACTAGAATATAAACAAATATTCTTATTAATTATGCTCATTGTTTTGCTCAGCTCAGTTATTGATGAAAGTCTTGTGGAGTCCCAGATTTTTAATCTAAGCTCTAGTTTGTGATTTGTACTCAATCCAGTAAATGCATGGAAGTATCACATTAGGTAAAACGGGAAGGAATGGCTAGCTTTGCCTTCCCTGGCAGTGCTATCTAGTGACTGGCTGAAGCAAACTTTATCCTCAGGCAGTTCACCTTTGGATCTTTGCTTTAATTCTACTTTGTCTTATCTTTCTTTTTTATGATGTGTGTTTTTACTTTATTATCTGTGCCTTGGCTGCCCTGATTCACTTTATGGCTTGTTTTATGACTTGTGGTATTACTGTATTAGATGTACCTATGCCTTGGTGTCACCAGCATTACCTGTTTGCTTGGTTAGTGTCCCTAAGTATGTATTTGTCAGTAGTACTGCTTAGTTTAATTCTGAGGCTAGCTTCCTTTCTGGAAGTGCCTAGCTTCTGCTATCATGAGTTCACTATGACAAGCCACCTGGTATTGCCACACATTAGCTATGTGCCCTTTGGCACTCCATTCAAGATCTCTGTTCCCTAGTTTCATTATCTGATAAAGTAAGAGAATCAGAGTTTCACTCTACGTTCAAGAATGGTAAAGCTTTCAACTAGTACAATTATCTTAAAGGAAATTTATAATTATGCTAAGAAACTGACTAAAACAACCATATGCATTGACTCAGAGTTTCTACTGATTCCTCAAAGTAGCCAAATCCTCATGTGCCCCAAAATATTCGTGGTGATATGCCCCTTATTGTAATAGCAAAGAACTAAAAACAAAGTAGATATCTAGTGATTGAGAATGGCAAAACAAACTATGGCATAAGAACGTCATGGACTATTTTTATAGGATAAGAAAAATACGAAGGATTCAGAGAAGCATGGGAAGAGATCAGGGGATTCAGGGGAAATAAACAAAATCAATTTTTCTCTCTTTGTCTCTCTCCCTACACACACACACACACACACACACACACACACACACACACACAACAACTACAATATAAAAGGAAAGAACAATAAAAAAGACCCAGAGTACTATGTAATTATATTTATCAAGCTTGAGAAAGAAAGAAATGAGAAAATTCACCTTCTTCCCTTCTTTGTATTGCTATGGGATGACTGAAGAAGAATGCTACATACTTCCAGTCATGATCAAAATTAATTTTGTTGAACTAATTTATCCCCTCTTTCTTTTTAAGTCATTATTTGAATGGACAACTTTTAAGATATGGAAGAATTAATGACATATTCAAAAATGAATGTATAAATTATATCAAAACATAGTATATCAATACTTTAAAGTGAAAAAATTAAGCCAATTAAAATAAAAATAAATAATAAAATAAAATAAAATAAAAGGGTCAGATTTTTGACACAGAGAATAGATAAGGGAATCAACCATCCTTCCTTTATTGAAGAAGCAGGGAGCTATCTATGTGAGTAAAATGCACATATGTGCTTAGTTTTGCTTATCTGAGTTTCTTTTATATGAGGGACTAGCTAGCATTTATATAGAGTACTTTGTAGACATTACCTAATTTGATTCTCACAGCAATCCATCCAATAAGGCAAGTGAGGTAAGGATAGAAATCAGGAAATAATTATGATATAAAAACAAAAGTCATTAATAAAAATGAACTATATTAAACTAAACTAAAATAAAGGTTCTGTACTGATTTCAGCTTTTTTGTTTTATTGTATTTTTTTTTTTTTGCTACATATGATGAGCATGCTGGTATAGTTAATAAAGAGCCAGTCTCTGAGTTAGGAAGATTTGGCTTCAAGTTTCATGTGTTACACATACAGGCTGTATGATCATGGCTGATCTCTCATAGATCTCTACATCATAGCTGCAGAGAAGCTGCTGACCTGCATTGGTTCAGAGAGTTTCCGCACAATGAAATCACAGAACTAGTCCCTATCCCTATATTTATCTGTCTCTCAGCCTGAACTCAGACCCCTGTGTATTGCCCAACCTTTTTGTCTTGCCATTACCAAGAGGCAGTCTTAGGCACTTGAGGTCTTTGCCAGCAGAGGACAAGCTCTGGTAGGTCCTATCAAAGTGCCTTCTAAAATGGACAGTATATCTTTCACCTATGCTAGGTGTGGAGGGGCTCTTCGCTAGACTGACAAAAGGGTGATTATTTTTTGGTTATAATAACTATTTTTAAAAGCATGCTGAATTATAGAGGGGTTACAGTCTGTGTGTGAGTACCCAAAACAATGAAATCTTAGATCCTTGGAATATTTACATATTCAAGAAAAATTCTTTGAAAGATTTTGTACCACAATTATTAAGAAAATAGAAGAGATTAACAATGAAGCAACAAATACATTTAAATGAAGAAATAGCCAAATGGAGAAGGACAAAACAGAAAAGACAGAGAACATGAACAGAGAATCAAGATTGTAGGTTAAGGTCCCCAAAACTGTTTCTTATATATTATACAAGATACTTCATTACTCTATGGAACATATCCAAGTCCAAAAATGTTATTTAAAATTCCAGATATATCATTAAGCTGAGAAACCTATTGTACATTATTTTAAACTGAGAGATATTATCTTATGTTAGTCAAATCTTGCTGACATCCAAGTTCATAAAAAGTTATATCTTTTCTTAAAAAAACATGTTTTTTGAGTTTCAAAGTCAAAATATCATGCACATATCTCAAAGTTTAGAAACATCTTAAAAATCAGGAATTGTTTTTGTTCCTCATTCGTTAATCATCAAATTGCTTTTTACACTACTTTTTTAAGAATACCAAATTAGTAAGTTTGGAGCTTTCATCAACTTGGTTATCCCCTGAGCCTCCAATTTTTCCTCCCATTTTAGAGGCCATTATCTGCTTGTAATTTTGCTTTCAAAGTTTAATACTTCTTTTCCACCTCAGCAAATTTATTGATTTTCTTCTTCTTTTTTTGAAATTGCTGCTTGTTAGGTCATTCAACTTCATGATGAAATAAGAGCTAGTAAAAACTTGTTGAACAGAACAGAACATACTTATCAATCTTTTTTTTTCCTTTTGGTTCTTATTAAATTTAAAGGAGCTTTGCTCAATACAAATAATTTTCTGCTTGGTCAGGTTACTCATTGAATAGTCATATTACTTCTAATAAGCTTCTTCCAGTTAGTGTTGAAATATTTTTAATCAAAACCATTTCAGCTTATATAATTTAATAGAACAGCAGAGAAATAATTCCTATTGTATAATTTCCTCGGTCATTTTTAAGGTCTCATTCGCAATAGCTGGGTATACACATTGAACAAAAGACATAATGTCATTCTCAAAGTAATTTTTTTTTATTTGTCTTACTGCCTCAGTTATGTTATTCTATGTTTGGACTTGGAGTCCAGAAGTCTGAGTTTGAATCCCAGGTATCTAATAACTATTATTATGGACAAATCACTTTGCAGAGCCTTGATTCCCTCATCAATAAAATGAGGATAATGTTACTTTTTATTTATAAAAAAATAATTTGTTATCTACTTTGTTCAACATACTGCAGTAGATGCTTGAGGATGTCAGGGTGAAAAATGAAATAGTCCCTGCTTTCAGGGATCCTATATCCTACTAATGGATGGAATACACACACACACACACACACAACACACACACACACACACACACACATGTGATAAGACAATGCAAATATATATATGTGTGTGTGTGTGTATGTATATATGGATAAGACAATGCAAAATATAAGCCAAGTAAATAACAATTTTTGGAGTAGGCAGGGCAGTAATGATTGGGGTTATAAGGAAATTTCCTCTATTGGAGATTGTAACTGAACTGAGCCTTGCCTGGAGCTAGGAATCCTGTAGGGACATATGCACTGCTTAAATCACACAGATGTTGGAAAAAATGGGCTTTGCAAAGCTTAAAGTCATTTATAAATGAGTTATTTTTATCACCACTTGTCTAGTGAATAAATCTGTGGGTGAATTCGACTTAAGCAAGAAAACAAAACCCATCCAATGAAAGCATATTTGTGGTTAGAAGCTCCATTGATATCCAGTTCCCAAAGAAGGGAATGTGTAATCAAATTGTTCTCCCCATATGGGTTTCTATATAACTTGATGTGCAGGTGGCTTCTCTCCCAAATTGCCCATGAATTCATAAAGAAGACATACTTTTATCTTTACCTGCACTGAAACAAGAAGGCTTTTTGTACCTAGATTGGCATATGCACATAAAATAAGAGAAATAGTACATACACATATGCGTATGTATTTATTTCCTCACATGCAGCTATAGCAATACATTAATCAACTAGAATGGCTGTATCTGTGATTCTAGAACTTTAAAATGATAATTATCTAATGAGAGGGTATTTTTTTTAATAGATACCTACTTGTGCTATGAAGAAGGATAATTACTGGTAGGCTGTGTACCAAAACAGAATAAAGAACACATTATGAATTTTAAACTGTTAAAATACAAACTAATGGTTATTGCTTTTGTGAATATATTGTAGCTATGTTTTTAATTGGTAGTTTTCAGGAGAAGCCCCAGCAGCTTACCACAAATAAAAGCATTTGAATAATAATGATTTAATGGAAAGAAGACTACACTGGATCTCAGAAGACATGGATTCTCTTGCCAGTTTTGCTGCTAAATAGTTGTATGACTTTGGCTCTGTCTGTTCACCTCTCTAGGCTAAAGTTTCTTTATTTTTAAGATTTAAAAAATAAAATAAGCTTCTCCTTGACCATTTTATAGCAACCCCTCCAACTTATTCATTTGCTTTCCTGACAAATTCATAGAAAATAAACTATATTTATACATATGTGTGTGTGTGTATATACATATATATATATATATATATATTCCATTATTTTTCATAATCTGTTCAATCCCTTGAAATCTGGCTTCCTTCCTTACCACTCTATTGGAATTCCTTTCCTCTTAATGACCACGTCCCATGATATTTCTTCTGACTTTATTCTCCTTGGTCTTTTTGCAATGTTTTACAATTTTGAATACCCCCTTCTTTATGCTGCCTCTTCTTTAGCTTCACAGATAGTACAATCATAGGGATCTATTCCACATCTCTCTCCTTCAGAATCTCCTTATTCTTTTCCCCACTTTTTTGAGTAGGCTTCTTCCCAAGATTAATGTCTCTGATTATTTAATATTCCCTCTCTGCCTATTGGCACTTGGTAATCTCATTCACCCCAATGTCTTCTATTACCACTTATATACAGACAAATCCCCTTACTATAGATATTTATAGTCTGGTGAAGTGAGTGGAACCAAGAGAATGTTGTACACAATAACAGAAGTATTGTATAATGAAGAACTGTGAATGACTTAGCAATTCTCAGGAATATAATGATCTGAGACAATACAAAAGGACTAATGATAAAATATACTATCTGCCTATGACAAAAGAATTGATATTTTCTAAATACAGACTGAAGAATGCTATTTTTCTTTCTTCCTTCCTTTTTTTCATTTTAGTCTTCTTGTAACAAATGAGCAATATGGAAATATTTTACATGATTGCACATGTATAGCCTATATCTGATTTCTGACTGCTTCAGGAAGGGGGAAGGGAAAGAGGGAGGGATACAATTTGGAATTCAAATATATGAAAAAAATTTTAAAACTTGTTTAAACATATAATTGTGGAAAATAACATATTAGATATTACTATAAGTGTATATATACATATATGTGTATTTGTATGTATGTATATAGTCCTGACCTCTCTTCTGAATGCCAAACACATCACTGTTTATCTGACATCTTCAACTGGATGTCCCACTGACACCTCAAGCTCAAATGTGCTCAAAAAAGCTCAAAAATGCCCAAATGTCCAAATGTCCAAAACTAAGGTTATTTTTTCCATGTGATTTTACAATTTTCATACATGTCATTACCACATGTATATCATCAGATGTTTGAAATGTTATGTAGTGGACTGTGGCAGACCTGAATCTGGCCTCAGGTGCTTATTAGTTGCATGATCCAGGTGAACTCACTTTACCTACTCAGTCTCTTTAATCCTAAAACGGGGTTAATAATATCATCTAGCTCCCAGGGTTATTGTGAGGATAAAAAGAAATATTTGCAAAAAACTTTTAAAACCTAAAAGTGCTATATGTGCTAGCTATTATTATACTTTCACCTCATATATCTCAGATTGAATAAATTATGAAATCCTATTGATTCCCTGTTATCTCTTTTTCATACCTTTAACATACTCTAATATGGCCCTTATTATCAGCTACCAACTTGCATTATGTTAATAACATTCTAAGCGGCCCTTCTGACCCCATTCTTTTCCCCTGAAATCTATTCTTCATATTTCTGTCAGATTAATCTTCTTTTTGAATTTTATATGAGCTTAGACTTTAGGAGATAATGGAGGATAAAGAAGCCTGGCATAATATGGTCCATGGGGTCGTGAAGAGTCAGACACAACAAATGAACAACCATAACAAATTAATTTTACTGACACACAGCAGTAAAAACTGTAAAGAAAAACATGATAATTAGATGAGGAAAAGAACACTAGTGACTAGGGAGATAAGGAAAGATTTTCTGTAGGAAGTTGTTTGGTAAGTGATTCTTGAATGAAGCCAAGGATTCTAAGAGTCAGAGGGGAGGAAGATGTTCCTTCTAGGCATGAGAGGTTACTTGGGCAAAGGGATGGAAACAGGGTATAGAGGGCGGAGCCAAGATGGCAGAGTGAAAGCAGTGACTTGCTTGAGCTCTCCCCCAAACTCCTCCAAATACTCATAAAAAATGGCTCTAAACAAATTCTGAAGCAGCAGAACCCACAAAAAGACAGAGTGAAACAAATTTCCAGCCCAAGACAACCTGGATGATTCATCAGAAAGGTGTATCATGCCGGGCTGGGAGCGCAGCTCAGTGCAGTGTGGGCACGCAGGCCACAGCAAACCTGCAGCAGGCCTCAGAGGACTGAATCGCGGGCAGCTGTGGTGGTTTCCAGACTCCTCAATCCACAAATGCCAAAGACAACTTAGAAGGTCAGTGGGAAAAGTCTGTTTCTGTTGGTGGTCAGAGAGGAAGGGGGGGGTTCAGCTCCATTCCCCAAGAGCTGTAGCCCGGGGCGGGGGGAGCAGCTGCTTCCCGAGCTTCTGGCCCACAGACTGAGGGGGAATCCAGTGGCTGATCAGAGAAGGACTGCAGGGATCTCTTTGCCAGTGCTGAGACAGGAATCTCTTGCTTTGCCCTTGTGTGGATCTGGGTCACAGTTCTGGGCGGCAGTGCTGGGGTGAGGAGGAGCGCTGGCTTGGTGGAGCTTGTCGTGGCTGTGGAGAGGAACCCCTCCTCACAGTTCCAGGACAGAAAGGAATACTTGTGCTCACAGGCCAGGAAAGGAGTAAACACCTTGCCCCTTATCATACCACCTTGGAAGAACTGAAAATTTACAGGTCCCTACAAGTATCTCTGAAAACAGCTACACAAACCCCTGAAGCTTGGGACAGTACACTCTCCACATTGGAAGCAGACTCTAACCTTAACAAAGAGTTTAAAACTCAAGTAATTAGCTGGGATCATGAGCAAGCAGCACAAAAAGAGTCAGACTATATTATCTTACTTTGGTGACAAATAAGATCAAAATACACAACCAGAAAAAGACAACAAAATCAAAGCTCCTACATCCAAAGCCTCCAAGAAAAATATGAATCAGTCCCAGGCCTTGGAAGAGCTCAAAAGGGATTTTGAGAAGCAAGTAAGGGAAGTAGAGGAAAAACTGGGAAGAAACAGGGGATAGAATGCTGATTTAAGGAGTGGTAGGTAGGCCAGTTCCATTGGAATGTAGAATGTGTCAAGAGAGTAATATGAAATAAATCCAGAAAGCTGACCCAAAACCAGATTGCAAAAGTCTTTAAATGCTAACCTAAAGAGTTTTTATTCTTGCAGGAACAGGATTTTATGGAGGGTATTTGAGCAAAAGAGTCACACAATCAAACCTGTGCTTCAAAATTAGGTTGGCAGTTTTATGGGTTGGATAGGTTGAGAAGGAAGAAAGGGAGTAGAGAAACAGATAAGGAGACTATTGCAATAGCCCAGATGTGAGGTGATAAAGACATGAATTAGGGTGTGTAACTAAAAGGACTGTGATGAATCCAACAATAACAGGAAAGTCTGAAGAGAGTTCTTTTAAATTTCATCCCACCTCCATCCCCTTAACTATTGAATGTCAAGCCCCAGTTCAACTGTTATCTTCCCAAGTCCTCCAATAAATAATTTAATTTGCACCCTAGACTTCCCATAGACATTTTTTTTTGCATCTTTCTAATGAACTCATCAAGCAATTTTGCTTGTATCATCATTGTCAACGGGCTTCCTATAATGGAATATAAGGTCCATGAGGATCATAACTAAAACTTCTCTAAATGTCTCTACCGAGTCTTTCAGTACTGTTCTCCAAAACTTATATACTTTGTTGAATTTAATCAGGAGGTTGGACTAAGTAACTCCTATGATCTCTTCTCAACTATAAAATTCTTTAATGTTATGGGTTTATTATCAGGGAATTTATAGCAAATTGTCTCACAACTATGCTGAAAAGCACTGGTTTGACATTTAACTCGTGAGGCTAATGGGAGCACACTACTGAGATAGAATAGGATACAGTCTAATACCTTACAGGTAGAAGGTCTAGGTGGTGGCCTAATTAAGAACAAATGAAACATAATTTATTAAGCATTTACTATGTGCCAAACACTGTACTAAGTGCTGAGGATGCACATTTTAAAAGTGAGGCAGCCTCTTTGCCCTTGAGAAGTTCTCATCCTGATAAAGGGATACAAAGCATAAAAGAGTTCAGCTTCAGTGCATATAGAAAGGCCCCAAATTTCTAATGGTACTGCAGCAGGGAAAATGGCAAGTCCCAGGCATCCTTAAAGTACATCAATAAATGATAATAACCAGGGGTCTAAATGCCATAAAGGTTGGTAAGGCAAATGGTAAGATCCAGAGGAACTCAGGACTCAATGGAAGGGCAAATGGTGAGGCTTGTTGGTCTTCCATCTCATTGAAAGTATATCAGTTGTTGACTCTCATCTCATCCAAGTGGTGTAAGCACTCGTGTTACTCTTGCTTGGGTTTGGATAGTGTACAATTTGGGATAAAAGAAATAGAGGAGTCGATTTTCATGGTGAAACATAAAGCACAAAATAAAACATTTCAAATTCCAGGATTTATCTATAATAGGGGAAGAGGAGGCAAAGAAAATTGGAACAAGATTTCAGAATCCTTATCTGTTATGAATTATGTTGTCTGCTTAATTAATCTGTTGGCTTAGTCTCTCCGCTCTTCTTTTCTTCAATTATACAGAGAGCAAAGTAAGGACTTACATGCATTGTCACTGGCCAAGAGACACTCAAATCACAATTTATAAATTTTGGCTTTCTTTCCTCAAAAAGTATTTTATATGATTTAAAGGTTAAAAACAAGATATAAAACTACAAGAAATAAAAACCAGCTCAAAAAAGCAAAAGCAGTGGGTGCTACCACATCCACAAAATAAATTAACACCTGCACTCAGAAGTTGGCTTTAAGCTTTCCAGGGACCAAAACAAAGAGAGAAATAACAGGTGACATAACTTTTTCTTTTCATTTCCCATAAGGCTGCACTCCTTTGGACTTCACCATCATGCCCTCACCTGTAGAACTTTCCCTCTATCCCCTTTTCAAAATGCTTTTGTGTATTGTCTTCTCCCACTAGATTTTAAGCTACTGAGAGAAAGCATAGTCTTTTTATTATTTTTATTTTGTTTTTTGTATTCCCAACATTTAGTGAAATGACTGATACGTGGTAGTCTCTTTTAAATGTTTATCGACTTTAATTTTCCAACAAAAGCAAACATATAAATTCATTTTCAGAGAAGCTACATTTTTCCCTAGAAATAAACTCCAGGACTGAAATTATATAAAATATGAATAAAAGTAGCCTTCCTCAAGGGAGTATTAGATAGATTAATAAACCTAAAGGAAAGAGTGAAAGAAGATTCCAATATTCTAGATTTGACGACTACACAAATTGAATAATGTCAAACTTTAGAGACATCAAATTCCTGTTGTTTCATCAATATGTAACTAAAACAATAGGTATATTGTTTTTATCTATTCTTCCTATAACAATAACATCAAAATATAATTTTTAACCATTTTAATGATATTTGGCCACAATAGACATTCCAGCCCTTGTTCTGCTCTGATCAAAGCAGTCTTAGGAACTAATCAGTTCACCAGAATTTTACAAAATATGATTGTCATAGTCAGAATAAGACAGACAACAAAATGTTGCTATTTAAAGATTTAAATTTGCTTGTGTCAGCAGAAATCTCTTAGTAGATAGATGAAATAGAACACTGGAAACTGGTGCCAGGCTCAACCCATTCACATTATTCAACCTTACAGAAATGAATAAAATTATTTCCTACCTTATTTTTTCATTCTTTCCTATAACCCTTTTTCTATATTGCTAACTTCTTTACACTAATGTAAGATCGTAAATTTAGAACTAGAAGAATCTATTACAGAGGGGGAACTGAGGCCTAGAGACATTAAGAGCCTGGTCTAAGTCACACAAGTAACTAAAGGGTTCTTCTAGGATTTACAAGGTAGATTTTTAGAAGTTCCTGGACACTTTGAATCCAAGGTGTTTAAAAGAATTGCTATTCATATTTAGAATTCTTGGCTTCTTATATTGTATTGCTAAAAATGTTATTGACAAATTATTCTCACATCTGATATTTCATTTAAAAATGGTAATGCAATTTCTTGAGACATGCAGAGAAGTTTTTCTCCCTGAAATCGGATTTTTAAAAAGTCTAATGGTGTAGAGTTTTTGTTTTGATTTATTAAAGTTTTTCAAAATCCTTTAAAGCACACGTGTGCACACGCACACACATGCACACACAAACCACAAAACTGATAGTAAGCAGATAGAATAGCAGGGCTGTGCTTTTCTAGCTGAAGATTTATAACTGATGATTCAATAATCAAGACATTTAGGTCAAGATAACTGCCATTTCTACCAGAAGCAAGAAACATAAAATATTAGCCAAGGTGAATTAGACTTCTTGACGGTGTTCTTCATCCTCTGCTTTTCTCCTTTGCCACTAACAGATATGTTTCTGTGATGAAAGAAGAAAGAACTAAACTATGATTTTTAAAAATTACCAATGAAGAAAAACTGGAATTTCAATTATACACTAGACTGTAATGATTTGTTTGGTTTTAATCCCTTGAAAATGTACCTACTCTGTGCTCCCTTAGTGGTTTCTGAAGTTTCTCTTCATTAATAAATAATAATCAAAAATAAAGTGCGGGTTGTGAGATTGTTCAAAAGACAACCAAAATACAATTGACTATTGTCTATGAACGTGTCTATTACCTGGAAGAGGGATGTGGAATAGTCATGTGCTCTAGACCTGTCCAACTCTCCAGCTTGGCCTTTTTCTTTAACCACCAGGTTTCCCTGTTTCATGTTTACACCAACATTCTCCCTTTTTCTCCACTGGGATTTGTGTTTATTTTTCCTGCAAACTGTTATCTTCTGTTGAAGGGGAGAAAGAAAGTAGGCAGAAGAAAATACCAGATTTCATCTCTCTATTAACATTTGCTTTCTCTTCCTCTAGGATTCAGATGCTGCTGGAGCTGTGAAGAACATTAACTGTCTATCTACACTGTGCTTTGGCACAATTGTAAAGTAGATGAGATGAGTTGTCAATACTCCATTCATCATCCCTCCTCTCAGGGCCCATTCTTTCTCCCCGAATACCCATCTAGTACCTTCATGCTTTCTTCTGGCTACCCTGGGTCAATTATCATAGTGGTCCCGACAGTGTTCCATAATCTGATCTATATTGTCCTACTCTCCTCCACGGCAATGTATCTGGTCTTTCTCTTATTCCTCATTGGGCTACTGGGTGATAAATTGCTACCATAGTATACTGACACTTGAAAACAAATGAGTACTAATATATCTCCTAAATAATTCATGTATTTTTTTTTGTGGGGGAACTAAGCAATGGGGTTAAGTGACTTGCTCAGGGTCACACAGATAGTAAGTGTCAAATGTCTGAGGTTGGATTTGAACTCAGGTCCTCCTGACTCCAAGGTCCATGCTCAATATCCAATGCACCACCCAACTGACCTGAATTCATGCATTTTTAACACCTTGGTAAAACCTTTGCTGTCTCTTCCTCAGATTAGCTGTTACCTCCCAAAATCTCCATCTTAAGGAAAATGCCAGGGCAGCCTTATCCCTATTCCTATCAAGGCTCCATTCTTGACTCTGCACATTTTCACTTCCATCCACCTCCCTTCTGTTTTTTGCCCCTTTCTGCTTCCTAACTTTCTTTCACATGTTGTCTTCTACCATTAGAACGTAAGCTCCTTCAAGCTGTTAACTTGCTTTCTGCTTGTATTTGTATTCCCAATGCTTGGCAAGTGCCTGGCACATAGCAGGCATCTGATAAATGCTTATTAACTTGATTTTACCTCAGCATAGATTACAAGGGAAACAAAGCCTTAACCAAAAGGAATGCCTCTAATGATATCCATTTCTGCTACTATAGTAGCAAAGTGGGAGAAAGGAGTATAATTACTTATGGTATATTTCAAACCATAAAGGTCATATAGAGGCCAATTACAATTAGAGATAATTAGCTCATCTTGTTTGTTACTTCAGCATGGTACCAGTTATTTATGTCCTGTCTACCTGCTATTACATTTTGCTCAGCAACTGATCCAAGCCTTTCTACTGTTGTTAAACCTACAATTCAATTCTCACTCTTGTTGCTTTCAGCAGATAACCCACTTTTCTGTGATGAAGGTGACTTTCCCAACTTTTCTTCATTCTACTTGAAAATCTCTCTGCAGATTGTGGGAAGATGGAGGCTTAGGTCACAAAAGATCCCAAATTTCCTGAAAGCACTCCACAAAGGCTTAGAAATGACCACTGTTAATCTATTATAGAAAAAAATTATCACTTCTAGACTCACCCACCTATCTCAGAAGTCTGCAGAGGGATTCCCAAGAGTCCTACAGAGGTCTTCATGGAGACAAGCAACCATGGCAGGTCAGGCATGGAGCATACAGGGCAGAGGAGCACCTGCAGCTACTTTAGAGTCTTTGGGAAGGTTCTTGCTCTCTCTGCCTAAGCTCTTGGGCTCCCAAGCCCCTCCAAACCCCTCCAAGCCTCAGCCTCCCCTCCTGCCAGGGATACCAGAGAGGAATGTTCATGAGTCTGGCCTGAGGTTTGCAGCATTGCATGCAGCACCAGCAGAGGAAGCAGAGAGTGAGAAAAAGGAGTTGGGCAAACTCCAGCTGGGAAATCCCAGCACCCTGTGTTGGGAGCCCAGCAGCATAGGAGCCCCTGAGCTCAGCAACACAGGGGAAGAATGTCTGGTGGTGCCAGCATCAGCAAGCCGTCCTTGAGGGCCCAGGCAGAGCCCTTCATTGCAAAAGAGGTAGGGAAGGCCTCCCCTGGCTCCACACAGTAATGAGATCCAGGTTGGCCATGCCCAAACCATTCACTGGCAGTGCTGGACTCAAGCACAGACCGTCCAGGGAGCAGACAGTGATGGCACAAATCCATTTTCTCAGGACCCAACAATCTTGAAAGATGAAAAAGAAAATCTAAAATAACAGAGGTCTGCACATGTTTTGTTCTCTATTAGTCGTCTTAGAGACTATAAAAATAGGGGCAACAGGGAAATACACTGAGGGAAAAAAAAGAGTAAGAAGGGAGAAAATTAGTATTGTATGATAGAAGTACTGAAGACGAAGACTAGCCATAGAACAAGGGGTGGGCTTTTGGGCATCCCATTAAGCTCATTCTCTGAATTAGATAAAAGAAGTTTGAAGAAAATTGAATTACTTTTATTTATTTCATTAAGTATTTCACAATTACATGTAAAAAATTTACAAATCATTTTAAAAAATTTTGAATCACAAATATTTTTTCTCCTTCCTCTCCCCCCTCCTTGAAAAGTCAAGTAATTTGATATCAGTTATACATGTGAAGTCATGCAAGACAGATTTCCATATTAGCCATGTTTGCAAAAGAAAACTTAAACAAAATAAAGCAAAATAGAGTTTAAAAAAAGAAAAGAATTCTTCAATCTGCGTGGAGTCCATAGTTCTCTCTCTAGAGGGGAATAACATTTTCGTCATGGGTCCTTTGGAATTGTCTTGGTTCATTGTTTTAATCAGAGTGGCTAAGTCTTTCACAGCTGATCATCCTTAAAATATTGCTCTTACTGTTGTAGAATTTTATCCTGGTTCTGCTCACTTCCCTTTACATTAGTTTGTATAAGTCTTCCCAAGTTGTTTTTTTTCTGCTCATCATATCTTATAATAATATTCCATCACAATCATATCAGAACTTGTTCAGCCATTCCTCAATTGATTGGCAGCCCCCCCCCCCAGTGTCCGTTTCTTTGCCGGCACAAGAGCTGCTATAAATATTTTTGTACAAATTGGTTCTTTTTACCTTTCTTTGATCTCTTTGGGATAGTTACAGTAGTGGTATTAATGGGTCAAAGGGCATGCATTTTTATAGTCCTTTGGGCACAGTTCCCTGTTGTTCTCCATAATGGTTGGACTAGTTCACAATTCCAACAGTAGCACATTAGTGTCCCAATTTTTCTACATATCCTCAAGCATTTGCCATTGTCCTTTTCATTCTTGTTAGCCAATCTGATAGGTGTGAGGTAGTTCCTTAGTGTTGTTTTAATTTGCTCTTCTCTAATCAATGTTCATTTAGAATATTTTTCCATATGACTATTGACAACTTTGATTTCTTTTCCTGAAAACAACCTGTTCATATCATTTGATAGTTTATCAACTGGGAAATGGCTCTTGTTTTTTTTTTTATAAATTTGGCTCAGTTCTCAATATATTTGAGAAAGGAGGCCTTTATCAGACACACATGATGTAAATTTTTTCCCAGTTTTTTTGTTTTCCTTCTAATCTTGGTTGCATCAGTTGTATTTGTCCCAAAGCTTTTTAATTTGATATAATCAAAGTTATCCATTTTACATCTTGTGATACTTTCTATCTCCTGCTTGCTCATAAACTTTTCCCTTATCCATAGATCTGAGAGGTATGTTTGTCCATGCTCCCCTAATTTATCTTTGAAAACATTCTTTATGTCTAAATTATTCATCCATTTTGACTATATAGTGTGAGATGCTGATTTATGCCTGGTTTCTGTCAAACTGCTCTCAGTTGTCCTAGCAATTTTGGTCAGAGTTCTCACACCAAAAGCATGGATCTTTCAGTTAATCAAACACTAGATTACTGGGGTCATTTGCTACTGGGCATTATGTACCTGATCTATTAAATTGATCCAGCATTTTATTTCTTAGCCTGTACCAGATTGTTTTGATGATTACCACTTTGTAACATAATTTGAAATCTGGAATTACTAGGCCATATTTCTTCATATTTTTTTTCATTGATTCTCATTTGTATATTTCACTTATTGTTCTTCCAGATAAATTTTGTTACTATTTTTTTTCTAGCTGTTATAAAATAATTCTTTGGTGGTTTGATTGGCATAACACTGAATAAGTAAATTAACTTAGGTAGAAATGTCATTTTTATTATATTGGCTTGGCTTAGCCATGAACAATTAATAGTTCTCCAATTGTTTAGATCTATCTTTATTTTTTGTGAAAAATGTTTTGCAATTGTGTTAATATCATTCTTGGGTTTGTATTGGCGGTCGATTCTCAAGTATTTTATATTATCCGAGTTATTGTAAACAAAATTTCTCTTTTTATCTCTTCTTAGTAGGTTTTATTGGTAGTATACAAAAGTACTGACGATTTATCAGGGTTTATCTTACAGCCTGCAACTTTGCTGAAGTTGTTAATTATGTCAACTAGTTTTTAAATTGATTCTCTTGGATTCTCTTCTCTAGGATTCTGTAAGTATAACATTATATCACCTGCAAAGAGTGATAGATATTTCTTTATTGTCTATTTTTATTCCTTCAAATTCTCCCCCCCCCCTTATTGCTATAGCTAGCATTTCTAGTTCAATATTAAATAATAGTTTTGATAATGGACATCCTTGCTTCCTCCATGATTTTACTTGGAAGGCTTCAATTTTATCCCCATTCTTGATAATACTTGCTATTGGTTTTAGGTAGATCCTACTTATCACTTTAAGAAAGGCTCCATTGATTCCTATGCTTTCTAGTGTTTTTAATAGGAATGGGTATTGTATTTTGTCAAAGGCTTTTTCTGTACCTGTTGATATACTTTTATGTTTTTTCTTGCTGAAATGGTAAATTATGCTGATAGTTTCCCTAATATTAAACTAGCCCTCCATTCCTGGTATAAATCCCACCTAGTTTTATAATCGTTGTGATACATTGCTGTAATGCATTGCTAATATTTTATTTAAATTTTAAAAAAATTAAAACGATTTTTAAATTAAAATTTAAATCATTTAAAATTTTCACATCAACATTCAATAAGAAACTTGGTTTATACTTTTCTTTCCCTGCTTTTTTATTACCCCAATTTAGGCAAAATCATATATGTGTCATAAAAGGGCGTTTTGTAAGATTCCTCCTTATCTATTTTTTCAAACAGTTTATATAGTATTAGGATTAAGTTCCTTAAGTGTTTGGTAGAATTCACTTCTAAGTCCATCTGGTTCTGGAGATTTTTTCTTAGGGGGCTCTTTGATGAATTCTTTTTATAAGATAGTGTTATTTAAATATTCTGTTTCTTCTGTTGATCTGAGAAGTTTGCAGTTTTGTAAATATTTATCCATTTCATTCAAATTGTCAGTTTTACTGGCATATAATTGAGCAAAATGAGTCTTAATAATTGCTTTCATTTCATCTTCTTTGGTGGTGCATCCATCTTTTTCATTTTTATTACTAGTAATTTGGTTTGCTTATTTTTTCTGTTGAACTCTAGTCTTTTTATCAGGAAGGTTTGGAAGTCCCCTATTTCATTGAATATCCATCTCCTCCCCTGAAAGATCATGCTCATTTTCACTGGGTAGTTGATCCTTGGTTATAATCCAAGCTCCTTTGCCTTACAGAATATCATATTACATGCCCTGTGGTCTTTCAATGTAGAAGCTTCAAGGTCCTGTGTAATCCTGAATGTGGTTTCATGATATTTAAATTGTTTCTTTCTGCCTACTTGCAATATTTTCTCTTTGACTTGATAATTTTGGGATTTGGCTACTATATTCCTTGGCATTTTCAATTTGGGATCTCTTTAAGGAGGTGATTGGTGGATTATTTCTATGTCTATTTTACCCTCTGGTTCTAGGACCTCAGGGCAGTTTTTCTTTATGATATCCTGAAAGATACTGTCCTGGCTCTTTTTTCCAGCAGGATTTTCAGGTAGACCAATAATTTTTAAATTGTCTCTCCTAGATCAAGTTTCCAGGTCTATGTTTTACCAGTAAGGTATTTTATATTTTCATCTATTTTTTCACTCTTTTTGATCTTGACTCAAGAGAGACATAAAAAGGTAAACAGGACAGAAAGAAACAACATGTTATTAATAAGGGTAAACTGTTTATAACCCTACAAGGGAAGATGACACTTGTAACCCTTGAGAACTGTACTATTATTGTACCACGTGAAAGGGGTATACATAAAGGGGGTGAGTATAAATTGACTGATGTAATGATAAAAAAAAAGATCTAATCAAACAGGTTAATGGATCCAAGTAAGTGGATTAATCTTATCTAACAAAGAAAATATACTGAGAGAAAAGGAAAGGAGGAGGCAGACAAGGGTAAATTACATTATAGGAAAAGACCCCAAAACCTATTAAAGTACAGGGAAGAGGGGAGGGAGATGAGCATTGTTCGAACCTTACTCTCATCAGATTTGGCCCAAGAAGGGAATAACATAATCAGTTAGGTAATAATATTTATAGACAACCCTTCTCAGCAATACAAGGAATTAAGACATCTCCAAAGGCCTCATGATGAAAAATGCTATCCATATCCAAAGAAAGAACTATGGCATTTGAATGCAGATCGAAGCATACTATTTGTTATTTTTTTTTCTTCTGTTGTGTTTTGTTTCTTCTTTCTGGTGGCTTCTCCTATTGGTTCTAATTCTTCCTTACAACATCACTAATGTGAAAATATGTTTAATAGGAATGTACATGTATAGCCTATATCAGATTGCGTACCATCTTGGGAAGGGAGATGGGGAGGGAGGGAGAGAAAAATTTAAAACTCAAAAGCTTATGGAAGTGATTGTTGATAAATCAAAAGAAATTAATAAAGAGAAAAAAAGAAATAATGAACAGGATGAGTTCAGAAAAACATGCAAAGACTTGTATGAATGAACTGATACAAAGTAAAGTGAAAAAAACCAGCAGAACACTGTACATAGTAACAGCAATATTGTAACAATGATAAACTGTGAAAGACTTAGCTGATCAAGAAAATGATTCACGACAATTCCAAAGGTCCATGATGAAAAATGCTACCCAACTTCAGAGAGTGAAATGATGAATTCTGAGCACAGATTGAAGCATACTTTTTTTTACTTTCTTTATTTTTCTTGCTTTTTTTTTGCAGAATGGCTAATATAGAAATATTTGATATGACTTCATATGTATAAGTGATATTATATTGCTTGTTTTCTTGATGGGTATGAAGGAGGAATAGAATTTAGAATTCAAAATTTTAAAAAATCAAATTTTCCAATGATTCATATATTTTTTCATAAACCAGCTCCTAGTGTTATTTATTATTTCATTTTTTTAAATTTACTTTCAATTTTATTAGCTCTCCTTTGATTTTCAGGATTTCCATTTTGTTGTTTAATTGGGGATTCTAAATATGTATTTTTTTACATTTTTTTAGTTGTATGCCCAATTCTTTGATCTGCTTTTTTTCTCTTTTATTAATATAGACATTAAGAGACATAAATTTCCCTATAAGTATGGCTTTGGCTGCATCCCACAGGTTTTGGGACTTTGTTTTCATTGTTGTCATTCTCTTTAAGGAAATTATTTATTTATTTGTTTGTTTGTTTGTTATTTATTCTTTGACCCATTCATTCTTTAGGATTAGATTGTTTACTTTCCAATAAACTTTTGATCAGTGCTTCCATGGCCTTTTATTTAATATAATTTATATTGTATTGTGTTCTGAAAAGAGTGTACCAAATATTTTTGCTTTTCTATATTTGGTTGTGAGGTTTTTATGTCATAATAGATGAGCAATTTTTTTTGTTGGTGCCATGTACAGCTCAGAAAATGTATACTCTTTTCTATTCCCATCCAGTTTTCTCCAGAGGCCTATTATATCTAACTTTTCTAACATTCTATTAATCTCTTTGACTTATTTGTTATTTATTTTATAGTTATATTTGTCTAGCTCTCCCATTAGTATATTTTTACTATATATTTCCTCTTATAATCCATTTAACTTTTCCTTTGAGAATTTGGATGCTATGCCATTTGGTGCATATATTTAATATTGATATTACTTCATTGTCTATGAGTCCTTTAACAAGAGACAGTTTCCCTACTTATCCCTTTTAAATAGGTATATTTTGCTTCTGCTTTGTCTGAGATCATGATTGCTACCCTTGCCTTTTTTAACTTCAGTTGACGCATAACAGATATTGCTTCAGCCCTTATTTTAACTGTTTATCTTTCTGTTTCAAGTATATTTCTTCAAAATAACATATTTTTGGATTCTGATTTCTAATCTATTTTGCTATTTGTTTCTATTTTATCTGTGAGTTCATCCCATTCACATTCACAGTTATGATTAGTAACTGGGCAATTACCTCTATCCCATTTTCTTCTGTTTATCCTTCTCTCTCTCTCTCTGTCTGTCTCTCTCTCTCTGTCTCTGTCTCTCTCTGTCTCTCTCTCTGTCTCTCTCTCTCTCTCTCTCTCTCTCTCTCTCATCTCTCTCTCTCTCTCCTTATTCTGTCCCTCCTGTCAAATGTATTTTGCTTCTGGCCATTTCCTTCTTTTATCTGCCCTCTTTTATCACTTCCCTTTCTATTGTATTCTTCCCCTCCTACTTCCCTTTCAGGCAAGTTAGATTTCTATTACCAATTGAGTACATACATACATACATACATACATACATACAATCATATATAATTCATACATACACACACACATATTTCCCTCTTTGAAGCAATTTAGATGTGAATGGGGTTCAAGCATTACCCACCTTCCCCCACTATTTTCCTTCACTCAAAACCTTTTTCTTGTGTGCCTTTATGTGAGACATTTTTCCACGTTCTTCCTCAGTCTTTCTCCTTCTTCCAGGGCATCCTTCTTTTTCATATATACATTTTTTTACACCATCCCAATGTTGCAGTTTCATGGTGTGTTGTGGGGTTGTCTTGAAAGATTTCACAGATTCAGACCATTTCCAACCCAAGAAAAGGCATTTATTGAGAGTAACATGTCTCAGAAAGCAGGCTTAATTCCAAGAAGGAATTGGCAGGGATTTTTATAGGGTAAAATATGCAATTATGTCATTACAAAATATATGCATATTAAAATATAGGAGAGTTTTGCTAAGGTATCAGGAAATAGGAGAGGGGTCCCAGCCTCTGTGGAACTGCACATGCGATTACCCACAATACCTACAGAAAAACCCTTTTGAGGTGCATGTACATAACATAATGATATTGTAATAAATCACTCTAAGTCATAAGTTCACCTAAAGAATAGTTTTTGTTGTTTCTGCACAGGCATCTAGTTAGGGAAAGTCCCTTCTATTGTTTTGGGGTCCACGTCCTGCTCATGCATCCTGGTGGTAATGCTTTCTGATTGGCTGGCTATTGTGGTCCTGTCAGAAATTAAATGCATGTGGTTGTGATTGAGTGCATGGACACACCTGCTGTTTCTGCAAGAAATATGAGAACTGGGTCTTGGGGCAGTGGCTAGGATTCTATTACATGGACATATCTGCTGTTCTAGTGAGTCATGTTTGGGATACTAGGTCTGGGGTCCTGTGGTATGGTTAAAGCCAAATTTTGTGGCCAAATCATGATATGCCTGCTGTTCATTGAGGCCCATAAGGAAATTAGAATGTTGGGGCTGGAGGAAGCTTTATTAGGATTCCGTCACCAACATAATTCATTCATTCTGAAACTCCTTTCCTTGTAGAATTTTTCTAACTATCCTAACAATTATAAAATTCTTAGAAGATATATCTACCATCCTTCTATGTAGAAACATAAACAATTGAACTTTATTGAGTCCTGTACAATTTGTCTTTCATATTTACTTTTTTGTGCTTTTCATGAGTCTTTTATTTGAAAGTCAGCTTTTCTATTCAGCTCTGTTTTTTTCATCAAGAATGCTTGAAGGTCAAATATTTCATTAAATATCTATCTTTTCCCTTAAAGGATCATATTAAGTTTTGCTGGGTAGGTTATTTTTGGTTTTAACCATTTCTTTTGCCTTCTAAAATGTCATATTCCAAGCTCTTCTCTCCTTTCAAGTGGTAGTTAGTTGCTAAATCTTATGTGATCCTAACTGTGCCTCAGTGGTATTTGAATGGTTTCTTTCTTGCTGTTTGATGTATTTTCCATTTGAACAGGGGCTTTGGAATTTGGCTATAATATTCCTAGGAGTTTTCATTTTGGGATCTCTTTCAGATGATGAATGGTAGATTCTTTCAATTTATATTTTATAGTCTATTTTGAGGAAATCAGGGCAGTTTTCCTTGACAATTTCTTGAAACATCATGTCTAGGCTTTTTCTTTGGTCATGTCTTTCATGTGATACACTAATTTTAAAATTTCTCTTCTTGATCTGTTCGCCAGTTCAGTTGTTTTTCCAATGAGATATTTCATATTATTATTTTGTATTTTTCAGTCTTTTGACTTTGTTTCATTGTTTCTTGATATCTCATGAAGTCACTTTGCTTCTACTTGCCCAATTCTAATTTTTTTGTTTTGTTGTTGTTGTTTTTCTTTTCTTTTTTTTTTTTTTAGGCAATTGGGGTTAAGTGATTGCCCAGGGTCACACAGCTAGTAAGTGTCAAATGTTTGGTCTAAGACCGAATTTGAACTTGGGTCCTCCTGACTTCAGGGCCAATGCTTTATCCACTGCGCCACCTAGCTGCCCCTCCAATTCTAATTTTTATAGAGTCATTTTCATCCGTGAATTTATGTACCTCTTTTTTTTTCCCATTTGGCCAAGGCTGTTTTTTAAGGTGTTATTTTCTTCAGTAATTTTTTGCCTCTTTCCCCAGGCTGTTGTCTTTTCATAATTTTCTTCCTGTGCTGTCATTTATTTGCTTAATTTCCCTCCATCCCTCTTTTTGATTTTGAAAATCATTTTTAGCTCTTCCAGAAATTTTTGTTGGGTTTGTGTCCAGTTCATATGTTTTTTTTTTCTTTGCAACTTTGCTTGTACCGGTTTTGCCTTCATTGTCTTCTTCTGAATTTGCGTCTTGATCTTCCCTATCAGCACAGTAGCTTGTAATGGTAAGATTCTTTTTTGTTTCTTTGCTCATTTTTCATCCTATTTCATGATTTGGTACTTGATGTTCATATTGGGCTCTAGGGAGGCAGGGGCTTGTCTCAAGTATCAGGCTGTATGCACTGCTTTTTTCAGAGCGTTCTGGGGGTTTGGAAGTATTCTATGTTTCCAAAGTAGTGTGATTTGGGGAAAGGCATGGTCACTGCTCTCCTGGTCTGCACTCTGGTCCTTACCCAGGAAGGGCCCCTGATCCTTTGAAATTTCAATTTATACTGCTTCTCAGGGACCCTGTTCCCTCAGAACTGGAAACAATATAGTTCTTCAGGATACCAGATTCCTTGGGGCTGAAAGTGATAATGTTTCTCAGGATTCTCACTTCCTCTTGACTTAAAGTGCTCCTCTATGTTTTTGAACTGTGACGCAGTAGTGGGTATAGACAATGGAATTGCCAAACAACATCTGGTCCTTTGTTCCATCCTACCACAGGGGTCCCCTGTAATCTTTCCTGAGTAATTGCAAGGTTTCTCTCCCACCTCTAGCTTGAGAACTCTTGAAGCTGATGTTTCTGTTGCTACCTAGTTCCATTCCGAGTGTTCCTTTTTTTCCTTTTTTTTTTTCTGGCAATGGGGTTAAGTGACTTGCCCAGGGTCACACAGCTAGTAAGTGTTTTTTGGTCTGAGGCCAGATTTGAACTCAGGTCCTCCTGACTTCAGGGCCGGTGCTCTATCCACTGCTCCACCTAGCTGCCCCCAACTGTAGTGCTTCATCAATGTAGGCTTCAGGCCACCTTCTTCCCCTGTGTCACAGATTTGTCTTTCCAACCTCCTTTATAGTCTTAGGCTGGAAGAATATCTCATTGTGACTTTTATTGGTTCTGCCACTCCAGCATTCTATTTGAGGTGTTATTTTAAAGTTATTTGGAGAGGAATGTTGGGATACTTTAGCTAAGTGCTTTTTTTTACTCTGCCATGTTGGCTGTGAAGACAGTTTATAGGCCCATCCCCTCTCCTCACAATTTACGTACGTACACATGTGCATGTGCATGCGTACACACATGTAAAGTTCTCAGCATAGAAATGCATTATACTCTAAAAGAAATAGTGTGGGTCGAGACAAGGAAGGGGTGAAAATTTAAGAAGGGATACAGGATATATAAAGAAATAACAATACTCAGAAATCTTAAATGTGAAGGAGAATTGGAGAAGAATGTGAAGGGAGAATTCAGAGGAAAGGAAGGAAGTGTAAAAACTTGGGATCAAGTGTAGGGTAAAAAGAGAAGAGCTGTTACAAATATGAAAGCATTTTTACTTATTAGATCATCTCCTGGATTAATTCTATCTCTTCTACCTTATTTGTGAAGAAGAACTTAGGAATAATTATAGGAAAAAGCACAAACGTACAGGATGGGGGAAATAAACAACTAAGAATCATAATTATAAGTATGAATGAGTTTGCCTCACCCCCCCATATGGAAAAGGACAGCAGAAGGGAGTGGGAAGTAGAATTTGACCATATGCTGCTTCCAAAAAACACATTTAAAACAAATATTTCCATAGACTTAAAATGAGGATCTGGTGCAAAATCCATTATGCTTTTTTGTTGTTTAGTTAGTTTTTAGTCATGTCTGACTCTTCATGACCCCATTTGGGACTTTCTTGGCAAAGATACTGGAGTTGTTTGCCGTTTCCTTCTCTAGATTATTTTACGGATAAGGAAACAGGTAAACAGTTAAGTGCCTTGCCCAGAGTCACACAGCTAGTAAGTGTCTGAGGCCAGACTTGAACTCAGGAAGATAAGTCTTTCTGATTCCAAGCCCAGTGTTCTATCCACTGTGCCACCTAGCTGACTAATAATATGCTTTATTATGCTTTAGGAGTAATAATAATAATAACAATAGATTGCCAGGTATGATGATACACAACTGCAATCTCTGCTACTAAAGAAGTTAAGGATGATAAATTCCTTGACGCCAGGAATTCTGAGCCTTGGTAAGGTTAACATAAATAGAGTGTCCATCCTAAGGCCAGGGACAATATAGTGAGGTTCTTGGGATGGGGGGGGGAGCACCTGGCTGGCTAAGGAAAGGTAAACAAGACCATATTGGAAGCGAAGCAGGTTAAACTTCTGTGCCAATCAACAGTATGAGTTTGATGATGGGCTACTGCATTTATAGACTAGGTAAAATATGGAGATCCAGTACTACATATACAGATAAGGATGTAGGAATAAAGAAAAGATAAAAAGATATAAGCAGAGATATTAATTACATTATCCTCAAAGGCATCGTCATAGATAATGAAAAATATGTGGACCTAATAACAAAAGTGTTGAATATTTAAAATAAAATTTAATTGATTTAGAGAGAGAAGTATCAATTACTATCTGTTGATACTAAATTACTAGTTATTATTATACATTATTAGTATATATTAATAATGATCCTTACTATCTATTGATTATAAAATTGCAGTAGTGGGAGACCTTGCTGTACCTTTTTCTGATCTAGATAAATCTAGCCAAAATGTAAATAAGAAAGAAGTTAAGGTTTTGAATAGAAATTTTTAATTTGAATATGATACATCTCTGTAATTATTGAATTGGAATACAAAGTACTTTATTTTTTCCCAAGGTACTTTAAATATTTTTTGGTTAACCATGACACCTCAAAAAATTGATCATGATTTGGGACATAAAGACATCACCAAAAATGTAGAAAAGCATAATGATTAAACTCATTTATTGTTCATATTACTATCAACATTTTATATAGTAAAGGGTCCTAAAAGAGAAATTCAAAAAGTAAATCAAGACCAAATAACATAATTCTAGAGAACTGTTGAATTAAAGAACAAATTTAGAAACTGAAAAAAATTATATAAAAATAAATAATGAAACAATGTATCAAAATTTATGGCATTCAGCAAAAGTAGTTCTTGGTAGAAATTTACATATATAAACACTTTAACAGCAAGAAAAAGTAAGAGAGAAAGAAAGTGAGGGTGGAGAGACAGACAAAAATATCAAATTAATAAATTTGGAATGAAATTTAAAAATTTCAATGACAAATCTCAAACTAGATTACAAAGTTAAATTATTTAAAGAAAAGGAGATAGTAATAAAATTGAAAGCAAAAGAATATTGAACTGATAAAGAAAAGTAGGAACTGGTTTTAAAAAGCTAATAAAATAAAGTTGATTAGCCTGATTTGCAAATAGAGAGGAAAACAAATTGTACCAAAAATAAAAAAAGGAGAGATAATAATTAGAGAGGAAAGAGGACATTTTTAGAAATGATCTTGCTCATTATGGTCTAACAAAAATAACTTAGAGGAAAGAGATAAATATTTACAAATACTCAGATTAGCAAAAGAAAAATAAATCAATATCAGAAAAAGAAATTGAATAAGTAATAAATGAACTCCTAAAGGGAAAACAAAACAAAACATCTACCAGCAAGTGGATTCACATGTGAATTCTGTCAAACTTTCAAAGAATAATCAATTCTATTACTACATACAGTGTTTGTAATAATAAGAAAATAAGGCACCCTTCCAATCTCTTTCAGGTTATAAATATAGTCTTGATTCCACAACCATGGATAGACAAAGAAAAGAATAAACCTGCTGGCGAATATCCCTAATGAAAATATATGCAAAAATTTAGATAAATTGTTAGCAAGTAGCCTACAGCACTATATGAGAAAGATGATACTCTATGACCAGGTTGGATTCCTAGGAATGTAGTTTAGGATCAACATAAAAAGAATATAAATATAATAAACAATATTAATAATGTAAGTAATAATATCATATACTAAAGATGCTAAAAATACTAATGAAATTTAACATTCATCTATATTAAAAACTCCAGAAGACATTGGAATAAATGGACCTTTCCTTTACATAGTAAATAGTTTTTATCTAAATAAAAAAGCAAATATTACATAGAAGGGAGAGAAATTGGAAATATTTCCATAAAGATCAGGAATAAAGCAAGAATGCATATTATCACCACTACTGTTTAACACAGTGCTAGAAGTGATAGCTATAGCGATAAGATAAGAAAAAGAAAGGTCTGGCTCTGGTCCATGGGCTCATGAAGAGTAAGACATTACTGAATGACTGAATAATAAGTATAGTCAAAGAGAAAACAATATCATTATTTTGCAGATATGATTTTGTAGTTAGTCAAATAGAACTAACTAAAATTTAAATGAAATAATTAATAACTGCTACAAAGTTGTACGATATAAGATAAATCCATACAAATCATCAGCATCCCCATATACAATCAGCAAAACCCAAGAAGATGACCTAGAAAGAGAAATTCTATTCATAATATCTTTAGAGATGAGATAATACTTGGGAGCATATCTACAAAGATCCACCTAGGGACTACATGAATTTATTTATGAAACACTTTACAAAATATTTATTTATTCATTTTTAGTTTTCAACAATCAGCTTTATAAGATTTTGAGTTTTAAATTTTCTCCCCCTGCTTCTCCTCTCCCCTCCCCAAAATGTCACGCAATCTGATAGAGGCTATACATGTACAATCATATTAAACAAATTTCTACATTGCTCATGTAGAACATTTTTTCAGGAGTAAATACATGTCTGAATAATTGGAAAAAATATAAATTGCTCATAGGTAGATGAGAGAGCTAGAAAAACAAATAGTAAAATTCTTATGGAGAAACAAAAGGCCCAAAATCTTGAGTGATAATGAAAAAAAAATGAGAAAGCAGGGGGTTGATCTGTACAAGATCTCAAACCGTATTACAAACTAGTATCCATTAAATTAATATATTACTGGTTAAAAAAAGAGGCTAATTAGTAGAACAAATTAGGTATACAACCCGCAGAAGCAAAAACACAATAGTAGTGTTTGATAAACTCAGAGACCACAATAACTGGAAGAAAGACTTACTAGTTTACAAAAACTACTGGGAACACTGGAGTGTAGTCTGGCAGAAATCAGATTCAAACCAACATGTTCCACAACATACTATGATAAGTTCTAAAAGAACACATTATTTAGGTATAAAAGTCATATTGTATATCAATTAGAGGAACAAGGAAGGGATCATCTTTTGGATCTATGGATGAAAGAAAAGTTCCTGAAAACAAGTGAGAAAGGATCACCTATGATTACACTAATAATTTTAATTACATAAAACTAAAAGTTTTTATACAATCAAATTTATTGGAGAAAAAATTAGAAGGTAATTAGTAATTGGGAAAAATAATTGCAGAAACTTTAACTGATAAAGGTTTAATTTCCAAAGCATATAAATAACTGACTCAAATTGATAAGACTAAGAGTCATTCCCCCAATAGAGGAATGGTCATGTATCTGAACATGAAGTTTTCAAAAGAAGAAATTTAAGCTATGAACGATTATATGAGAAAAATGTTCTAACAGAGAAATTCAAATTAAAACAACTTTAAGTATGCATCTCACACCTATCAGACTGATGAAAATGACAAAAGAGAAAAATTTTAAAAACATATATATTTGAAAATCAGTGGGAAAAGGTGCAAAGAGTGCAGTTGGTAGAGCTATGAATTGGCCCTGCTGTTCTGGAAAGCTGTTTGGAACTATGCCCAGAAAGTTACCAAACAACCATACCCTTCACCTGTGCCACTACTAGTTCTATACCCCAAAGAAATAAAAGAAAGACAAAAGGGATCCATATATACAGAAATATTTAGCAGCTCTTTTCATAGTTGCCAAAAAATTGGAAACTTAGGGCATGTCCTCCCATTGCTGAATGATTGAACAAATTATGACAGATGAGTTTAATGGAATATTATTGTTCTAAGAAATGATGAAATGGACAACTTCAGAGGAAAAGGGGAAGACCTTCCCGAATTGATGCACAACTAAGTAAGCAGAATTAGATGAACAATTTATACAGTGTTAACAATATTATAGAGAAAAATAACTTTGAAACACTTTAGAACTTTGATCAATGTAATGAAAAAAACATGAGTCCAAAGGAAGGTAAAACCCGAAACTCACCTCTTGACAGATAGGTCATGACCATAAAATGAAGAGATTTTTTTTTTGTACGTGGCTAAAGTGGGAATTTGTTTTGTTTGACAATATGTTGACATATATTTAGGAAATTTGCTTTTAAAAATGCTTACTGTTGGATGAAAGGGATGGATTAATTTAAAATATTTTATTTCAAAAATACAATTATAAATTATTTTAAAAATTATGCCCCAGCATACTTTTCTCTTTCTTTTCTCTTATCTTAGAAGATTGCGCCTTCTTGCAATTTGTCTTTGTACTATTCCCTCTAGACTACTAGATCGCAAAAAAACATGCTTGTGGGAACTTAATGAACTGAACGTTAGAGCTATGATTGTTCTGGTACCCTCACTGCCTTGACTGATGAGTGCTTGAGTTCAAATTTTCATTGCCTATTATATCTACCACACACCAACCATGCTTCATATCCCACATGGTCATCTATCTCAACCAGGCATGTGCTCTAGACCTCTCCTCCAGATTTTTATATATTCCTCTGGGAATGATAATTAAAAAAAAAACTTGCACTGCCATTGCTACTGAATGGTATGTCAGTCCATCCTATTGCTCTGATCATCATTTCTGTGCCTTGTCAGACCAAATCACCCCATTTTGACTAGTACTTCCTTATATGTTTTATCTGCCACTATTAGAAAGTAAGCTCCTTCAGAAAAATACTCTCAGTGTTATAATTCTATCCTCAGTGCTTGGGCAGCTAGATAGTGCAGTGGATAGTGTGTTGGGCCTGACATCAGGAAGACTCATCTTCCTGAGTTAAAATTTGGTCTCAGACACTTACTAGCTGTGTGACACCGGGCAAGTCACTTCACCCTGTTTGCCTCAGTTCCTCATCTATAAAATGAGCTGAAGGAAATGGCAAACCCACTGTAGTGTCTTTGCCAAGAAAACCCCAAATGGGGTCACAAAGAGTTATATGTGACTGAAATATCAACATTCTCAGTCCTTAGCATGTAAATGCTTATTTGTTCATTGGTTTATTCATTCATTGGTATATTTATTCATTTGTCGTTTTCAAGGTTGACAACTCTGCTTACATCCTTAATTCTATGTTCTCTAAATTTCTCTTGGGATCTTGATCAATTAATTAATCTGTCTTCATCCATGCAGTTTCAGTTTTTCCCTCTGTACTAGCTACTTCCTTTTCAACTATACACCTATTCAATTCTTTCTTGATGAAAACAAACAAATAAACAAAAACTTCCTTTTATTGACTTCTTGCTCTATTGTGTATTTCTCTCATTGTGGTATAGTGGAAAGGATTCTGAACTTGAAGTTGGACAATTTTAGTTTAAATCCTTGGCCTGCTCTGAATTCTGTCAATTTTGCCACTTGTATGACCTTGGCTCAGATCCTTAACCTTTGTGGGTTTTTCATTCACCTGTAAAATGAGGGAGTTAGACTAGGTGCTTTTTCAGGTATCTTTTAGCTCTAAATCATGGGTTTTTAACCTTTTTTTGCTTCATTGACCTCTTTGACAGTCTGTTGAAACCTTTGGGCCCTTTCCCAGAATAATATTTTAAAATGTATAAAATGAAACATATAGTATTACAAAAGAAATAAATTATATTGAATAGAACTAACAAAATGTTTTTTTAATTCATGGGTTCAAGGTTAAGAACCTATGCTTTAAATATATAGCCTCTGATCCTTCCTTTCTCCACCAAAATTCTTGAAAGAGTAATTTACATTCACTGTTTCCATTTTCTCATTCATTCCTTTAATTTTTGCACCCAGGATTCTGCCCTTAAAATAGTTTCCACTTGAAGCTTATTTCTGATTTCCTATCTAGATCCATTATCACTCCTCATCGTACTTAACCTTTCTCTAGTGTTTAGCCCTACTAATTTCCCTATTCCTTCTTGAAACTCTTCTTATCCTTATGGCTTCTATTATTCCATCTTTATTTTCTCCTATAATTGACTTTTCTGTTTCCTTTTGGGCTCCTATTCCCTTTTCTGCATTCTAAATGTGAGGATCATACAAAGTTGTTTTTTCCCACAGTTTTCTTATTTTTTTTCCATGTTCTCTCCCACTATCATTCATTCCTACTTAATATTCCAATTGTCACCTCAATGCTGCCTTCCAAATTGATATCTCCAGCCCTGACCTCTTTCTGGAGTGCTAGAACTGCACTTTTGATTGCTTATGAGACATTAGAATCCATCCCAGATGTTCACATGGACTATTTGTGCCTGACCTATGTTAGAGGATTCTGAGCTTGTATTGGTCTGATCAGCCACAGTCAGACACATTGTAACTTGACTCTAGCATTGTGATGTGATTTTGGTCTTCTTTGAGAATGAAGAACAACAGCTAACCAGACATCTTCACCTGTAATTTTATCCTATACTTCAAGCTCAGTACGCCTAAAACCTACTTCATCACTTCTCCTCCAAAAACTGACTTTTCCACCTGGCTTCAGAATTTCTATTAATGATACTACCATTGCTCTGGTAACTCAGGCATCTTTGACAGCTCACCCACAACGGTAGCTCACCTCCAAATCCAATCAGTCATTAAATTCTGTTGATTCTAGTCCCACAGTATTTCTCACATCTCTTCACTTCTTTTCTATTCTTATCATCATTAGGGTGGTTCAGGACCTCTTTGCCTCCAGCTTCAACATTTTTGAAAGCTCTCCCCTGATCTTTGTAATAGCTGCCTAATTGCTTTTCCCTGCTTTCTGTCCCTTCCCATTTAGTTCATTATAAAACCTGTTCTCAGATTTCTAAGGTACAACTTTGATGAAGAGTCAGGAAACAAAGTTATATCTCAATCCCAACATTTACTAGCTATATGTCCTTGGGTAAGTCACAGCTTCTTTGATCCTCAGTTTTCTATAAAATTGGGATAATAATGCTTATAATGCCCATAGAAATTTGAATGATGATGTCACTTCTGCTCAAAACTCCAACATTGATTCCCTATTGTTTGGCATTATACTTCATGATTTACAAAGAATTTTACATACATCATTACTTTTGAATCTCACACTAACCCTGGGAGATAGGTATTAAAGATCATAATGATAATGATTATTTTCCCCCACAATGAGGTTTATGGACAAATAAAACTTTAGGAAGGCAAGATACAGATATGCTGATAAGTATTCAAAAATAATTATACTTTAACATTCATTTTTTAAAAAAAAATTGAGTTCTCAATTCTCTCTTTCCCTTCTGTCCCTCTCCCACCCAGAGGGCACACAATATATCAGTTATACATGTGAACTCATGAAGAACATATTAGCCAAGTTGCAAAAAGTAAAGCAAGAATAATATAGTTAGTGAAAAAAAGTATGCTTCATTCAATTTGCACTCAGAGTTTATCAGTTCTCTTCTGGATGTAGATAAGCATTTTTCCTTTTGAATCCTTTGGAATTGTTTTTGATCATTGTATTGATTAGAGTAGGTGTTGGTAATCTTCCAATTTGTACAATACATTAATATTATGCCCATTTTGGGGAGTACAGAATTGTTAATTGGTTTGAAAGGGAAACTGCCAGTGTATAAACTCCTTCCACTTCTGCAGATTGGCAACTGGTTTGTAATTTATATTGTTAGATTGTCCAACGTTTCATATATTGAGAAATGTGGCTCCTGAGCTTAAGCTACTTTCTCATGGTCATACAAATAGTAAGTGATAGAGGCAATACTTGTCAGCTACAAGTTCAGCTCTCCTTTCACCACAATATTTATTTTTGCATTCAAGATCTAACTGTAAACATTTCCCCTTGGCCTCTTACTATGAACCAATATATTCCCTGTGCTCTTCCCAAACTCAACTCATTCCCATTCCCTGAACACTTTCTTAGTTTGTGGCCTTTGTTTATACCATTATATGACAGATATCACACTACAATTTATCTTATCAAAATCTTATATTTCTTTCAAACCCCAACTCAAAATCACTTCCTTCATAAAGTGTTCACTTG
Source organism: Phascolarctos cinereus (assembly GCF_003287225.1). NCBI lineage: Eukaryota > Metazoa > Chordata > Mammalia > Diprotodontia > Phascolarctidae > Phascolarctos > Phascolarctos cinereus. Next base: position 153,587,237 of record NW_027555514.1, on the reverse strand, counting down.
CCAGGTTTTCTGGTTTTCTCCTGAACTCATTATATCCTTTACTATCTTCTTAATGTTGGGTACTCTTAATCTTATGTCTCCCAATTTCACTCACAGGGCAGCCAAGAAAAATAGCAACTATACTCCTTGCTCCCTATAGCTATTTCCAAGATCTTAATAATAATGCATACCAATTCATTAACCATCCTACAATGGAATTCAGCCAGACCTAGTTATTTGAACTCATTGAGGACATCTGGATGATTGGCTTACTATCTGCACATTTACCTTAGGTATCATTTTTTTTCTCAACACTTGTATTACTTAACCAACAAAAACAATATACAGGTTAGAAAAGAGAAGCACAGTAAAAGTTGGGTGGTTCAGAGCTATCGTTTTCAATGATCATATTTACATCGTTCCTAAATAGTGGTTCTATTGCTAGCTATTGGTAGGGTAGAAAGAGTTAGGAAAGTATAGTGTCTTCGAAGGCAAGGGATATGAGCAAACCCAGGAGAAGAGATAGGATAGCATCATTATAAACTGCAAAGAAGGCCAAATATGGTGTCATATACATGTAATCCCTATTACTGGAGAGGCTGTGAGACTAGTGGATCAGTTGAGCTCAGGAGTTCTTCACTACAGTAGGGCTAAATCTGAGTGTCTGCATTAAGTCCAATGACAATATGGTGAGCTCCAAACAGTTGAGTGGGGGAGGGGGACGGTGGGAGGGGGAAGAGATTAGGCTGCCCAAGGAAAAACAGTTCAGATTGAAAACAGTATAGGTCAAGACTTCTTTGTCAGTCAGCAATGGGATTAAGTTCCAGTGACCTCATATTTTCCAAAACTGAATGAAATAGGGAGACTCAGTTTCAAAAACAAAACAAAAAAAAAACAAAAAAAAACCTGCAGAGCGGTCAAGAAGTATGAGGGTTGAGTAAAGGAACTTAGTAGTGAAAAGATCATTGATAATGATCAATTATCTTTCATAATACTGTAGAGAAAAAACTCAGAAAAGAACTGAGTCCAGAAACTAGATCTCAAGGGAGTGAGAAGTGAGTAATCATTAGGCTTTGAAGACCTCAAGAGTAGATGGCTAATCTTGGCAGTGAAGTGACTGCATGATGTATGGCATAGTACAATTATCTACAGGGTTGGGTTTTTTATGTTTTTTGTTTTGTTTTGTTTTGTTTCTTTTGTTTTTGTTTCTTATGATAGGGAAGGTCTAATTCTTTTTAGAGCACAGGATAAAAATGATATATAGTAGCTCTAAGGTTTGCAAAGCACTTACATATAACTCATTTGCAGAAGGCACTGGATAGAGAGATTATATAAGGAAAAGAGCAGAGAATGATCAACGGGACCAGATCCTCAAAATGCCTGAGTAGAATTGGGATCAGGAACACAAGTAGAGAAGCTGGATTTTATAAGGATGGGGAACACCTCTTCAGAGACTGAAACAAAGGAGGAGTGAATAGATAAAGAGGAGGAGTTCTGAGCTGTGTACTAGAGAAGATACCTGATGGTGATGTCCTAAATTTCCTCAGAAAATAAAAGGTAAGGGGCAAATTAGGGGGCTTCATGAGAGGTAAGAAGGTTTGGAACAGCTGCTATGGGAAGACTTGCCCTGATACCTGGCTACATGGCTTACTCAGCTTTATTTGATTCACAATTATCTACTTTTTATCTAAGGCCTAATGCTAACAGAAGCTACCCTCAGTTGTTGTCTGAGAGATTTGATGTTGTTATTGTTGTTTGTCCTTCATTTTTAAGAAGACCAATGATATCATAGGGTGATTTCATGCATGAATTGGATTAAATAAGGCAGAGTTGCACAAAGTCATCAGCCTCACTCTCTTCTAGAGACAAAAAGAACAGCAACAGCAACAATTACCTACTTTTTGTAAAGGCCTAAGGCTAACAAAAGCTGCCCATAGCCCTTGAATGCAAGATTGCATGAATTCACTTATCAGTCACTTTCCACTCTTTCTTTGTCTTCTCCTTTCTCTTCCCCACTGATAACATTTCAGATACCATTGAATCACAGAATCTCAGAGGTGGAAAGGATGTTCAAGGTCATATCAGCTAACCTCTATATGAACAAGAATCATCTCTAAAAAATCCCCCGACAACTGGTAATCCAGTCTTTGCTTGAAGGCCTCCAAAGAGCGGAAACCAATTACCTCTCAAGGAAGTCTATTCTCTTTTTCTCTACCTCTGATCATTAGGGACTGTTTATACCTCTTTCCAATATCCACATAATTTCTACCTTCTGAAAAAAAATCCACCATCTCTTCCTTTTCCTTTTTCTTTATATTCTCAGCATCTTTTTAGTCAATCAAAAATATTTATGTACTTCTTATTATGGGTAAGTTACTATGCCTAGCACTGAGGACACAAAGAAAAACAAAAACATGCTCTGCATTGTAGGAGCTTATATTCTGATTGGAGAGAAAACTTTGAAGTATATATACACTAAATACAGAATAGCTAGAATGTAACCTTATTCAGAAAGATTTTAGCAACTGGGTGGTAGGGTGGGGGAGGTATGACTGGAAAGACCTATGATCCATAAGATCAAACAAAACTCCTTAACTTCATGTCTATTGCTATCTACATTCTTTTACCAACCTACTTTTTTCCAGCTTGTTTCACTCTACTCTGTTTAACTTGTTATTGTGGTCCAGCCATTAGCTGTTTGGCATCTGATTTCAACCTCTCTTGCCCCTATGCATTTTTGTAGCTGTCCTTTCTGCTTAAAATACCCTTCTCTCCACCTTCCATTGAATTCAATTAAAGAAACACTTAATAAAGGCCTCCTTTGTATAGAGCATTGCTATGAATTCTGGGAAAGGTACAAATAATAGATAAGCCATTGTATGGTAGGCATATATATAAAGGAAAATAATGTATTATATTCATTAAAGAGGTAAAAAGTCAATGTCACGTGAAGTCGATGAAGGTAAAGGTTAATATTGATTGGAGGGAATCAAAGAATGCTTAATGGAAGAAGCATTTGTATAGATCTTTAAAGGATAGATGTAGAAGAGTGAGGTAAACATTCAATAGGAGAAGGGGAACATATTTGTAGTGTGGTGAACATATGGATTGTTCCCAATAGAAAGCACTGTTCTTTGATGTAGATAGTATAGCAGGGTTCAGCAAGGCTCTTAAAAGATAAAGTAACACCAGATTATTGAGGGCCTTGAATGCTAGAGAAAGGATTTTGAATTTTATTTGGTAGGCATTGGGAAACCACTTAAAAACATTTGACCAAAAGAGTTCTCAGGAAAGCGGGCCATTACAGAGTAGTGAGGGAGGTGCAAGTACTTTGTTTTACATGAGGAAATTTCCTCCATGTCCTTTTCATTATAGAATCTGCTGGGAAGGGAAGTGATGGGATTCAATTCCCTAAATGATGTTTAGGCACATTAGGAAGTAGGCATATTGCTAGTGAATAGAATCTGGTCTTTGCTATGGGGAGTCAGTGGTGAGGTGAGCTATGCAGATTGTCCTGAGAGCAATGAATACAGAGGCACTGGAAAAGTCTGGGGACCACATCTGTGCTATGGCATCTGCCTTGAATATTCCTGTGGTAATGGGGGTATTTTCAGTAGACTTCCATTTTCAGTAGATTCTAGTTCTGACACAGTAATGAGGATGACAGTGGGGAATAATCTGTGGGAATAATATGAACAGATTATATGTTCATAAGACTAAAAGTGGCACTTCAGATGTTGTCTTATCCAATCCCCTCATTTTACAGAAGAAGAAACTGAAGCCATGACATGATGCAATAACAGTATTTGAAAGTTGAAAATCCATCAGCAACCATGTAGTACAACCCAAACATAAAAAAAAATTCTCATTATTATTCATCCAGCTTTGTTTCAGGAACTCTAAGGAGGGGGAGATCACCATATTTCATAGTAGCCTATTCTACAAGAAACCAGTTTTATAATTTAGTAGGGCTATCATAAAAATGTGTACTATAATGAAATAGTCCCATGCCCCCAAACTTTGGAGCTTCAGAAGGGGATGGAGATGTGGTACAGATACATAATGTATTAACAGCCAGGCTATTGCAAGTGAAAGAACCCGCTAACCAGTGCTGAATATAGTCTTCAGAAGTAGGAGCCTTGTCTGGCTCATTGACTCACTTAAGATACAATCTACCAGGACACACTATTTAGCAGCCACTGGGGCATGGTGAATTTATACCCTCTGCTTCCTCCCCTACCCTGCTTTTTTCTGCCTGTCTAACTGGCCTTGCCTTTAAATCAAATTTTTTTTTTGCTCTCTGTAGTTTTGTAGTGACTTTTATCTCTAAATCAGAATCAAAAAATGTTTATTGTATTCTGGGTGAGTGTTTGTTCTAGATGAGTGGATCACACTGTAGGTAGGACAAATAAGAATCTCTAGACACATAACCCTAGACTTAACCACAAGCCTGAATTGAAGCTACTCTCTCCCTGGTGACATAAAGAGAGACTTCAGGTAGGTAGGAGGGGTGTAATAAATTAAAAACCAATATGAAGCCTAGCTTATTTTGTAGTAGCTTGGTGACTTGGCAGAGCCATTGCATTCATTTCAAATGAGATAGGGATGTTTTCATCTTTATACTAAGTCATCTTCCATCTCTTTTCCCCAACCATTAAATGGTCTGGAATAGTCTGGGAAATTGGGAACAAAATATTTCAACTTTACCTAAAAAAAGTCATCATTCATAAATCAAAATCATGACAGTAATAATAACTAACATTTACATGGCCTTCATTGTTCAGTTATGTCCAACTCTTCATGACCCCATTTGGTGTTTTCTTGGCAAAGATTGAGTTGTTTTCCACTGCCTTCTCCCGCTCATTTCACAGATGAGAAACTGAAGCAAACAGGGTTGAGTAATTTGCCCAGGGGTCAGGAAAGTATCCGTTGTCAGATTTGAATTCAGGGAGATGAATCGTTTTTACTCCAGGCCTTGCACTCTATCCACTATGCCCTAACTGCCCTTACATTGCCTTTAGTAATTTATGAAATGCTTTATGTGTATTATCTAATTTGAAATCTATTACTGTATGACCTGATTTCAGGTACTTGGGGAGGGGATGGAGGAGAGGAAGAGGTTGTGAATCATTGCATATATGACTACTTCAGTCAATGTCTGTTGATGTTGATGATGAAAACTATAATTGTGGATAAATCTAAAGGTTTTTCACATCCAGAAAGCATTAATATTTCTAACCTCATCTCAGGTTCATGTTGGTAGACAGGTAATAAAATTTACTAATGCTGTCTTTCATTTCTTACTATGTTGAAGTTAGAATACTTTTTTGGTTTTATTGTATGTAAGTTTCCATATCACTGTCCTCAATTACAGAATATAGTTGATGAATAAATGATTTATGAGCAATTGTAAAAAGAATACTAAAAAGTGTCATATAATTCCTATAACCAAAATCCAGTTTTTTGTCTAAAATGGAGGCCTACAACTGAGGAAAAACCTAAGAACTTTAATCTTCATTAAAAGATCATTGCTAAATATTATATATGAAGATCTATAATAATATTGAACCTAATTAAGAAAAAAAATGATACCATAAAACTCTAGTAAATTATCAGTTTTTCATTGATTCTAAGCAAGTGTTTACTGTTGGATAGCTTATTGCTTTTTCCTCACATGTACTGCTTACAGTTTCATAAATGTATTTACATGCTCAGTTACTAGTTTAGGTTGAATTTGGAGAGTATAAAATAAATAATTCATGCATTTCTAAAAATTAGAAGGCCATTTTTAAAGACAGTTATGGAAATTCACATTGATTTGCTTGGTAGAGTAGAAAGTAAATTTTTCTTCTGAGCTTAAAGGAATGAATTTAGGAGCTCAAGGAAAATAGGAAAGGTTTAAGACAGATATTTAGATTATCCCTTATATAAAACTAGATCTACATTAGAATGAAAGTGAGCTGAGTTCAAGTCCAAATTCTTCCCTACACTAACTCTGTGACCACTAGCTAGTAATTGCTTAATGAACTGGGTCAGTGTCATCCAAAGAAGGGACCATAGGACAACACAATTGAAAGGTCATGGCATGACCCCAGGGGTATGTGATTAACCAGTTGGAGGCAGGGAAGATTTGGGCATATCTCTCTCTACAGTAGCAAATCTTACAGTTTATCTTCAACACAACTGTATCTACCCTTAATCTACTAAACACCAACAACCTTTACCCACACCCCTTGCCCAGTGCTTTGCAAGCTTCTAACCTTTTTCTTTTATGAGACAAGTGTTAGCCTCCTCAGGGCAGTATAGCCAAATCCAAGCACCAAAGTAGCAGCTATGCAAGTGCCTTAGGAAAGTTTACCTTATGCCTTCTCGGCATATCCACCCAGAGGAAAAAATAAAAGATGCTCAAACAAAACACTGCAAAATCACTTCAAGGCAAATCTCAAGACTCTAAGTTCCTCAATTTGCATGAGTGGAGGTAGCTTCTATACCAGAAGTTCTCTATCCTAATAAAATTGCCAGTTTAAATTCAAGCATTTAAATATGTAAAATACCTGTACTCACTGAGAGTTACTAGTTTGAACTCTGCACAGCTCCTCTGTGAATAATAAGAGAACTTGACCCACAAGTTACTTTCTACTTTATCCCAGTCTTTACATAAGAAAGCTATTTCAAGTAATGAGGAAGCAGCTTCTTGCAGTGGTCAGAATTTTTGTAGACAAGGACCACTGAAAGGCTAATTTAATGTGAACATTCACACCCAAGTACCCATTCAATCACTTTATATAATGACCATTAGATGGGAACAGATTTTGATCACTACCAGTCTGGGAACAATTCAAACACCAAGCTGGAAGCTAGTCACTCTGCTATGACTCAACCATTCTGTTTCCTGGCTATTGTGATTTGTGACAACAGAAATGCAGGATTATTTCATCAAAACATTATAGTGGGTATATTTTTTAAATTGCATGCTATATTTTTATATGTCCCTGTTACTGAGTTGTAATCTGGGCTTCAGAAATCACACAAACACACACACACACACACACACACACACACACACACACACACACACACGCACGCACTGACCAGATTGACTCCACCATACCATTGTTTCTGTAACAAGCACATCAGTTAAGTGCCCTATTGCTCAACACACTTTCCTTGTGATTTTCCAGTCCAAGATTTCTCTCCTTTGCTACTGCTCCCCCATATGTATTTTATCTTTCAAAAGAATACATTTTTAAGAGCAAGCAACACCTTGCTTTTCTATTTGTATCCACAGCAAATAGCACAGTGCCTGGAAACATTTAATAAATGCTTTTTCATTGATTAATTCATGCAAACACATTACAGTTAAGACCATATGATAATTTCTTCTTCAACTCTCTAATTGACCTGCGATCTTACTATTGAGAGTACACTTTCTTATGGTCAAAATCCTTTCTTATTCTGTAATATTCTTGTCCATCCTCTCTCATAAATTCTCTAGTGAGATACTGCTGATCATGCCAGAGGACTGCAAGTTCTTCTCATGATTTGTGAGTACCAGTGCAGCACTCAACCTATCTTTCTGTTTCCCCTTTTTCTTGTTTCATGAATGGACCACCTCCTCTTCAAATTACAGTTTAGATGACATCTTTACTTCCAACTTGAAAAAATGTTTTTGTAATATGTTGTACCCTATCTATGACCATCATTCATCAGTTATAGCTGTTTAGGTTAAATGGAATTTTATTCTTTCATCTGGTTGAATATTATATTCTAAACAAAGTGTGTTTATCAACTTGTTTTGCTTTCAGATTGATTTGAGTAAATTCCTTTTGAGTAATCATTAATATCTCCTTGCAGTTGTCAAGTATTACCTTGGGTCTTGACTAAAACAACACAATAACATACACAAACAGTTATCTTCAGGGTTTACCACATATAAGAAATCCTCTAACTGTTGAACCATTCATAGAAAATCATTCATGACAGAGTCCTTATCATTTTCATCATAGAATGTGTCTATTTATCCTTAAAATATATGCTGACACAAAATCTACACTTTCCTTCATGTACCATACCATTTCATATGCAACATATTAAAAATAACTCATTTTCTTTTCCTCTAAATTCACTTATTTTCCAAAACTCTCTGTTTCTTTTGAAGACTCCACCATTTTTTCCAGTTGTCTAGGTTTGCTATTTTCATGTCATCTTTGAGTCATTGCTCTCACTCAGTCCACATCAATTGCCACATGCTATCATTTCTATCTTGACATCTGTCCCTCTCAACTCACACAAACACCACCCTAGTTCAGATACTCATTCCCTCTCACCTGGACAGCTATAATGGTATGCTAATTATTCTTCCTGCCTAAAAAAATCTGATATATATACCATATGGCTAAAAATATTTTTCATAAAAAGGAAGGTTTGACACTCTAGTCATAATGGTCTTCTTGCTGTTCCTCTAAAATGTCATTTCATCTCTCATTGCTACTGCATTGGTCCAACATTCTTGAAATACTCTCCCTTCTCACATCTACTTCTTGCGGTCCCTGATTTCCTTAAAGACTTGGCACAAGTGCTGTCTTCTATATGAGACCTTTCCCAATACCTCCTATAATTATTACTTCCCCTTTAAAGTTACATTTATCTGATTTGCATATATATTTAAATATTTGTCATTTCTCCCATTTGAATGTAAGCTTCTGGAGAGGATGGACTTTCACTTTTGTTTTTGTATCCTGAACACATTATAATTCTCATGCATAGCAGATGTTCAGTAAATATTTGTTGATTAATTGGTAGCGATTTTTATTTTATGATCATCATAAGATAGATGGTACAATGCATAGACTACTGGGCCTGAAACCAGGAAGCTTCATCTTCTGGAGTTCAAATCTGGCATCAGATACTTACTAGCTGTGTGACCCTGAGGAAGTCACTTAACCCTATTTGCCACAGTTCCTCATCTGTAGAATGAATTGGAGAAGAAAATGGCAAACCATTCCAGTATCTTTTGCCAAGAAAACCCAAATGGGGTCACAAAGAGTTGAATGTGACTGAAACAACTGAAGAACAACATCATCAACACTTAAGGAGAAATGTCCAAGGGTAACAAGAAATTAAGTTTTCCATTGTTTCTCAGTTTATACCAATTCATTTTAACTTCTAACACCTTAACATCTTTTCATTTAGTTGCAACTTCCATGCATCTTATGGTTTCTTCAATAGCAAGTGCATCAAAACCAATGTAGATTTTCCAGTCAGATTTTCCAATACTATATTGACTAAATCATTTGACAGTCATCACTAACTTGACTATAATTTTACAATTACAGTTTAACAATAAAATGAATAGAAACTTTAAAATCTATGTTTTCCTCTCCAAGGTATCTGCCCCCTTTTTATACTTCTGTCATTACCTCTGTAAAACCGGAATGAGGTTTCAAAGAACTAAGAACCATTTTGTATGTTTCTTATTTCATATATTATCATGGCCAACTGTCCCCTCCCCAATAATTTAGTCAATACATCAGTTAGTAAATATCTATTAGACATTTACTGTGTGCCAGGAAGTGTGCCAAACATTTAGGAATTTTAGGGATACAAAGGCAAAAACATGGTCTCTGTCTTCACAGACCTCACATTCCAATAGCAGAGACCAAAAAAATATTGTACATGCAAAATATATAAAGAAGAATACAGGGCCTGGAATCAGGAAACTCAGGAAAATCTGACTCAAATTCAGCATCAGACACTAGCACTGTGACCCTGGCAAATCAGTTAACTTCTGACTACCTCAGTTTCCTCTACTGTAATTATAATACATATCCCTCAATGTTGCTGTGAGGATCAAATGAGATATTTAAAAAACACATACCACAGTGCCTGGTACATAGTGTGGTCCATATAATTGTTAGCTCTTATCATTAATATTATTATCACCATCATCATCATTCTTTTTAGGAAGGTCATCTAAGAGGAAAGGTAGCAGAAGTGGGTTGTGAAGCAAGTAAGAAAGTCCTATTGAAAGTAGGATTTGAGCTGAGTCTTGAATGAGACAATGGAATCCAGGAGGTAGAAGTGAGGGGAAAGCGCATTCTAGATTTAGGGGCCAGCCAGTGAAAAGCACAATTTCAATAAATGGATTGTCTTGTGCTAGGAACAATAAGAAGGCCGATGTCAGTGAGTTATAGGGCATGTGAAAGGGAGTAAAGTGAGAGAAGACTGGAAAGGTAGGAAGGAGTCAAGTTGTGAAGGGTTTTAAAAGTCAAATGGAGAAGCCACTGGAGTGTATTGAAATGTTGATGTGGATGATATTATCAGACTTGTGCATTAGGAAATTCACTTTTGTAATCAAGTGGAGATTGGAGTGGGGAGAGAACTGTGGCCGTGAAATCAGTTATAAGGCTGTTGCAAATAGTACAAAGGTGAGGTGATGAGGGCCTACACTGAGAATGTGTCTATGTGAATGGAGAAAAGGGGACAGATATAAGAGAATACTGTGAAGATAGGAAATGGCAAGTCTTAGCCACAGACTGGATATGTGGAGTGAGTGTGAATGAAGAGCAGACTCAGTTTTTATTTAGGGCCATTCTTTCAATTTGGTAGAAACTGTCAGGACTTTCTCTTTGCTAAGAACCCACAGTCACCTTCATGATGCAATCTGACATTAGTGTAAAACTTTAGTGGAGGCATTTGGTATTTCTGGTAAAATAGACAAACACAAAAAAAAGTCTCCTTGGATAGAATCCAAAATAGTCTGTATTATACTGAATTTCACTCACTAGGAGATGGTGTGATAGTGAGATATCAGTGTGTCTCACACGTGCATACAGTTTCCATTGTAGTTCAAATACATTTTCATGAGTATCTCAATGGATATGAATGACTACATGAGGATGGGAAAATCGCCAAAAATATTCTCCATTAACATTAGTAATATTAGTACTGTTTAAGCTTCCTCCCATAGCTGAAAATGCCTGTCAGGAACAAGGATACTACAGCACAGAAGATAGTGGAATCTAGAACATAGTAATATAATGGCTAGGTAGGTTCCTAAAAGTATCCTAGGATAACACTAAGATTTCTTATATTATAAAATAGTTTTAGCATTTACTGCAACCTAATCACTAGTTCAATCCCAAAGTAATTTGGACAGCATTTGGTATAGCTTTATTTGCTCCCTGGTATATAAGGAAAAGCATAAGTTCATGCCCTTATACTCAGTTCAATGCTGTTTGCTTGCAGAGAACTCTATCATTGAGCAACACCTCCAAGCAAGCTCATCCTCTCCTCCAATCATACTCACGCCCTCAGAACACACATTATCTTCTTTGCACCTACATAATTAACCACTAGCATATTTATACGCCTTTGGTCATGCAAATTGCCTTTACCTGCAGGTCCTAAAACTCACTCCCCCACCTTATAGGACCTACACAGTAGCCTCATCTCCTCTCCCTCTTAGGTCATCTTCCCCACTGAGTATTTGAACACAACCAATTTTCCTTAATGTCATTTTTTTTTTGGCCAAAGTGAATTTTCAGACAAATAGGGAACACTATAAGTTTAAACTTCTATAAAATTCAGTTCTTAGATAATAATATCACTTTTAACTATGTATTGCAATTGACATGCTGTGTATTAAAAAAAACTTGCTTCCTCCTCTACTTGAGTAGAGTTGAGAACCTTAGCCTTTCTATAGTTGTAGTAGCAGTAGTAGTAGTAGTAGTAGTAATGATAATAAATCATTTATATATTACTTTATTTATAATTTTCATATATCACTTTAAGATGCATAAGATGGTTTTACATATATTAACTCATTTAATCCTCATATCAACTCTGTGAGGTACATATTATTCTCATTTTACTCATGCGGAAATTGAGTTTGGTGGTAACAGTTGTGAAATGACATGTCCAGGGTCACATAGCTAGTAAGTGTCTGTAGCAAGATTTTAATTTAGATCTTTTTGACTGCAAGTGCTGGTTTGCTAAACCAGCACATTTACTAGCTCATCCCTGAGGAAGAGGGTATTGAAAGTCTGGAAGAAGTCTAGCAGAAAACTCAGATGGAAAGGCAGTTAGTAGCATAGCACCGCTGAGGTCAACTGACCTTTCACATGTTATGCTATACTATATTCAGTTTTATAAAGGACCATAGGACAAAAGCTCTGAAGCTGGAAGGGACATTGGAGACCAGCTAGCTCAGCTCTTTCATTTTGCAAAAGAGGACCTGAAGCCAAGTTCAGTGATTTATTCAGGATCACAGAAGTAATCTGTATTTAAGGTAAGATATGAATACAAGTCTTATATGAGCACATATATAGAGAATATATGCAAAATAGGTAGAGGGTAATTCTGGGATGTAGGGTAGCAGCAGCTGGGGAGATCAGGAAAGGCTTAATGTAAAAAAAGTAATACTTGGGTTGAGTAACAACATAGACACATTTATACTAGTCATGATTGTGCATTTCTCAGACAGACATATGGCAATAGTAAAATAGATTATTTTGCAGGTGTCTGCTTTTATCATTGCCATTATTTTGGTATAGATAAAGTCCTATTTTAACCAACCTGATGAAACACTATTTGTTTTTTAAATGAGTCTCATTTAAATGGAATAATTATGTTCTCAGCTTGGAGATTGGGGGTGGAGGAGGAGGGTCACAGGAGCATAATGCCTGATCTCAAGGAGTTTCAGTATCATCAGAAAGAGAAAATCAGCAATCATGAAACAACCAACAGTGTGACTGTATATCATGAAGTGGTAAATAGGGTGATAGAGACTCTAAGTCCTACAGGTATTTAGTATAAAGGAGATCAGGCTTCATTAGGAATGGTTTCCTGAAGGATGAAGTGGGTCTTAAGCTGGACCTTAGGTATATATATATCTGAATAAGTTAAAGTGAAGGAGGAAAGTCTCAAAGAAGTTAAACAATATAAGCTTAAGCAGAAAGGGAAAAATGAGCATGGAGTAAGGTGTGTGTGTGTGTGTGTGTGTGTGTGTGTGTGTGTATGTGTGTGTGTGTGTGTTTGTTAAATAATGAGGAGACTGGTTTGCCTAGAGTGGAGGGTACAGGGAGTAGTGAGAAATAAGATGGGCTAAGTTAGGTAAGATCAAATTATGGAAGACCTTGAAAGGTGAGCAAGGGATTTGATGCTGAGAGCAAGAGTGCCATTGAGGACATTTGAGCAAGGGGATTACTTAATCGTAATGAGGTCACTCTTCTGCTCAGATGTCTTCAGTGGCTTCTTATTTTCTATAGAATCATGATGAAGGAAGTCAGTTAAGTCAGTATTAAAGGGTGATCTGTCAGTTATACAACTGTATGTGGAATATTGGACATGAATTTTCTGGACCTTGGGCCAGGAAGGAGGCCATTGCAGTAGAGTCCTAGAGATAGGGCTGGACCGCTGGGAGTACAGTGCAATGAATGAATATGGCAAACATTTTAAAAGATTTTATAGAACTGGATAACTAGATATATATGTTAGTTGAATTAGATCTAGAGATGAGAGGGATCTCAAAAACTAGTCCAACTATTATGTTACATGTGGGGAAACTGAGGCCCAGTAAGACTGAGTGACTTGACAGAGGTCATATAGGAAGCAGTCATCAGAGGCAGAATGTATTCCTCTAATTCCAGATCCAGGTTTAAAGTTAGAAATGATCTTGGAATTGTCAGAGATAACTCTAAGATCTCAGTTATGGACAGTGGAGAAGTTGGAGTGGGTAACATTTTAGGGGGGAAATAGTGGGGAAATTTTTTTTGTTGTTGTTTTTTTTACAATGAAGCAGGAGCTAGGGTGAGAGGACTGTATTGAAGATACAGATTAAGCATGCATTAGGCATGTATATATATTATATATATATATATATGTATGTATATACACACACACATATAGCTGTGAGAAGAAATAGATTCTTGAAGAGAGAGAGGATAAAAGAAACAGGATAAAAGAAAAGAAAAAAAATTTAAATTGTATAGTTGGGCAGGAGAAAGAAAATGATTCAGAAGGAAATAGACTGGTCAAAGAAGTAATACAAAAATAGGGTAAATTGGTAGTCACAAGCCAAGGCAAGAGTTTCAAAGATTTTGGCCACTCAATCAGTCTACAAGTATATGTTAGGTGCTTACCATATGTACACTGTGCTAAGTGCTGTGGAGACAAAGAAAGACAAAAATATGATCCCTGTTCTCAAAGAGTTCACGTTTTAATGGAATCACTGTCAAAGGCCTCAATTATGGGGTAGCAGAAAGTCACTGAATTTGGCAAGAAGGAGGACTTTCAAGGGACTAGTTTCAAAAGAGTGGTGTGAGCATGTCATGCTACTGGGGATTAAAAAAGCAAAGGAAATAAAAGCTGTGGAGACTCCTTCCTTTAGTGCACAGAGAGTAGTTTGAGTTTTGGCATAAATAAAGGATTTCTTCCTCATCCCCCTGTCTCCATCTGTCTGGCTATGCTAACTGCCCTTTCTGCTTATCACTCCTCTCTGCACTCCCACTGAGACCCTAGCACACAAATATATTTACATTCAGAAGCATAGACATTAAGCTGAACAACAGCATTTTTCTTACATAGATTAACTATTACATGGACAAAGACTCAGGAACACATCTGTTCTGAAGGATTTTTTGGTTTAATTGAATGCATTAGACCAGCAAAGCACAATTACAGTGGGCTGGCCTCAGAGGCCAGATCTCTGTATTGAGATGCTATTAGTTAAATCTAAGTATTGTCTACATAAATAATTAATGTTTGCCTGAAATAATGCTAATTTATTCAATAATCATTATTTTTAAAAATAACTTTGAATGTTTATAGAAGGGATGTGTAACTTGGAGTCTGTGAAGTTGTTTTTTCTTCTAATAGTTTGATAACTTTATTTCAACATAATTATTTTCCTTTGTAGTACTAGGCATTTTCTTTTATGCATTTAAAAACATTATTCTGAGAAGGGGTCTTTTGGCTTCATTAGACTCTCAAAGTTTTCCATGACACTAAAAAGGTCAAGAACCCCTGCTCTAGCATTAGACTGAGATAGAAATAAAGATTATATATAAGCATGTTCACAAAATAAAGTCCCATATGTGAAAGCAAACATATTCCTTTTCATTCTGGGAAACTAATAGATTGATAAGTAGTAACAGTGCCAGGCTAAGGCATTGAACCAGCAATCTAACTGTCTGAAAGGGACATACTTGGCCATTAAGTCTGTGCCTTATGTTTAGTTCTGTTTGGCATATAGATGACTATATGACCTGCCATGGCTCTTGAGAAACCTCCTGGCAACAGTCATATTTGTCAACAAAATTCAACCTCACTGTATTTTGAGTTGGTATTAAAGTAACTAGCACAACCTTTTAAATTTTCTAATTCACTTAGATCTCCCAAACAAGTACAACATTTGACTTTTCTCTGCCAACTAATATATTCTGTACAGCTGAGCTTTCAGAAGAGGGTTCAGAAGGTGCCAAGGATTCTAGACAGAAGCATAAATCAATATGGTTCTATAATTTAACTAAACTACAGCTACAGACTTTTGCTCTATCCTTTTGTCAGTGTCTTCACAGGGTGCAGTACAACAAATTCAGTCTGCAGGGAAGTAATTGGCATGGATTTTCCATGCTTTTTAATACACTTTCTTTCCATACATTAGTAATTTGAAACCTATTAAATAGAGTTGCAATTTTAATATTATTGTATGTGTTTAGGAAAACCTATTATATAATTATCTTAGGTCGTTGGATCTCACCCCATGACATATATTTTCTTGCAATAGTCATTGGGTTATGAGTCATTTTGTTACACTTTAATTGTGAAGAGTAGGTATAAATAACATGAGTTTGCATAGGGCCGCACGTAGACAGATCTTGAACACCATATCATAATCTTGTTTGGAATGTAATTTCTGTAATACTTGTACATATAACATTCAGCTAAGTATATCAGGATTTGCTAGCCTAGATCTAAGGTATAATCAGAGACAATAGACCCATTAAGTCTCCCTTGAGCTATTCTTGGTGCAAAATCAGGCCGTTGAGTATGAGTACTAGCAATATGAGCAAGGGTTGGGATTCATTCTTAAAGTAAGCTTGGTATTCCTTAAGCCTGAGCCATTAAGCAAAGCTTCTGGCTGTCATTGTCCATTAATATTATCTCTTATAAATGTATAAAGACCCAAAAAGAGGTAACTTCAAAATCCAGAAGACACTGAGTAGATATCCCTTCAGTGAATCTGGAAGAACAAATTCAGTTGAATTGGAGCAACTTCTAATTTCTGTTCTGAGCCTGAGCTGGCCACATCGTTCCAAATCTTACCCTGACTATTTCTGGTAGGGCCAAGAGAACTTTAATTGCTGCAATGCTTTTCATGATGTTGGGTCTCTTCAGTTTTGTAATCCTTATGATATGGTTTAAGGATATGGTTTTATGCCACAACTGAAAATGCTATCATTCTTCACTTTGAGAAATGTAAATGAATCAAGGTTGTTTGCTGCAGAATATATATGTGCACCTATACACATAATTTAATTAATAAATCAGGTTTTATTAGGATCTTTGTGTATTAGAAGTTTATTTCTACTCCCTTATATAGACTGTTACCATTTCACAGGTATTTTCCCAAGTAAAATAAAACAAAACCATGAAACACAAAATCAACAAATGTAAGCACCTGTATACACCTTTGATTCCTTACTTGAGAAAATATTCCAAGACCATTCTTCTAGTATTTGTTAGATTGTTCAAAAGACAGAACTCTTTGGAAAGATTCTTGCCCATATCACTTGGCATGTATCTTGTAAGTGTTATTTCCCCTTGCTTTTTGCTTTTACCCATAAAGAAACTACGAATTATACCTTCTTTTCCTAGGTAACTTTATAGATACATTTCCATCTGAACTTAGGTAGCCCATAGTATCTGACATCAGAGATAAGATCCTCTATATGTGCCTTATTAGCTAACCATGAATAAATTAGTGAAACATTCTAGTGCCACAATCTCATCCCTGCCAACCAAGTATTTGTTCAAAGATCCCAAAGAGTAAATCTAAAAGTGGAGGGGGCTGATGGATAATGCTTTACTCTTTACCAATCAACATCAACAACTGCTTCCCCCACCACATACACACATATCATTGCCACTATGAAGAAAAAAGTATTTTCTGTAATGTATCAGAGATGGAACTTTTTTTTCTATTACAAACAGAGAAAACTGGGAAGCTATCATTGGAGCTGCCATATCACTACCCCTATCTAAGAAACTATTACCTCAATTAGGATTCAGAGTTGACCATTCAGATCATCCTACTATTATCTCCAGTGAATTGTAAAGAATACTTTTGAATAAACCTCTTTGGACATGTTTGGTCTTGTGTGTGGGCTTTCATTTCTCTTTTCTATTGTAGAAACAAGCTTATTGCATAACGACTCGTTTGGAGAGGCATTTTCCTTCAAAAGAAGGAACTGAAGTGGGTAGGAGAAACTGGTCTAATCTCCTTTCCATTTTTAAATGCTGGGAAGCTATCTTTGGAGCTGTTATACTACTACAATTTTTCAAACTCAGTGGGCCTTCAATTTGCCACCATAGTTTTACATTATTAGGACTTAAATTATAACCTGATCGTATTTTAAACTGAATATATTAAATTAACATAAATTTGACCTAACAGAAATTTTCTCTGCCCCAATGATGTTGTGGTGTTATAAGTGTCCTAATCACTGACAAATGAGAAAAAGACACATAGCATACACAACATTTTTATTCAACATTTATCTTGAAGTTCACGAACTCATTAAGTCACCTAATTTATCCATTCAATGAGATATCTTTCCTTTGAGTTAAAAAACTGTTGGTTATCATAATTATTCCCTAGAAGAGATCAACTCACATGTTATTACTATATGACACCATACAATAATTCATTAATAAAGTTAGGTCAAGACCTACATCTACCTGTATTCATTAAACTGTTACATCAACTGGTAGGGTCTAGAATTACAATTTTTCGTGAGGAGAAATAAAAAGAACAGTGGTTGCTTTCATATTACAATAGTCAAATTCATGTGAATGTAGAATTTATTCTAATGATACACATCACAATCCATCCATGCCTGCTCATCCTGTGCTAATTTCACCCATGTATTCCAATGAATTCACCACAAGAATTCTACCCAATATACTAGGAACTTTCCTTGCCCTTTTTCCTGACTCTGTGGGGATATAGATGGAACGTGTGGATTGTGAAATGCACCCTTGCAAAGTAAAAAAGGGAACAGAATTTTGAAAATAGACATTGTATTCTTTTCTCTTAAAAATATGTTATTATCACTTCCTAGTGAGTTCCCACATGCCCCTCTTGTGACTAATCCATGTAGTCAAGCAAAACAAATCAAGACATTTACTACATCTGGAAATTCTTATTTCAGTCCCCACTTGTAGTGGGAAGCATGTTTCATCAACAGTCCTCTCAAGTCATAATTGTTCCCCACACTGAACAGTTATGAAGTCTCTCAGTTTTATTTTCCTTTACATTATAATGGTTAGCATGTTAATTGGTCTTGTGGTTCTGCTTATTTCATTCTGTATTAAAATAGCATCTCCAACTTTCTCTGAATTCTTCATATTTTGTGCCTTTTTATGGTTAGAGTAATTTTTGGAGTGGGTGTTGAAAATGTGATTTTCTCTTAAGATGCTTTTTAATTTTATGTTAAATCAGTAAATGTAAAAATAGAGAATATCTCAAAATAATGATCTATGATTTGGGCTTAATATGAACATTTCTGGAAGAGCTTCAAGATTCTGATCATTTTTAATCAACCTGTTCATCTAACAGGATGCTGGTTTAATATTTTTGGTGGATTAAAATTTTTTTTTGGTTTGTGATCATTTTCCCCAGCACACTCAGTTCCCCTCTCAATCTAGCAATTCAGTCTCCCTGGAACATTGGCTTCTTCAACAAAACATTTATCTTGAATCCTTACTGAGTATATTTCTCATCACTGCAATTAAGCATCTTTTCCACTGTAATTTATTCCAACAATTACAGAGAAAATTCTTTTCATAGTTTTTTTAAAAGAAAAAAAACTACTTAAAATGAAAGCTGTCATTCTTTCTTGCTATTTTCCTTGGAATGTTATTTCATAATTCAGTGCTAAATATCATAATGTTTTCCTAATATTTATCTTTAATTTACGTTTCAGAATTTCAGTCTCTTCCTAGCAATGTCCTTATATTTTTCTAGAACTCACTTTTCTTGATAAATGATATACTCTCTTTTGTTTTCTTTATTTCTTCTCCTAGACTTTCTTGGGCCCTATACTGACCCTATATAAGCGATTTATGAAAATTTAAACAACAGAGTTATCATACATATACAATGACAATATGAAATACTTCAGTATTTCAAAGATCTCTGATTTAAATGGGGTGGGTTCTCCCTCTTCCAGGAAAGACCACAACTCTTCAACTCTTTGAAGGTAGTTGCATTCTAAATAATCATCAACAAGCTGATTTAGGCTTCTTTGGGGTAGGATGATCCCTGTATGTGGAAAATATATGGTCAATAATAAGGACCATACTCAAAGCCTTTCCAGCTTGGCACCTACCAAAATTCTGATACACTGGCATAACCTTTGAGAATCTAAGGAAGGCTTGCACCACATGCACCCCACTGGCCATTTGTGGCACTCAAAAGGATTTCGGGCAGCCCACAAAAAATGTAGAGAATGTTTTCCTCTATATTTTTTTTTTGTGGGCCACCTGAAATACTTTAGTAGACCACACTTTATGTGGGCCTGAGTTAAGGCTACATCTCCATGATGAGACATCAGAAAAGAACTTACGGGGAAATTTGAATTTCACAAAAATGGATAGTTGCTGTTTAAAAAAATAATAACCACAATAATAATATTCTTTTGTATTTGTATTTAAGTACCAGGTGATGTTTTGGCCCCTTTCCTAGATGCTGTAAAGTCTTGTACTGAACTTGATAGCTACATTCCATATAAGATAAAGAAAATTCTCTAGTGAAGTGCTAAGTTCTCTATGGTTCTCAAAGAGTGGACATGCACTGATTTCCAGATCTGCCTTTCTTTGGATATTAGCACTCTAACTGTGACTCTGATTGGTATAGTCAGTGCAGATCTATCTAATCAGAATAGTTTTTGAGCTCCAATCCACCAGGAAAATTCTGCCTACTTTTGTAGATATATTACATCTTAATATACCTTTTTCACATCATATAGTAAAATGGAATAATCCACACTCATGCATATATATTATATATGTATATTATATATATATATATAATATATATAATATACATATATAATATATATGTGTATGTGTGTGTATATATATACATATATATGTATATATATATGTATATATATACATATATATATATATATATATATATATATATATATATATAACTTTTAATTTCATATGATTGTAAATTAAGAGCAGGAAAAGACTTTGGAGAGCAGCTAGGTGGTTAAGCACTGGGCCTTGAGTTAGGAAGACCTGAGTTTAAACCCAGCCTCAGACATTTATTAGCTAAGTGCTCTGGGTCATGTTACTTAACCCTGGTTGCCTCAGTTTCTGATCTGTAAAATGAACTGTAGAAGAAAATGTCAAACTATTCCAGCATCTTTGCCAAGAAAACCCTAAATGGGGTCATGAAGAGTTGGACCCAACTGAAATAACTCAGTGACAAAAAGACCTTACAAGTCTTATAGTCCAACATCCTCATTTTACCAGCTATGGAACTGAGGCCCTGTGAGGTTTGAATTTGCCTGTCACAGAGAATAAGTGTCAGAGGCAGGATTTTTACCTAGCTCCTTGGACTCCAAATCCATTACATATCTCTAACTATCAAATATTTTGTTCTGGCCAGCCACAATAAGTAATATTGCATGTTATACATGCACACAAGAAAATGCACACACATGCACATAAGAAAGAAATGAGACAATAGGAGAAAGATGGAGCAAGATCAAAGAAAATAAAGCCATGATTTGAGAATAATCAAATTGGCAAGTTATTGGAATGTCTTCTAATTTCCCTGTAAAAGTGTTCTGACATTATACACATTCGATAATACAGTGGAATGAGTGCTAAATCTGGAGTCACTGGACCTGAGTTCTAATTCCAGCTTTGTGAATTATTATCAGTGTCATCTTCAGCAAGTTTCTTAATCTCTGGGCCTCAGTTTTCTCATCTGTAAAATAAGGGGATTGAACTAAATAACCTAACATATTTTCTAACTCTAAATCTATGATCCAATTAACTATGACAGCATCTAAAAGTTAAACTCATGTTAGCTCATTCAACATCAACCAATTAAATCTGATGTCATGGTCTTCTTTGAGAATGAAGGACAAACAATAATATCTGTGAGTAGAAATAGGAGTAACCCAGCTCTTTCCCTCCTTCTTACTTCCCTTCTTTCCTTCCTTACTTCCTTCCAAACCTTTTTTTTCTTAAGGACCACACCTTAAACCCAATTCACTCTGTCTCTCCTTGATTGGCCAATAATAGGTCCCAGACCAAGCCCCACTTTGCCATTGTTTGGACCTTGATTGGCTCAGAGTGAATGTAAATAGCAGTTGTTTTTGTTTGGCCCAGAAACCTTCAGTTTCTTCCCCTCCCAGATTGACTCTTTTTTTGACTAAGAGGACATTTTCCACAGAGCCACACCCATGGCCTCTGTCTTTAGCAGTCTACAGGTACTTTCCAAACCAAAGAATTTTAGGAAAGACACAATTTTTAGTTCTTTAGGCAATTAGATGTTATAAAGGAAAGAGTGCTGGTCAAGAAGCCCTCTGCCCCAATTTTTAGGTGTGTGACCCTGACGAAATCTCCTCTCTCAGCCTCTGTCTTTTCTTCCATAAAATAATAATAATAGTATTTATATCACAATGTTTTGAGGATCAAATGAGATAACATACGTAAAATGCTTTGAAAACCTTAATGCACTTTATGAATGCAAGTGTTGATGATGGTAATGATGATACATTGCTAATCCTAATGGGAGCAGCAACATTTCCCATTACCAGTTGGCCAATATCTCCAAAGCTTTCCTATTTGTGGCCCAACACTCATTAGTTTTCCTACTCATAAACTCTAAAGGAATTTTGCTTAAAATTGGGAGTGGGATAAGTATAGGTTAGAAATGGTTTTCAATGGCACTGACATTCTTCTAAAGTTTGGCTGCAGGCAATAACCACTAAATCTCAATAAGGAAAGTAACATTATTAACTAATTTTACATACTAAAAAACTGAAGCTGAAAGAGATAAACTTACGCATTTCTGGTCACACATCTAGTAAATGGTAAAGTTAGTATGTACATTTCAGTCTTCTTATAACAAATCTACTCTTTAGAGTAGAACATCTAGTTGACAAAAGAACCTAAATATCAGAAGTTAATAATGAAGTAACTGATAGACTCTTTGATGGATAAGAGTAACATGATGCTAAATTGTTTTTTCTCAAATATCAGATAAATAAGAGTCATGGGTTGTTCTACAGAAATTAAGGAAGCTGTCATATTCAGCAACTTGACAAGTTAAACAGGAAAAATATTTTCAATAGCAACAGAAGGTTCAAAAATCCAGAATGGTTTCTTGTCTTTTCTATACTTAGACCTTTACTTCTCTTTAAACTTTTGGAGATAACTGGTGTACATATACTTGAAAATATGTATTTTCATCTGTACTATCATAGACTTGAAGGAAAGAGTCAAGCCAAATCTCCCTCCTTTCATTTTAGAGATGAGTTTCAAAACTACAAATGAAGTAACTTGCCCGTAATCGCACAGGTACTAAGTGTCTCAAGAGGGATTGGAATCCTGGTCTTTCTGACTACCAATTCAGTACTGTGTCTACCACAGTTTGCTTCCTCTTTAAATAAAACCTTCTTTTATGGTGCTAAAGAATGATTCCCAAGTAGTTTGGCTTTGCTGCTCAAGTTCACTCTTATTCTTTTCTCCCTGAGAAATGTACCCAAATTTCCCCAGTTCTTTAAGAAGGAGCTATGATTTTTCTCCCTCCCTAGTTCCACCAGAATGTTTGATGTATTTCCTCAAAGAAGACACTCAATTATTACCTGAAAATTAACATAATCATTTTAATAATATTAATAAAAATGACCATAAGTAATCACATTCAAAACATCAACACAAGCTCTTTTTTTGTCCACTGTTATTTCTTCATAATTATAAAATATTGTGCTGATTGGAGGAAACTTTGGGTATATATTATGCAGAGGTTTATTGTAGTCTATCCAAAGTTTCCTCCACACGATTCCAGTGTAATATGGAGAATTCTTAGCAGCATACTTGTTTTGTAATAGTATACCTCTTGCCTATTCCCACTTTCCAAAGTGATTAGTGTGAACTTAGTACCTTTTACAGAGGTGTGTTCTGAGACTGAATCATTCACACCTCTCAAGTTTGAGCATTTAAATCTTGGTATTTGGCAAATGTTACAAATCAGGGCTTAATTTAATGTTTGTCAATTTTCTAGGCATAAGAAAGTGATTGAAATAATATTAATGATGCAAATT
Organism: Phascolarctos cinereus; assembly: GCF_003287225.1. NCBI lineage: Eukaryota > Metazoa > Chordata > Mammalia > Diprotodontia > Phascolarctidae > Phascolarctos > Phascolarctos cinereus. Next base: position 153,563,682 of record NW_027555514.1, on the reverse strand, counting down.
CAAAGTATATTGTGCATGCATTTTTGGAGGATAGTTGACAAATATTTACCAGTATTGTATATGATCAATGCTACTCCATATGCCCGCTATCTGAACTCCCAAAATCTATCTTCCTGTGGGGTAAGACATAAATGTGGATTTTGTAAAATAATCCTACTTCTAGAACATAAGATACTTCTATGAGTGTAGGACTGAAAAATCAAAACAATGTGGCTGTATTTGATGGTCACTTTGTGGTGGAGGGTTTTGTACATACTTACCAGAGCACAAATCCAGAATTCTTGACAACTGCTCTCTAAACTTATTTCCAGAAATAACTTACCAGAGGTTAATTTTCCAAGAGTTGAGTTAGAAATCAAGTGTGAATCAACTTCTTAAGTTCTGTCTATTGATTTTCTGACTTCGGGTGTATGTGCATGGGATGTATACATGTGTGTGCATGTGTGTTTCCAATAGTAGAGCAATTTAGTGTCTCATTCAACATTACATTTCCAAATGAGCCACCGAATATATGCATATTTTGGAGAATAGACTGAAAATAAAAGACTAAAGCAAAGTTATTTTATGTTTTTATGAATAAAAAAAACATTGCTAGTTATGGATTTGAAGGCTTCACATTCAGAAGTCAAGTTTTAATCTGTTCATAACACTAAATTCTTATTTATTTACTTTTTTAATCAATTATACCTCATAAAATATTTCTGAGATAGGTGAATTCTTCTTTGGTTTAAAAATTCTTTTAATGAGATTTAGAGCAAGTGGACAGCTGGATGGTGCAGTGGATAGAGTGCCAGGCCTGGGGTCAGGAAGACTTATCTTCCTGAGTTCAAATCTGTCCTCAGACATGTACCAACTGTGTGACCTTCACTTAACCCTATTTGCCTCAGTTCCTCATCTATAAAATGGAGGAAATGGCAATGATCTAAGTACCTACATTCTTACAGATAAGTGAATTTTTCAGTTCTCATTTGAATGTTTAGTGATATATACAAAGGACATTTTTCTGGTTGTAAATTTATTTCTTTGAAAATATTGTCAGTTGTTTCATTTTTCCCCTTAAAGCCAAATGACAATGTTATTTTCATCATAATCAGGCAGAGGAGCATGTTAGCCTCTGTTCCTCATGGATACATCAAAGATAGTCAATGTATAACCTACATATAAAGTCAAAATAACATTGTAAAATCTGATTCATTTAAAAAAAGTTATTTATATTTTTACTATTTCCTAATATTACACTCAATATCTCTCCTTTAAAAATAAGGAAGACATTTAACCATAACATATTAACACAATGAACATGCTTGACAGCATGTGCCTCATTACACACATGAAGTCCACCACTAATAGGAGCAATATATGTCTCTTTATTAGTTCTCTGTAGTCAAGATTGATCTGTGCATTATTCTGAGTTTTGATCTGACTTGTTTTCCTTAGGTATGGATCTATCCAAAAGGATCTGGCACATTAAAAAAAATATACTAATGTACATGTCTTAAGAAAGTTCAATCAAGGCAAATCAATATATGTATTTGAAAATCCCCCCAAAAGGATAAGTAATACATTAAAATGTTATGAATAGTATTAAAAGACCAGTAAACACAAAGTATATATATATATATATATATATATATATATATATATATATATATATGATTCAGATATGCATGTACAGTTAAATATCTGCATTATACACTTCATATCTACTAATGAATAATGTCAACTAGTATACATGTCTACATTCATATACTTTATGAACACAAGCTATTCTTTTCATATAATAATTAATTGTCACCATCAATAAGATATCTTTGAAAGCCACTCCATTAAAAAAGATAAAACAAAATTAAATACTTTATTATTCTAATCTGATTTCATCGTAGTTATTAAGGGAGATAAATCAGCAACTTTTTTTTAATTGCTGACATTTTCTTACATGTGGATGCAGCAAATACAGAAATAGGAGTGTTTCTATTTAAAGACACAGGAAGCATTCCCAATAGCCCAATAGTTTGAGGAGTAAAAAGCAAAAAGTAATAAACTGTTCCAAAATTCCCAATAGCTACAGGTATAAGATGATAACATCAACTTCAGAACTGTTTATAGAAATTTAGATTACTGGTTAATAGTTAACAGTTAAGAGTTTTAGTTAATCATTGGAATTAATATCTGTGGATCAGATTTGGATTCACTTGTATGGGCCTCAGCAGTAGAGTTTGTAAGAGTTCAGGTTCCCTAATATTGAGGGCTATAAACTGGTCCTGTGTCATGAGGAAGATAAGGAAGATGAGTCAATCTGGTCACGAGATGTTTTGCCTTGCACTGAGTCTCTCTATTACTAGGTGGGAGCTAGTACAAGACTTTCCAGGGGATATTGTTCAACTCCATGCTTTCCCTATTCCTATGGATTCTGAAGACCCCCTTTTGCAAGCCAGTATGATCAAACAAAACGTATAGCTCACCCTTCACCTTTCTAAATAGATCAATCAGTCTTAGTTTGTTTGCATCACTACACTTTATGTAACCACCAAAATGAATAAAAAGCTTCTCTGATTGAGAAATGTATCTCTGGTCACTGATGTCTCATTTAACTCTATTATAGGCAACCACTAGTCTTACTAAGAAATAGATTATACTGGGACAGCTAGGTGGCACAATGAATAGAGCTCTGGCCTTGGAGTCAGGAGGACCTGAGTTCAAATGTGACCTCAGATACTTGACAACTACTAGCTGTGTGACCTTGGGGAAGTCACTTAACCCCAATTGCCTCACCAAAAATAAAATAAAGCAAAAAAAAAGAAATAGATTATACTTAGGACTTTTTGCCTCAGATTCTCTCTAGCACTTTTTTTTTTGCCAACAACAAATCTAAACCTAAAGAATGAATGGATAGAAGAACAAATCATAAAAAAATCAATAATTTCATTAATTGAGAATGACGACAATGAGACAAAATACCAAAATTTATGAGATACAGTCAAAGCAATAATTAGGGGAAATTTATATCTCTAAATGTTTATATCAGTAAAATAGAGAAAAAGCAAATCAATGAATTGGGCATACAACAACAACATCAACAACAAAAAACCTAGAAAAAGAACAAATTAAAAATCTGTAATTAAACAACAAATTACAAATGCTGAAAAACAAGGGAGATATTAATAAAATTTAAAGTAAGAAAACCATTGAAATAATAAAACTAAGAGCTAGTTTTATGGGAAAAAATAAAATAGATAAATCATTGGTTAATTTGATGTAAAAAAGAGGAAAAAACAAATTACCAGTATCAGAGATGAAAAGGCGAAGTCACCATCAATGAGGAAGAAAATAAAGCAGTTATTAAGAGCTTTTTGCCCAATTATATGCCAGTAAATAAGTATTTGCAAAAATACAAATTGCTCAGATTGACAGAAGAAGAAATAAAATACTTAAATAACTCCATTGTAGACAAAGAAATTGAAAAAGCCATAAATGGGCTCCCTGAGAAAAATCCACAAGAAGAGATGGATTCACAAGTGAATTCTACCAATCATTTAAAGAATAATTTATTCCAATAATATAAACTATTTGGAAAAAATAAGTAAAGAAAGAGTTCTACCAAATTCATTAAATGAAAAAAAAATTATAGGGCATTAATACCTAAACCAGGAAGAGTGAAAACAGAGAGAGAAAGCTATAGACCAATTTCTTTTATGAATATTGAGGCAAAAATTTTAAATAAAGTACTAGCAAGGAGATTACAGCAATATATAACAAAGGTTACACACTATAACCAGGTAGATTTATACAAGGAATTCAGGACTAGTACAATATTAGGAAAACTATCCTCATAATTAACTATGTAAATAACAAAAACAAAAATCATGACTATCCCAATAGATTCAGAAAAAGTTTTGAAAAAATACAGCCCTCATTCTCCAATTGATAAATGGTCAAAGGATATGAACAGGCAGTTATCAGATGAAGAAATTAAAGCCATCTATAGTCATATGAAAAAATGCTCTAAATCACTATTGATTAGAGAAATGTGAATCAAAACAACTCTGGGATACCACATTACATGTATCAGATTGGCCAACATGACAAAACAGGAAAATGATAAATGTTGGAGAAGATATGGAAAAATTGGAACACTAATGGATAGTTTGTGGAGTTGTGAAATGATCCAACCATTTTAGAGAATAATTTGGAACTGTGCCCAAAAGGCTATAAAAATATGCATACCCTTTGACATAGCAATAGCACTTCTAGGGCTGTATCCCAAAGAGATCATAAAAATGGGGAAAGGATCCACATGTACAAAAATATTTATAGCAGCTCTTTTTATGGTGGCAAAGAATTGGACATTGAGGGAATGCCCATCAATTGAGGATTGGCTGAACAAGTTCTGGTATATGAATGTAATGCAATACTATTGTGTTGTAAGAAATGATAAACAGGTGGATTTCAGAAAAACCTGGAATGAGTTGTATGTACTAATGCTAAGTGAAGTGAGCAGAACCATAAGAACATCATACACAGTAATAGCCATGTTGTGGGATCACTAACATTGATAGACTTAGCCCTTCTCAGCAATGCAAGTATCTAAGACATCTCCAAAGGTCTCATGATGGAAAATGCTATCCACATCCAAAGAAAGAACTATGGAGTTTGAATGCAGTTCAAAGCATGCTATTTGCTATTTTCTTTCTTCTGTTTTGTTTTGTTTTCTCTTTCTTGTGGTTCCTCTTATTGATTCTAATTCTTCCTTAAGACATCACTAATGTGAAAATATGTTTAACAGGAATGTATATGTATAGCCTACATCAGATTGTGTGCTGTCTTTGGGAGGGAAGTGTGGAGGGAGGGGGAGAAAAATCTAAAACCCAAATGCTTATGGAAGTGATTGTTGATAAAATAAATTAATAAAAAGATAACAATAACAACCAAAAAAAAAATCAGCCCTCATTCCTATCAAAACACACTGGAAAGCATAGGGATAAATGACACTTTCCTTAAAGTGATAAGTATTGTCTATCTGAAACCATCACCAAGCATTTTCTGTAATAAGGAAAAACTAGAAGCCTTTCCAATAAGATCAAGGGGGAAGCAAGAATATCCATTACTACCATTATTATTCAGTATTGTACTAGAAATATCAGTTATAGCAAAGAAAAAGAAATTGAAGGAATTAGAATAGACAATATTCTCATTTAAAATATATATATATATATATATATACATCATAAATAATAGTAAAACTATTACTCTTTGCAGATAATATATTATACTTAGAGAATCTTAGAGAATCAACTAAAAAACTAGTTGGAATAATTAATTTCAGCAAAGTTTCAGGTTATAAAATAAACCCACAGAAATCATCAATATATTACCAACAAAGGCTACCAAGAAGAGACAGAAAGAAAAATTATATTTAATATAATTGTAGGCTATGTAAAGTTCTTGGCAGTCTGTATTCCAAGACAAGCCCAGAAACTATATGAACACAATTACAAAATACTTTTTACACAAATATAGATCCAATCAACTGGAGAAATATTTAATTGTTCATTTGTATGCCAAGTCAATCTAATAAAAATGACAATTCTGACTATATTAATTTACTTATTCAGTGTCATAACAATCCAACTATCAAAGAATTATTTTATAGAGCTTGAAAAATAATAAAATTTAACTGGAAGAACAAGATGTCAAGAAATTCAAGGGTATTAATTAAAAAAATATGAAGGAAGGTAGCTTAGCTGTACTCAAACTGATCTCAACCTCTATTACAAACTGGTAATCATTAAAAACAATAAAGTACTTGCTAAGAAATAGAATGGCGGATCAGTGGAAGGGTTTAGCTACACAGTATTCAGTAGTGTATGACTACAATAATCTAGTGTTTGATAAACTCAAATATTCAAGAGTTTGGGAAAACAGCTTAACTACATGACAAAAATTGCTGGGGAAAGTGGAAAGCAGTTTGGTAGAAATTAGGTATAGACGTACATCTCACATGTATTTCATGTGTATTCTTACAACTAAATTGTGGTGTAAGGAGTAAGGAAATATGTGATCTCAGAAAAGATGCAGAAAGATTTTTATGAACTGATGCAGAGTAAAGTAAGCAGAACCAGAAGGACATATTAAGTATAACATCAGTCTTATGAAAATGAAGATTTTTGAAGACTGATGAAGAATGAGATGAGCAGAAACTAAGAGAATAATATATATATATATATATACATATATATATATATATATGTATATATATATATATATATAATAACAACTACACTGTAGCAAGTCAATCAGTAAACACTTATTAAGCATATACTATGTGCCAGGAATTATCTTAAATTCTGGGACTACAAAGAAAGGTGAAAGACAATCTCTGCCTTTGAAGAGCTCCCTATCTAATAGGGAGTGACAAGACATGAAAGAAAATAGAAGAGGGAGCAGGGTGCCCAGTGCAGGAATATGATGAAATTTAGAGGAGTGCAGTTGGTAAAAGCTAAAAACATAAACTATAAAATGTAAAAAAGAACTTCAAAAACTATAAAAACTATAATCAATACAGTGACAATTTATAATTCCTGAGGACCAATGAAACATGCTACCCATTGTAGATGTGGGATAACTTTAGGTTGCAGAATGAGACATGTCTGCCTGCATACATAGACACACAAGGACAGACATACTTATATACATTTATGTATATCTGTATATGTGACATATGTATGTTTAGCAATTAAGAAAATTTGTTTCACTTTACTTTGGATATTTTTCTAAGAAATATGTTTTTCTTTTTTTTTTAATGAGGAGGATTTTTTTTTTAATGGAAAAGTTCGAGAATGCTACAGATATGAAATGTTGCATGCATTTTCAGATGAGGTCACTATATTATTAGTTATATTAAACTCTTTGGTTTGTTACAAGAGACCTTCCCCAGAGTAAGAGTAGTCTACAAATGTTTGTAATGTAAACACAAAATACATCAATAAAAATTTAAAAATAGATTATATATTATTATGCCAATCAAGGCCTACGACATGTGCATTTTGAGTACCCTTCTTAGTGTCCCTTCCTCCTCCCCTGCCCCATGTGCTTCTGTGTGGTGATCACTTCGTAAACATGTGTTTTGCCTATAACAATTGCTCTATTTTATATAATAATAATAATAATAATAATAATTCTTATTCATTTCTTTATTAGGAAATGCTAGTAGTATTATTTTCATTTTACAGGTGAAAAGGAACTGATGTTAATGGCATTGAAGTGACTTATGCAGTGAAATGGCTATTAAGTGACACAATCAGAGTTTGATCCCAGGCCTTTCACTCAAAACTAAGTTGTTTTATATATATCATCAAATTGTTGCCTAATGGAAAATGTGTATATAAATGAGCAAAGAAACACAGAAATAATTTGATAACAAGTGAAAGAAAGGTTTTCAACTCCCCACCCCCAAATGAAAGAGGGTCATTTTATAGGCTATCATAAATACAGCTTTCATATAGGTATCAGTCTTACCTACAAAATATCAACTACACAATTATATAATGTCAAATATAGAAGAGATCATCTAGCACAACTTCCTGAGGCCCAAAGAAGTTATGCCCCAATTAAGGTCACATGCAGCAAGATAATAATTCAGGTTGGCAGACATGCAGTGTAATATTCTTCCCACTATACATTTTGTTTTAAAGTTTTTCTATATTGATACCTGAACCCCTCTATAAACTTCATTTATTTTATTTTGGGTAAGCTGTATTAGCTTTAATCTTCACAAAGTGAAAATTTCTGATTAGACACTATTAATAGTCAGTTGTAGGTGGTTCAATTCATGTGAAAATACATTTTTACACTTCTAAAAATACAGCAGTATATAACAAGTGTTATAATAGTTTCCAAACTGATATCTTTGCCTCTAGTCTCTCCCCTTTCTAGAGTATCTTCACTTAGCTGACAAGCCAGTCTTCCTAAGGCACAGTCCTGACCTTGCCACTTTGCTGCTCAGAAACCTTCTATGGCTCACTCAGGCCTACGGCATAAAATACAAATCCAGCCTGGCAGTTGAAACTTTCCACAGGCCAGCTCAAATTTATATTTTCAGGTTTTTTTCACATGTTCTCTTTTCAATAAGATTACTCACTGTTTTTGATATCATCTTGTTAACCTGTTTTCCTGCAGTTGTATAGATCATCACCTTTGCCTGGAATGCCTAACCTGTTCTTTGCCCATTAAAATCTTTCTCCTCTTTCAAACCAACTCAAGTACCATCTCCATTAGGAATGTTTTGTTTTTTATAATACCCTTCTCCAAAAGTGACATTTCCCTCCTGAAACCTTCCTAGTATATCTTGCCTAGATGTGTCTTTTGCCCTTATTTTCTATCATACTTATTTGTGCATTTTTAATATCTTCCCTGTTACATTGTAAACTTGTTGAGGAAAGGAATTATATTATTTATCATCTTGGTGTCCTCTATGCTTATCCCAGTTACTTACCCAGTAGCTATTTAGTAAAAGTTTCTTCATTTATCTAAATTGAAATAAATAGACTTGAACTTTCTACCTATAGGCTGTGAAAGATAGAGAAAAATATCAGTTACAGTCTCTTTTGGAATTTATATTCTAGATATGAAGGCAAGATAGGTTCATAATTGCCAAACAAAACAGTGAATTATTATTTAATGAAAGACCCAAACAATAAATTTTACAGGGCATACAAGGAAAGAAGAAATCATTTCACCTGAGGTGATACAGAAGAGGTATCGATTGAATTGATTGATGATATAATTCCAATAGGTAGAAATAGCAGAAGCCAAAGGAAATAAGGAATGTGGAATGAGAAATTATGTGAACTCAAGAAAACATAAGGTATATTTAGAGGATGACAAGTAGATTGGCCTTGAATCCTGGATGGAGTGGAAAGTCCAGAATAGGGCTAATTAAATTTGAAATTGACTTGAAAATCAAGCTGTAGAGTTATGACCTTTTTGGTAGGCAGTAGACAACATATAAAGGTTTACATGATAAAGAGCTAAATTAAAAAATTATTCTGGCACAAGTGAATATAGAGGGAAGGGAAAATAGCAGAATTGGAAAGGCCAATTAAATGGTCTGGGCATGGATTTATTAGGGCCCAAGTTAGTGTTGTGACAGTAGAAATGGAAAAGAAATAAAAAACACAAAATACATCATAATGGAAGAGTTTGTCATACAGTGTATAGACAAGGGAAGAGTGCTGGAACATTTTAGTAAGAATTGTTTTAGTTGTCCTAAGGTGTATAATCATCTGAGCCTAGTAAGGAACAATAAAGAGAACAAAAGTATGGCTTAAAAAAAGCAAACAAACCTATTTTGTTGAAAAGGTAGCTCAAAGAAGCAACAAAATTCTTGCTCATGTCATCTTTGAATACATTAAGTGAACATTGTGTTCAGAATTATGGAGATAACTCCAATTAAATCTTCCATGGCCAGAATACCTATAGAATATTGTTTTCATTTATGGATACCAAATTTTTAGAAGGATGTATGCATCCAGGAAAGAGCCAATTCACTTGCGAAGAGCCTCAACTTTTTGCTCTAAGAGGATGGATTGCAGGAAATTAATATTTTTAACCTGAGTAATAAAAGATTGGAGGGCATGATAGCCCATCATGCTTTTGATGTTGTGAGTAAGAAGAATGAATTATTTTATAGGTTCCTCTGGGACAGAATTAGAAGAATGTGTATAAATTTCAAGACATATCCAGATCCAGTATAAGAAAAAACTTCCTAACACTTCCAGCTATGCAAAAGTGGAAGAGGCTTTTCTTCAGAGGGAAGGGTTTCCATCAGCTGAAGTTTAAAGGAAATGATTGAGTGATCACTACTGAGTATGTTTTAGAACCTCTCCAGGCAACCAAGGTTCTCCATAATCTTCCACAAGCCCTCACTACTGACAATGTCAAAGACCTTGGTCAGGTCTGTTTATAGAACTCTATTCTGCTCTTGGCATTTCTCCTGGAGTTGTCTGGAAGTAAACAATGTGTCAACCATTTCTCAGCCCTTGTTGAAGCCACACTGGCTTTCAGGTAGATGACCTTCTTCCAGGTGAAGGAGCAGCCAATTAAGGAGGACTCTAGCAAAAATCTTGCCAGCAATGCCCAAGAGAGAGACCCTACT